>NW_022103939.1:1219681-1315033 GCF_000313985.2 Echinops telfairi
GGTGTGCTGCTTCCATGTGGGCTTTGTTGCTTCTGGGCTAGATGGCGGCTTGTTTACTTCAAGCCTTTAAGTCCCCAGACGCTATAGGTCTAGACAGCCGGGCACCATCAGCCTTCTTCACCACACTTACTTATGCACACATTCGTCTTCAGCGTTTATATGGGGAAGGTGGTCACACAATGATGGTTTTTGTTCCTTGATGTCTGCTGCCTGTTCCCTTCAACACTCATATCTTAATAAATTAAAATGTTATTTACACTTCACATATAAAGAAATGTCAAAATCACTAACTGTAGCTACAGAAACTTGAACCTTTGGAAAAAGAATTTGAAGAAAAATAATTGTCCTGAATATTTTTCAAAAGAAGAATACAGGTGCTCTGAAGATACATATTCAGGGAGAAAAATCAGAAGTGCTAGCCAGGGGCAGCAGTTACTAGCCTTTACCAGTATTTCCAGTTCTCGTTTCCTTCCAGGAACTTGACAGGAGCATGCATGTGCAGCCTTATGTAGGTAGGTGAAGGGAGACGCCGGGCAGTGTAATATAAGATATAATAATAATTTATAAATTATCAAGGGTGCATGGGGGAGGGGGGAGGAGGAAGGGATGGGGAGAGGAATAAAGGAAAATGAGCTGATTCCGGGAACCCAAGAGGCAAGCGAATTTGGGGAATGATGAGGGCAACAAATGTATAGATGCGCTTTACACAATTGATCTATGTATTGTGATGAATTGTATGAGCCCCAATAAATTGATTTAAAAAATAATAATAATCATTATCCAAAAAAAAAACAAACAACATCTTTAATTTGAAATTGATGAAAATGCAATTAAGAGGCATTGATCATTACTGGCTATTGGAAAGTAAAATTCAGCAAGAAAAAGGTCCTCCCTGAGATGGATTGACCCAGTGCCTGCCACAGAGAGCTCAAACAGACCAATTGTGAGGATAGCTTTCGTTATTCTAAAATTTTAGTTTGAGTGTATTTTGTTGTGCAAGGTCCTAATGTCATTGGCTCCCAGGAAGAGGTTATTTCACCATTTAAAATAATATTTCATCATCTTAAAGGATTTATTACTTGTGGATTGTGATGAAGAACAGAGTCCTTCTTGTGTCTCTATTTTTCAGAAATGTGAGGTTAGAACAAATAGATTATTAAAGTTTCTTGAGAGGATAAAGAATGAGAACGTGTAACTTAGGGGGGCTTCCTGGGTTGTGCACTGAGCTACTAACCGCTAAGGCAGCAGTTGCAATCCACCAGTCACTGCCTGGAGAAAGAATGAGCTGTCTACCTCTTTAAAGATTTAAAGTCTCAGGAACCCAAAGGGCACTTTTACTCCGTCTTATAGGGTCACTACGAACTGGAATTTACTCAGTGGCATTGAGTTTTGAATCGCAACAGAGTAATTAGATCGATGAACTGAATAAAGGTTAAAGGTTTGAGAGTAACCAAAAGCCCAGTGAGTAAAGGGTGCATTTGGACAGCATCCTAGCAATCGGGTTGTTAGAGGGTTGGGGTTCTATCAGAGCATCTTTATTGGGAGGACAGAGATGGGGGCTGTGGTCTAGATGAATGGAATTCATTTATTTAGGAATCAATAGCTGCTCTGTTTTCTATTTTGTATATGAGTAGCAAGAGGTATAATACACTGAACACTGTCTTGTAAAATTAATGTTTAAATTTATATGTTTTTATTATGACTTTTAATATTGTCCTCTCTTTAGTGACAAGGGTGATAGTAGAAGAAATAATGATGAACATGATTTTCAGATTAGGCACAAAATGATAAATAATTTGAATTGTTTTAAAATAAAGTGGATCTCTGGTGTTTGTTGCAAGAATAGGAAGAAGAAATATGTAATATGGAGAATTCTGTCAGTAACTTTAAAATTCCACAGTACTTTAAGTGTTTGTCAGTATATCAAATTAATGGACATTTCTGTGTTAAGGCAAATTACATTCTATTGAATTTTTGAATTCAATAGAGGATAAGTTCTTGTTTCAATAAAAAGAGTCAGATATCTTAACCTATCAAAACCATACAAAAACACAAATATTAAAGTAAAACAGTAAAATATATGTGTACAATGATGACGTGTTAACAAGTAGGTGAAGGGAGAAAGATAAGCTCCATTGAAAATATGCTCCTGTCTAAAAAGAGCATGAACATGGCCAGGGACTGTTCACTACTTTCCAGTGACTCTTTTTCTTCTGTATGTTTAAAAAAGTCAAAATAAATCATCTAATATTTCTCATATATAATCGCCAATTATGATTATTCAATATCATCACATTATCAAAGGGACCAGGGCAGTGTGTATAACTAACTCTGGATTTGAAGGGAAGAACTCCATCACACGGTTACTTTTTTCCTGCGACACATTTAACAGGCAGACTGGAATTAACCAGGTTATCACGGCCTAAGAGTAGTGATAAGAAATGAAATCATTTGTTCTCTGAAAGTCATCCAATATGAGAGTGGTCTTCCCTCTCTCAGTAAAGTTCTCAATAACCCAGGTACTTGGATTCTCAATAACCCAGGGGCCACCTTCCTCTGCTGTCACCCAGGAATGCTTTTTCATTAGACCTGCTCTTCTCTTATCCACATTTCATTCTCACTTGAAGAGATACATGGCAGCCCACTTCACCCTGAAGTCCTGAGGCAGAGGAGCAAGGTAGCAATGAGGAAGGCCTGCCACACACGCTAGTTCTGGTTCTTAGTCTAACCTTGACAATGTACTCTGTTGACAATGTATTCTGTTACTAGTTTTGCGTTGTTTGTTCTTTTTTTATTTAGCTTTATTTTGTACTTTTAATACGATGGGCAATAAATACCAAAGATTTTTACTCCCAGGAATAAATATAATTTATCAAATTTAAACTATTTTATTTGCCAAGTAAATATTTTTAATATCACAGATACTGGTTAAGTGTCAAATGAAGGGGTTTTTCATGTAAAAGGTGACAAATTATTGTGACTATTTTTTCTACTCCTGAAGCTTACTCTTATGTACCCAGAAAGGCTCCTTGGTGCCAGGTTTTTTCTTTAAGTGAAAGCACCTTTAATGTTACAATGGTACCTCCTGTGAATCAGAATGTTAGAGAGGCTTTTAGGTGTGCTTATAGTATGTGAAAAATAATGGGACTTATTCCAGAAGTAAATTACCAGACTAGATTGACACTATGTGCTTCCATTTTGGTTTACTTAGAAATTAATACATTGCTAATAAATACTGATTTTTTTACACTGTCCAATTTGAAATACATAAATTATCAAAAACTTAAATGTAGTGAATTTGTTTAACCATGCACTGTTGAGAATGTATATTTATTTAAATTTTATTCTCTTATCAAGAGCATTATATAAACTAAAACTTTTGTAACTGTCACTTGGAATAACTAAAATAAATTACAAGAATCTTGTCTATTCTTTAAAAGAAAATATGAAAAAAGGTCTATTTTACTTGAGTATACATTTACTCATATTTCTAGTCATATAAATAATCTTTAAATGATGCTTCTAAAATATATAATATAGAACTAACATGACAACCTATCATAGTTTATCAAAGAGATGACAAAGTTGGCAACTTTTTCTTTGTTGTAATTAAATGTTTCCAAAAAGTTAGGGTCTAACACAGAATGCTGTTTAGATAACCTTGTCTAATGCTCAAATACTGATTCATTCCTTATGAAATAGTCTCCTTAACTTCTTATGTAGAAATTAAAATTTTTAAAAGAAGGGAAATGGGAGGAAACATCATCTTCTGGATTTAAAGAAAAACACATTAATTTTGGTATGTTTGTTTTTATTCTATATGCATCGAATTGATGAGGGAACTAAAGATTCCTTCAAATGAGCGTAGTGCTGAAAGTCTATTGCCAGAATTTCCCCAACACACAGAGCTCTGTAGTCATGGCTTATCCTTCCTGTAACTGGGAATTCTAGGACTTGACAACGTGTAGCTCTGGCCTAGCTTTCCATTTGGTCCAGTATGTCTTATCACATATTTAGGAGCATCGTCATCCTCTTGGTGACCCACACTAAGCATAGCCCAGGTTCTATTAACGGCTGAGCTGGGCCTACCCACTGCCACAGTCCCCCCAATGCTATTGAGGCATCTTGTCTTGGCCTCAACAAGATTACCTTTGGGGCTGCTCACCTCAAATGTTCTTTATAGACTTATTTGTAGGTACGGAGGGGTTAATGCTTGTAGCTATGATCTCTGTGTTGTAGTCTGCCACCCTCTCCGATACAATATAATCCTCACAAGAAAATGGTATCTGGTGTAGTAGGAATTCAGAGTAAAGTTGTTCTGTTTATTCCGTTGGTGTTTCTTTCTTCTTGTGAGACTCATTCTGTGGGCATTTTGTTACCCCCCCACTGACTACAAACCCATGAGCATTATGCATTTGGTTTATGTCAGTATGAGGTCCAACATTATTGACATCAATTCTTAGTTAAATCTTTTTGTATTATTTTGATTGCTGTCACCTATATGAAGGGTCTGCATACTGTCAAGTTCCCGTCCTTGGATACTAGGCATACAGATTTCAATACTGTGGTTCCCGTATATGTGTGCTATTTTGGCTCTGTTTACTCCAACAATGTTCTCTTTTGTAATTCATCAATTTGGTAATAATGTCTTGTATTATAGCCATATCCTCTTTCTAATTCATAGGTAATCATCTCCCCTTCTCTTAACCTCATTATTTACGTATTCAGAAGCAAGCCTCTCTGATATTGAGGGAAGATTGGGTGGGATAATCTTCCTCTCTAAAGAAGCACTTAATTTGGAGATTCTACCACTCTCATTCTTGTTTTTTGGCTCCCTTAAAAATGGGGGGTTTAAGTTCCTATGGATTAAATACTTTGTAGAATAAGTTGTTAAACAAGATGTTTCCTTTTGGTGTGAAGTATTGGGATAACTAATCTCTAATGCCAGGTCTGATTGATAATGTGGATGACTGATGGTAAAACTGTAATGGCAATTTCAGTGTGTTGGGGGACGTCCACGGACATGATGACTGCACTTAAGCTAAGCAGGCATTCTCCTTCTCTCCTTGGCCCCCTTGGAGTCCTCCCCATCACAGGCAGCCGAGGACAGCAGCATAGTCAGAGGTATCATGAATGCTTCTTTCTCTGCCCTCTCACCATCGGTCTGATATTGCATACAATAGTGTTGACCCATTAGCATCTACCTAATAGTGAGGTTTGAGTACAATAGCATCATGGTATAAATGGTTTCAGTAGCTCATCTCAGAATTTAATCAGTATAATAACACGTACTTTTTTCTCATTATCAATTTTTTAAGTGTGTGTGTGTGTGTGTGTGAGAGAGAGAGAGAGAGAGAAGGTAAGTATATTGGATACATAATTTTTGTCTGAAATCTCTTGTGAATGAAGCAAAATATCTGTATTAAAATTGGAACTGGTTAGAACTTAATCATGGGCTCTCGACCCACCTCTTCATCCGATTAAAAATTGAAATATAATCCAAATAAGATACAGCCTGACATTATATTTGATTTTTGGAACCTTTGTACTGCATGATACCCATTGCCATTGAGTTGATTATGAAAGGATGAGTCAACCAGGGCCCAGCCTAGCACCAATGAAACACACAATACTCCTCTGATTCTTTGAGGTTTCCTCATGTTCCACTATCACGACCTCAGCTCTGCCTTTCACTTAGGGCTAGACACTAGTACAAATAAGAGCTCAGGACACATGGGATCCAGGTCAGATACCTCCCTCAGGAACAGAAATGGGAATAGCGATACCAGGAGGATATGTGGAAGGTGGGGACAGGAGGAAAGGAGGGAGGAGAAGAGGAAGAGGAACCCAATCACAATGATTGACACATAACCACAACCCCCACCACCCCGGCTGAAGGGGAACAACAACAGAAACCAGGGGTTAAGGAAGGCAGAAGTCAGTATAAAATGTGAAAATAATAATTATTTATAAAGTATCAAGGGGTCATGAAGGTGGGAGGGGGAGGGATGGAGAAAAGAGGGGCTCAAATAGAAAGTAAATATTTAGAAAATAATGATGGCAACATACAAATATACTTGATATAATTGATGTATGGATTGTTATAAAAGCTGTAAGAGCCCTCAATAAAATGATCTTAAAATAAAATAAAATAAAATAAAATAAAGAGACCATATAAAAGCTCAACATTTTCAGCCAAAACAAGGTAAGAGGCCTAATCTGCAACAGGTCATCAATTGCTCATCTGCAAGTTCAGAGGGAAGCTGAAGAAAATTAAAATAAGTCCAATGAGCCACAAATACAACTTTTCGTATATCATACTTGAATTTAGAGACTGTCTCATGAACAGATTGGACACATTGAACACTGATTACCAAAGACTTCGGCTGCTGGGGTGACCTCAAGAACATCAGACACGAAGAAAGCAAAACTGATAGTATTGAAGGAAGAAGTCCCAGCTTCACTAGAGACTTTAGTGAAAGACAGTACTTCAGGGATTGAACTATCCAATCGAATGTCCAATAAAGTGATAACAGACCTGGAAGCACTTATTTGAACGCCAAGGCATTTGGAAGAGAGAGGCAGAAAAACGACACGTACCTTTCACAACAAAAACACGAGATACGAAATGAAATGAAATCGACACAGATGATAATATTGAAGCCAAGGGCTTCAGAAGTAGGTTATGCATTGGGTTCACAACAAGATCAACTGTTCAAAATCATCTGCTGCGGTGAGGGGGAAAGATGAAGCTGTCTACTCCCATAGTTAGTCTTGGAAACCAAAGGGACCAGTTCTGCTCTGTCTTATTGGGTCCCTGTAAATGAGACTAGGCTTGATGGCAGTGAGAGTTTGTTTGTTTGTTTGTTTGTTTGTTTCAGCTTTGGGGCTTCAGGAATGCATAGAATGGTGTATTGAATATCAACTAGGAGAATAAGTTGATCAGAAGGGCCAAGAATTCAAGAAGCTGAATTGTTGACTAGTCTGATATGGTGCAATCATCTAAAATTTTTGCAAGTAGCCTTCTCTCAAGCTAGTGTCCTAATAGCAAAAACACCCCAGTGGCTGGTGACAAGAAAAGTTACATCCTCCCTTGTTTCTCAAACCTTCATTGTTATCTGAGTGTGGCCAGTTCTCAGCCTCACCCACCTAGTGGTCTGTGACCCCAGCATGGTCTTCTAAACAGCCCCTGCTCTGTCTGATCAGAGTTGCATTCGCATGAACTGGGGTCCTAGTGTACTGCTATGCCTGTGTCTGTAGGATTGTGAACTCCATCCATCTGACCAGCATGATGCATAGTGCTAGATTCATGGCCACCCTTAGATAAAAAGAAACTCCTTCCATAACTAGCCACCCTGCCCCCAGAAGCCTTCAAGTCCAGAAAGACTTCCTTCTGGGAACAAACTCTCTGACCTCCAATACCCTCTGAAGTCAGCATGAACTACTTCCTGATCAGATGCTCTGACCTCACATAATATCCCAGCCAGTAGGATCTCCATAGATAACTAGTTGTCCCACTCCTTTATTCTCCTCCCACTCCCCAAATCATGTACTCTTTGCCTATTAGAAACAGAATATGAAACTATCAAGCAATATAATTAGTATTATATGCAAATACTTTTTTGTTAAAGGCTATTCAAAAATATTTGCAGCAGTATATAGACAAGGAGCTGCATAAATTTGAGCCAGATTCAGATTAGGACATGGAATGAAGGATATCATTGCTAAGGTCAAAAGGAACTTGGATGAAAACAGGAATACCAGAAAGACACTTGGATTTTATTGGCTACTAACTATCCAAAGGTATTAGAATGTGGATTATATTACACTATGGATGATTTTTCAAAGAATGGGAATTCTGGAATATTTATTTATGATCTTGTAGAACCTATATATAGGCCGTTTTTTGAACAAAACAAGACAATACTGAATGGGTTAATATTAGAAAAGGTGTACATTATGGATCTATCCTTTCACCATCTTATTCAAATTGTATTCTAAGCAAAGAATCTGAGAAGCATCTTTCTGGTGTTTTCTGCTTTTAGCTAACTTCCATCTGACATCAGGAATGATATCCCTTGTTCCAGGTCCTCTTCTGAATGAGGTCTGAATGTCTGGCATTTCCCTGTTAATATTCTGCTGCAATGATCTTCAATATATGACTGGAATATACTACTTCAATGATCTTCAGTATACTATTGTTGAATATCTTCAGTAAAATTTTATTTGCATGTGCCATCAATGATATTGTTCTATAATTGGAGCATTCTGTTGGGTCACCTTTCCTTGGAATGGATAGAAATAGGTAACTGTTCTTGTCAGTTGACCAAGTAACTGTCTCCCAAATTTATTGGCATAGATGAGTGTTTCCAGTGCTTCATCAGGATGTTTAAATATTTAGTTGGTATCCCAACAATTTCCAGTGTCTTGTTTTGGATAATGCTTTTAGCTAATGCTTTCAGCGCAGCTTAACTTTGTCCTTCAGCACCATTGGCTTTTGCTCATATGTTACTTCCTGAAATGATTGAATGTCGACAAGTTCTTTTCTTGGTACAGTGATTCTGTGTATTCTTTCCATTTTCTTTGGATGCTTCCTGCATCCTTCAATATGTTGCTCATAGAATCTTTGAGTACTGCAACTTTAGGCTTGATTTATTCTTCAGTTCTTTAAGTTTAAGATATGCTTAGTGTGTTCTTCCCTTTTGGTTTTCGAACTCTAAGTCTTTCCATATTTCATTATAGTATTTTATTTTGTCTTCTTAAACTGCCCTCTCAATTTTTTTGTTCAGATCTTTGATTTCATCAGTTCTTCAATTTGCTTTAGCTACTCCTGATTAAGAGCAAGTTTCAGAGTCTCTTCTGACATTCACTTTGATCTTTTCTTTCTATCTTCTCTTTTTAATGAACTTTCCTCATGAATGATCTTCTTGATGTCCTTCCACAGCTCATGGCTCTTCTCTTATTAGTGTTTGATGCAAAAAATCTGTTCCTGAGATATTCTTGAAATTCAGTTGGGATATACTCACAGTCATATATTGGCTTTCATGGGTTATTTACACTTTCTTGAGCTTCAACCTAAACTGACATATGAGAAATTGATAGTCTGTTCTACAGTCAATCCTGACCTGGTTTTAGCTGCTGAAATTGACATCTGTGGAAAAAGACAATGGGTTCTCCATTGTCTTTTCCCACAGATGTAGTCAACTTGATTTATGTGTATACCATCTGAAGAAGTGCATAGTTGCCCTTTGTGTTGTTATAAAAAGGTGTTTGTTATGAACAGGTTGTTGGCCTTGCAAATATTTATCATTGATCTCCAGCTTAATTTGTATGCCCAGCACCATACATTACAATTGCTGTTCCTCCTCTTTGTGTCCACCTTTTGCATTCAAATTGCCAATATTAATCAATCCATCTTGATTGTATGTTTGATAAATTTGGACTAAAGATGTTAGTTGAATTCTACAACTTCTTCATCATTGGCTTTGAGATTGAGACATGATTTTGAATAATAGCTGTATTGGTTGGATTTCCTCAAAAGTAGATAGATATACTCTTATCACAGAAATCATTGTACTTCAGAATAGATCTTAAAATGTATCTTTTGATAATGAATGCAGTGCCTTTCCTCTTGATATTGTCATTCCCAGCACAATAAGTTTTAGTGTCGAATGGATCGCTGAAGACAAATGGGTGCATAAGCAAATGTGGCGAAGAAAGCTGATGGTGCCCGGCTATCAAAAATTATAGCGTCTGGGGTTTTAAAGGCTTGAAGGTAATCAAGCGGCCATCAAGCTCAGAAGCAACAATGCCCACATGGAAGAAGTATATCAGCCTGTGTGATCATGAGGTGTCAAAGGGATCAGGTATAAGGCATCATCAGAACAAAAAATCTTACCATAGAGAGTGATGGGGGGAGTACAGAGTGGAGACCCAAAGCCCATTTGTAGGACACTGGAGATCCCCTTACAGAGGGGTCTCAGGAAGGAAACGAGCCAGTCAGGGTGCGATGTAGCAATGATGAAAATACAACTTTCGTCTAGTTCCTAAATGCTTCCTCCTCACCCCACTATCATGATCCGAACTCTACCTTGCAAGTCTAGCTAGATCAGAGGATGTACACTGGTGCAGATAGGAACTGGAAACACAGGGAATCCAGGTCGGATGATCCCTTCAGGACCAGTGGTGTGAGTGGTGATACTGGGAGGGTAGAGGGATAGTGGGTTGGAAAGAGGAAATCTATTATAAGGAACTATATGTGACCCCCTCCCTGGGGGATGGACAACAGAAAAGTGGGTGAAGGGAGACGTCGGGCAGGGAAAGATATGACAAAATAATAAATTATAAATTATCAAGGGCTCATGGGTGGGGGGAGTGGGGAGGGAGGGGAAAAATGAGGACCTGATGCTGGGGACTTAAGTGGAGAGGAAATGTTTTGAGAATGATGAGGGCAATGAATATGCAAATGTGCTTTACACAATTGATGTATGTATGGATTGTGATAAGAGTTGTATGAGCCTGTAATAAAACACTTTAAAAAAAAAGATATTTCCAGGGTTGTGTTGCACCCAGGTAAACTATGATCCATCATTGAGGAGGTTGCTAAGGTGTGTTTCTTCTAAGTGGCATATTAATTGGTCCTATTTATTATACAATATAAATATTTACACAATGTAAATATAAATATCTCTATTTTTTGACCTGTGCATTCAATCCTTTACATTCAGTGTCATTATTGATAGATATACAATCATTATTGTCATTTTGCTTTCCCTCTGTGTGTATGTGTGTTGGTTTCTTTGTTCCTCATAATTTTCTATGCTGATTTAATTTATTTCTTTTCATTTTCTTCTTTGATGTAATTTTATTGTCTACTAGGTTTTTGTGATTTTCCTCTTTTTCATTTTGATGAGGTTTTTCTGTTTACTTTGAGGTTGTTTTGTGATTTATTATTTATTTATTATTATTCCCAATTTTCTCTCTTGCAAACTATTTCACCTCCTCTCCCTTAGAATATTTTCTCTCTTACATCATTCCTGCTATTATTTTTTCAGACATCATGCAATTCAATATTTCAGTCATATCAAGAATTGTACAATTTCTACCACAGTACCCAAATGACCAATAACCATAAGAAATCAAAGCTTTAGTCAAAATACTAACAGACCACTTGAATCCAAGTTTCCATTACCCTGAGGCCACAAAAACTAGATGGGGCCCAGCTACTACATTTGACTGCTCTGACAGGGATCATATTAGAAGTTTCTGTGTAGAGTGAGAGAAAAATGTGAAATAAAACTCAAAGCCTTGAAAAAGGCCAGGCTTACTAGTAAGATAGAGACCAGCAGAATCCTGAGACTATGGCTCCTAGTTACCTTCCAAGTTTGGAAATGAACTCACCCATAGCTTATTTTTCAGCCAAACTGAAGGCAGATAGGTCTACACCATGAAGAGTAACACTAATAAAGTATGTATTTCTCTGTATACTAGTCAACAATTTGACACAAGAGGCAGCATTTGACCAAGGCCAATATTCAGAACACAGAAACATGTCAGAACAAGAGGTGGAATGAAAATGGGGAACCCACGTAAGAAGTGGAATAAATTATATTGCATTGTGGGGATTGTAATCAATGACAAAAAATGTTTGAATAGTTTAATACAAAACTGATTTTCTCTGTCACCTGCTATGCAAACCACCAAAGCAAATGAAACAACAAATTAGAAAAAGGTTCATATCATCATTAGAGATCAAGGAACTGCATATTAAAACTATAGCAAGTTAACATTACATTCCCACTACAATGGAAACAACTAAACATATACACATCAACACAAGCAAATACATACACTTACACAAAATTTCTAGTACTGATGAAAGTGTGCAGCTGTTGAAACATTTAACTATTATTGGTAGAACTGGAGAAAAATATACCCATTGTGACAACTGTTTGGCACTTTTCACTAAAGCTAATAATGTACCCTTCCTCTCACCTAGCAATTTTGTCCTTAGGAAATATAATTGATTGCAAATGTCTTCCTAATGATATGTACAAGAATATCCTTAATAGTGTTATTTATACTAGTTTAAAAACAGATAAAATCTAAATATCACCCAAAATATCTAAAATTGATGTATCCATACAATGAAATATAATATTATAAAATGTAGGAAACTATGTCTGTTTTGGGGGTGAGTAAAAAAGTATTACTACAAAATCATAGAAGTCTTTATTAAACAAAATATAAAAATATAAAATCATGAAGCCACTCTTTCTTCACAAATCCTCCATCTAGGTCTAGAAACTTCTGTATTTCTGTAGTATTTCTAGTTATCTAAGCCTTCTCCAAAGAATTTTATACCTTTCAATATAAACCATGTTAAACATATAGATTTGGCATCCTTGTGCAACTGAAATCATGTTACTTTAAAAGAATTTTTGAGTCTTTGGAACAAAAATAAGTCTGAGGGAGTAAATTTAGGGCAGCAGAGTTGATGAGGTAAGGTTTCTTAATGAAATTCTCATTGGGCAGTCTTTGATATTAAGCATTGTCGTGATGAGGGAACATTTTTTGTGCTATTTCCATGGTCTTTTGCTCATTAATGCTGTTCTCAAGCTTCTTAAAACTTCTTCATAATATGCCCCTGTGGTTGTTCTGTGTCCTACTAGAAAATCTGTCACTGTGTAGATTCCCACTCACAGTCACCCTAGGGGACAGAGTAAAATACATCCTGTGGTTGTCTAAGACTGTAAATCTTTACAGGAATAGAAAGTCTCATATTTCTCCCGGGAGTTGCTGGTGGTATTGAACTGCTGACCTTGTGGTCAGTTCCCCAACACTATGTTACTAGGGCTCCCTTTGAGAGCCCAAGAAACCTTTTCCATACCCCTCTGAACTGACCTCTCTGTCTTGAGTTTAACTGGCCCAGTAAGTAAATCGCAGGATCTACTGTTTTCCTTGGACCCTATGCTCTGGGTCATATCAGTAAGTTCAAGGCTCACCCCCTATTTTAAATTCATTTCATAAAATTGGTACATATTTCTCTGAATATCCAATTGTCTTCTTTAGTTTCAATCTTACTTAAGATTGACAGGAAGATAAAGCCATTGATCTAGCTGATCTTCATGCAACACTTTTGTACCCATTGACTTGAAAGCTGGCTCTGGCCAAACTGTTTGCAAAAAATTAAAAATGATGAATCATGTGAGATGACCACTACAGTAGTTTGCACGACAGTGGTAACTATATGGTCTTCTACCAGTTTCTGGATTTCAGGCACAGTTTCTTCATTTCTTGAGCTTGATAATCATCCCAATCTTCCTTTAAACATTTGATCCATCTTATAACTCTCATTTTATGGGCAATGTTCTCAGAATTTGAAAAGCTTCAAATATTTGGGAAGATACCCACTTGACTTTTGTTTAAATTTATTATTAGCCCTGACTTCAAAATACTTTTCTTCCATGGTATTTAGTTTTTAATACATCATAATGAAACAAAGATAAATGTGAAGCTGATAATATTTGGCTTTAGTCATCCACATATTGCCAATATAAATATATATATATATATAAACTGGAACTATAGTAGCAATAAAATTTGATTTACCCCTATGATTCTCAAAGTGATTATATGACTGATTTTCCAAGTATAGTTCTAATGCAAAGATACCAATCAAAAATATTACATATTGTGTTATTTAAATTATACAACAAACCAATCTGTAGTAATAAAATGAGAAAAATGATAACCTTGGAGACATGGAGGCTTCTTCAGGATTATTGGTAATGTCACAGTTTGGTCTGAGTGATGTTATAGTTACCCCAAATTAGCATTCCAGCACTATCTGGCAACCAAATCTTTAACAATTCCATTCAATATATACTATACTAGCCAATGGAGCGCTCTACTTTTTCAGGCCACTTTTCTAGAATAACCTCCATGCAAAAAGACCCTGGATGACTCCACAGGTGTTGGTCTTATACCTCTTTGAGATATCTGCTCAACCATGTGGATTCAGAGTTGAGGGATGGGTAACTTCCAAAACAGAGGACTGAGGGAACAAGCAAGGACAAAGATCAAGTGAGTCTCTGTCCAGACTCAGAGTTCCTTGCCCAAATTTAAGTTACCTCAGCCAAATAGCCTTCCCTTCATGAACCAGCTCTAGTCACTGGAAGAAAATTTAGGAACTATCAAGAAAGTTCAGGATCCTGTTTCTCTGGTAATGCATAAGTTTATATACTTGTAAAAATGTATAAGTGGTCCAATAAAATTCTTGTACTTTTATACATATATATGCTAAACTTAAATTTTGAAAAGGAAAAAAATCAATTAAGCACATACAGTGTGAATAACAAGGTAAACACTAACCAAATTACTAACATTTGATAGGATATTGAGATTCACCTGATAAATGAAAAGGAAGAAGTGCACATTTAGAAAGCACTGGATTTTAGCAGACACTTAATACTCAGAATGAATGAACAGAAAAAGGAAGGTTGTGAGCCTGTGAACAACGGCTATCTAGAACATTACACTTGGCTTGGAGAAGGCAATAGAAAGGTATAGAAATTTACCTCTTTGAGAGTGTACTGAAACATCTTAAATTCCAAATCATGTTGATGTTTCTATCAGGTTCTCAGTAATCCTTAGCACACACACAGAAGAATTCACTTTGAACAATTGCCTAATTATGGAAAAGTCTGCATATCTGTGACAAACCAGAAACATTCCATATAATGCTGATTGTCAAGGAAATTTCTCCAAATTCCTCTCTCCTTTTTATATTAGTCTTATTAGTTTCTGCCATAGAATACAGTATTAATTGAAATTTATAGATAAAAACAAGTAAGCAATCAAAAAAGAAATAAGAGACTCTGTGAAAAGCATTTAAAAAACACCTTGTCTTCCCTGATTCTTATAATATACATCAATTTGAAAATGTGGCCAACAGAGTTAACTATCTGTAAATAAAAGGAAGCATTTTGTTCGACATAATAATCTCTACTACATCTTGTTCTTTAGAAGTTAAACATAAACAAGCAAACAAACAAAAAACCAATCCTAAAGAAACCTTGTAAATAAATGACCTCAGACTTTATTATTCCAGGAAACTTCACTGTGATTTTTCTGATATTCATCACATTGTGTGGCTTGTAGTGTATTGTTTGTGGTTGCAAGATTCTGGAGTGGACAAATGATCTCGTTTCCACATTACTTTTGCATATTTATGAGATAATTTATGTTAGTCTTTTTTTGAAAAAGACACTTGAAACCCGCTCCCGAATCTGCTTGGTCCTGACCCCATAAATAACAGGATTGAGGGCCGGTGGAACAACAACATACAAATTGGCCAGAAGAATGTGAATATATTTGGGGACATTCCTGCCAAAACGGTGGGTCATGAAGGAAAAGAAAGCAGGTATGAAGAAGACCAGGATCACACAGATGTGAGAGCCACAAGTATGAAGCGCCTTTAGCCTGGCTTCTCGAGAAGGAAGACAGAAGACAGCCCGGAGAATTCTCACATAGGACATGGCAATCAGAATCACATCCACGAGCACCATCGATATAAGAATTAAGCCAAAGATCATGTTTACCTTTATGTTGGCGCAGGCCAGCCTAGCAATGCCCATGTGCTCACAATATGTGTGGGAGATTATATAGTGTCCACAGAAAGGAAGCCTCAGGATAAGAAAGACCATAGGGATGACCAAAATGAAATTGACGCCAAACACCACCACCAGGACAAGACCAATAGTTTTGTTAGTGAGGATCAGGCTGTACCGGAGAGGGTTGCAGATGGCAACATAGCGATCAAAGGCCATGGTAACCAACACAACAGTCTCCATTGCCGTGAATATGTGGATAAAGAACATCTGGGTGACACAGCCCCCAAAGCTAATCTCTCTTAAATTAAACCAGAAGATGCCCAACATTTTGGGGATTGTGGATGTGGACAGTCCAAGATCAATGGAAGCTAACATAGCCAAGAAGTAAAACATGGGTTGATGAAGGCTATTTTCAGTCTGGATCACAAACAAGATAGTGATGTTCCCCACGAGGGCAATCAGGTACACAGAACAAAAAGGGAGCCCAATCCAAACGTGCATCTCTTCAAGGCCTGGAACTCCTAGCAGGAGGAAGAAGGAGGGGTGGAACTTGGTTTCATTTGACTCAACCATCCCTTCTTTGGTTTGTGGTACCTGAGAGAAAACAAGCACATTGACAAAGAATTTAAACGTTCAAATGACATAAAATAAAGTACAATGCATTTATAGCGGCAATTAGCAGGAAATCATGAAGGAGAATATTTGCTAGTCTTTGAATTATGAATTCATTTAAACATTCAAAGTTAAATTTATTTTCTAATAAAAAAGCCAGGCAAACTTTCAAATTTAATTTTATCCTATTTTGTTGGTGTGAGACAAACTGTATTTAAATAAACAAAAAAGTAAATATAAATATGCATGTGTATTGTCTGTGTACATGCATATCAAGTAAGTAAAACAGCCTTAGAGTAAAATAAAGCTTAACATCAGACAATGATTCTGAACCTGGGGCCAATTTAAATACAGGCATCAGGGAAGTAGTTTCCAACAAACAAAGTCATATTTAAGTAGAAACATGAATGTAGGATGGGGATGATTTATCTTAAATGTGTTAATGAGAATGAACTTTGTTTTAGATCTAGGTTTACATTCCTGAAAGAGCACTCTTGAAGTGAATACAGCATGGAGTGAAAGTCGTGACAATTAACAGAGCCGTGATGGTGAACTGGTTATGTGAAGTGAGCCACCGGTCCAAGGGAGAGATGCGGCTTCCTGCTCCTGTGATAGTTACACAGTCTCAGAAATGCACTGGGACAGTTTTAACCTGTCCGGGTTGCCGCGAGTCAGAATGGACTTGATGTCAGTGAGTAGCAGCAGTAGTAAGGGTATGGACTAAGCATTGGACTGACTGCTCACCATAAGATCAGTAGTTCAATCTCAGTAGCTGCTCTGGAGGAGAAAGATGAGGCAGTCTGCTCCCATCAATTTTACGTTCTCATAAACCCAACATAGGGACAAAGGTACCTTCTCTCTGGCAAATGAAGAAACAGGCTTGTGAGAAGTATAGGAGGGAATAGAACTCTTCAACTTGCTATTATTTTTTTTTCTTTTTTCTTAATAAGCAGCTGGTACAATAAGTGGCTGCTCTTTGAGGTGTACCCTGAGATTTTAGACTCAGGGAAGCTTGAGTGAAATAGATGGATCAAGGAATTATTCACTCCCAAAAGTTTTATCAAGATTTCAATGGAGATTTCTATAGACATTTACTCCAAAATTTTCTCTAGGAAACATGTACCATGTATTAACAACATTCTTCGGTGTGTGATTTTAAGAAACCTGAAATTAAGAAGAAACAGGTCAAGAGACTTTCTCCCTACCAAAAACATTCAACACCTACCTGATGGCGCTGCTACATGATATGAAGTACTGTGGCTCATTACATCCCAAACTTATTCCAGAATAATCTTGGTTTGACCTTCTGTTTCTGCTTCTCATTTCTGATGCCTGACCTCCCGAGCCCCATCTTGAACAGCATCACTTACCTTAGTCATGATCATACTCCTACAGTATCTCTCCTGACTTCATTCTACTTGTCCACTCAACAAAGGAAAGTTTATACTTGTACTGCTGCAGGCTTTTCACTTCCGGCCCAACTCCCACACAACCACTCATCCCTAGGGTCGAGGAAGAAGTTCCTCTTCTTTGCAAAGAACAGTTAAGCCTCTTGTGACTTTATTTCTGAACCTTGGGATATAATTCTAATGTATTCCATTAATCTTCTCTAACCATCCTCACAGGTCTATACCAGAACTTCACTTTCGCCTAATAGAATTAAAATCTTTTTCAAATGTTGGCTTTGAGTTACAATTAGTGAACATAATTGGAATTGTATGATACAACCTAGCGAAATGTGTATAAAATAAGAAGTATAAAATCAATGGAATTTCTAAATGTTAGTAACTAGTAGTGACTGTGAGGCTTTCAAGATTTTCCGTGACCCACAACTCTGGGATTATAGGACACATGACCAGTTATGACCTTTTTAAAATGTTCTAGAAATTTGTTAGCTATTAGAAATTCACATATCCTGGGAAGAGCAATAGACTTTCCAGTCACCTATTATATATTGTGGAGGGAGACCAGGCTTTCTACTGCTATAAAGAGTTACTGTCTTGGAAACCCCTAAGAGCAGTTCTACCTTGATCTATAGAGGAGCTCTGAGTAGGAATTGATTTGATGGCAGTGAGTTTATGTTTTTAATTTTTTTTATTTTACATATTGCACTCTGAAATCATACAGAGCCTCTACCATCCCCTCTTCTAGGAACTATGAGAAGAGTGGCCTGTGAGAAGCAGCCCTACTCTACTGTGTCAGTATTTGGAGCTCATATATTTCTTCCCTTGTACTTTTCCTTCAGACAAATATAGATTAGTTTCCTACAGTGTAGACCAGGGGTTGGCATGTCTTTAAGATGGCAGAGCCAATCCTGTCCCTGACAACAATTTAAAAGTTATTTGAAAGCCATAAATATAGTTTTACAAACCAATGAAATCACTATTATCTGAATAAGATGGTATAAAATTTTTCAGTTGTATTCAGAGTCACGTTCACGTAGAACGAGCCTCATATGGCTCAAGTCACAGATTGAAAACCCCTGTTCTACACCATGGGAAACGAATCTATATTTGTGAATAGATGAACTAGTTTACCAAACTGCACAACAGAGGGGTTGGTGTACACCAAAACTGAAAACCAAACCCACTGCCCTAATGTGATTATGACTCACAGGACAGATTATGAGTGCAGGAGAGAGAAGAACTGCTCCTTTGGTTTTCTGACACTTTTCACGGGAGTAGAAGCCTCACCTTTCCTGATTCATGAACAGAGGCTGGGAATTCTCACAGAAAGAGTTGACCCACGTTAGTAAATGCAATAGAAACTGAGAAGCCTGTGACAAATACAAGGATAAGACAAATGGAACAAATACTAGAGAATTTAATCTTTTTCTGCCATGTCGGTTATAATTAGTCTGGTCTACTCTGTCATCATTCTTCCAGTATTGGTTGGACTTGTAACTCATTTGTTGCCAATTTTCATAGTATGCTGTAGGAAACAAAGTATTTCTCTGAGTTCCCAACCTACTGGTAATCTTAAAGGCTAACTCTAATTTATCATTCTGACCATTACCCCAAGAAGTGACCTCCATCAGGAACTCAAAACTTTTAAATTCTTACAGTTGAAAACCTTGCCATGGATATTAGAGATGACACTAGTGGATAGTTAACAATGAAGTGGTGACTACTTCCGTGGTACAATCTACAAAGGATAGTTTTACTCGAGGTGTGTATAAGACAAGTTGATCACTCAAACTGTCAGAAAAAAGAAGTGAACAGAAACACACAATGTGTCTTTGTGTCAGCCTTTCCAATGTTCTCCTGTTCCCAATATCTGTTCTAATGGAGATATAAAAATAGGTAGCTTTAACACAGAAAAAATTATTTTCTCACAAGTATTGTTGGTGTTGTTAGGTGCTATTGTGTTGGTTCCGACAGATGATGACCCAATATACAACAGAACAAAACACTTCCAGTCCTGTCCCATCCTCATAATTATCTATTCCTACGTTTAAGCCAACTGCGGCAGCCACTTTGTCAATCCATCTCATCAGGGCTCCTCTTTTCCACTGACTCTCTACTTTCTCAAACATGATCTCATGTCCAAAGTAGGGGACGCGGAAGTATTGCAGTCCTCACTTGTAATGAGCATTCGGTTGTACTTCCTTCAAGAGAGAATCGTACAATCTTGTAGCAGTATTTTCAATATTCTTCTTCAACACAATCATTCCAATGCATCAAATCTTATCTGGTCTTCACTTTTAATTTTCCAATTTAGACATGTGTATGAAGTGATTGGAAATATCATGGCTTGATGTGGCTAGTCTCCAAAGTGACAGCTTTGCAAGTTAAAGAGTTATTTTGAAGCAGATTTGCACAGTAAAATACATTGTTTGTTTAATTGACTGCTGCTTCCATGTGTGTTGATTGTGGATACAAGGAAAAATAAATCTTTGACAGCTTCAATATTTTCCCAATTTAATCAAATTATGTCTCCAGTCTAGGACTTGTGGGCAGAAAGCTGAAAGTTCAACTTCAGAGGGCCAGCTCTAAAGGAAGGCTTTCTCTCTCTCTGTCTCTGTCTCTGTCTCTCTCTCTCTCTCTCTCTCTCTCTCTCTCTCTCTCTCTCTCTCTCAGCTTTGTCAAAAGTCCTTGTCACTTTTGAATGTGTGTTCCTTGGCAATTTTCTTGTAGCTTTGCATCTATTACCCTTCATTTCTCCTTACGTCTTCGTTCTATCTATTTTTTTATGCCTCAAGATAGAGTGATTTAAAGAAAATGTTTTGGAAATGTTGATGGAACTTACATACAAATGTGTTCAATACAATTAAATGTTGGATTGTTATAAGGTTTGTAAGAGCCCCCCCCAATAAAATAATTAGTTAAAAAAAACATACTCTACACTACAGGTGATTCATTAACATAACAATGATGATCAATTCCCAAATTACATTGTAACATTAATTTTACTGGTTTGGATGTTCAACACATATTTTAGGGGGATATAATTCAACCCATAACAGATAAATTATTAGACAAATAAGCAACTTGCCCGACTCACTTCTGATTAGTTTGGAAACAGAAAATAAAGTCATTGCGATTGAGTCAATACCGACTCCTAGCGACTCAGCACAGGGTAGAACTGCTCCTGTGAGTTTCTGAGACGTTCACTCTTTACAGGAATTGAAAGTCCTGCCTTTCCCCTGTGGAGCAGCTGGTAGTTCCAAACTGCTGATCTTAGGGTTAGCAGCCTAACGAATAACCACCACACCACTAGGACTCCTTTTAGTTTGAAAAGGTCACATTTAAATGGAACAGTACTGCTAGGATGGTAATTAATCTCATTAAACATAAGTTGCTTCCAGCTTATGTTTAGAAGGAAACACTGTCCAGTTTGGTGCCATCTGCCCGATTGTTATGTATGGGTCAATTGTTGTCACTACTTTGCCAATTCATCTTGAATTGGATTGAAGAGAGATCCTTAAAGAGGCTCTTTCTCTTTGTCACTCTAGCACACACCACGTCCTTTTCTTGGTATTGATCTCTCCTCATAACACATCCAAAGTATGCAAGACAAAGTCTCATCATCCTTCCTTCTAAGGAGCTTTCTGACAGTACTTCTTCCAGGACACATTTGTTTGTCCTCCTGGCAGGCCATGAAACTTTCAGCATTCTTCCCAATACCATACTTGAAAACCATCAGCTCTTCCATTGTCCTCCTTATTACTTGTCCATCAGTGAAGACTTATCCTGTACCATCCATGTGAGACCTGACCTCCCTGTCTTCCCTGATCCATCATGATGTTCTTAACTTCCAGGGTGAATAAGGGAGATCATGGATCTAACAGGTGGAATTCTCTAGTTAAGGGAAATGTGTAATGAGCTTTATTGCATTGCAAACTGTACTTTATGGGGAAAAGCATGGGATGCAGAGACGCTCCCAGTGATTGTGGAATTGTTTGATACTCATGCACTGATCATTTATTACCTTCCATAGAACAGGCCCTGGAGAAGATGAAGACAATCAGTATTGCAAAAAAAATGTGCTTCTTCCTATGATTTTGGCATAATTGAGTAATTAATCCACAGCTGTGGCATTTGGATAATTATAAGTTAAACCCCCCTTGCCACCTTGAAGCCACCTGATAACTTGGATATCAAGTCACAGGTATTGGCTTCCAATTTTCCACATTATTGCATAACAGTTCAAGCATTAGAAAGATAGTGCTTTATTACTATTTTATTGGGGGATCATACATCTCTTATCACAATCTATGCATACATCAATTGTGTCATGCACCTTTGTACATTTGTTGCCATCGTCATTTTCAAATATTTTCTTTCTATATGAGCCCTTTACATCAGCTCATTTTTCCCTCCCTCCCCGACCCTCTCTCCCTCATGACCCTCAATAACATAAATTATTATTATTTTTCTATGTCTTACACTGACCACTGTCTCCCTTCACCCACTTTTCTGTTGTCCAGCCCACTAGGAGGGGATTATAGGTAGATCATGGTAATTGGTTCCAACTTTCTCTCCCCACCTTTTCCTTACCCTCATGGTATCACTACTCCCATTATTGGTCCTGATAGGTTGCTTATCCGTCCTGAATTCCCTGTGTTTCTAGCTCTTATCTGTACCTGTGTACATGCTCTGGTCTAGCCAGATTTGTAAGGTAGAATTGGGGTCATGATAGTGGGGTGGAGGGAGCATTAAAGAAGTAGAGGAAAGGGAAACAGGATTGTTGCAGACACAGTTGGGTTAAAATTTAGTACCCTGTCAATTGAGTTCCCTTATCATCCTTTTAAATTTCTTCTAGTTTTTAATGTTTTCTGCTTTCTTTTCAATTGAAGTTATGGTCTGTTTCACTTTGTTATTGTTGTTAGTTTTTAAATGTTTTTCTGTATATGAAATCCAAGATAGATAAAATATAGAGACAGCAATTGGATTACTGGTTCCTTGTGGGTGTGGCAGGGGAGGTTGGGGACAAAGGGAGAGTTAATGATAAGTACAAGAATGAAGAGAATTTTCTAAAGCTGCTTGTGGTGATGCTTGTATAACACTTCTTGATATGATTGAATTCTTGAATTTTATGTTATGTAAATTATATGCCAATAAACCTGTTTCAAAAAAAAAAGAAAACAAATGACATGTTTCATTGGGCAAATATGCTGCACAAAATCTCTTTAAAACGTTAAAGGACAAAAATGTCACTTTGGTTGCTAAAGTGTGCCTGACCCAAGCCAGACTCTTTCCCATTGCTTTTCTGCATAGGAAAGTCTGTACAATGACCAAGGAGAATTGAAGATTTCATTCTTGGTACAGAAAAGGGTCAGCAAAATAGAGGAAGAGCTTCTAGGACATGAACTGACACAGGGGAAGCCAGTGGGCTCAAACATGACAATGATGATGATGGGGGAGCAGGAGAGGACAGTGTTTCCCTCTGTGGTATGCTGGGTCTCTATGAGTCGGAGCTGACTTGCTAGGAACTAGCAAGGATAGCGGCAATGCCTGTCAGAATCCCACACTCTCTCTGTCTGTTGTAGTGCAGTGTCTTCTGTGTGATTGTGATGCTGGAAGCTGTGCCACTGGCATAAGAAATGTCATCAGGGTCACTCGTGGTAAATGGGTTTCAGTGAAGCTTCCAGACTAAGCATAGACTGGAGGGGGGGAACACATAAGGTGATAGATTTCTGAAGTATTAGCTACTGAAACTTTATGGAAATCAGCTGAACAATGTCTGATATAGTGTCAGATGATAAGCCACTCAGGTTGGAAGCCCCTCAAAATATTTTAAGCATCAAGTCACTGTTATGCACAACTCACCTATTGTCTTAACACTGAGCTGCCGATTTATTCTGCCTTTAAACTCTGCCCCAGTTCAGGGGTATCTTCAATAGAATCGATCTGTCTTGGGCAACTCCTTCCAATACCATTAACAAGAACTCTGGAATACTCTCCCTGTTTACTAGAGATCCATTAATAGGACATTTCAAGCATTTGAATTACAAGACACCACCCTCTTCATTTCAAATCTTGACTTTGGCTTTGGTTCATGCCAATAAATGGTTTCTATTTTTAGTCTACTAAATTCTGCAGCCATTAGTTGTTCAACTACAGATAATTAATGTATGGTGTGATAAACATTAACTGTATTTAAATTATTTTTAAAGGTACTATCACCAATTTTAAAAATTAAGGTTTGCTCTTTGTATTCTATAATACTATGGGTTTTTTAACTTTTCAAATTAAAATTTTTTATTGTGAATTAGGGAAACATTTGCAGATGATCAGTTTTACATTCAACAATTCACACACATTTTATTTCAACTCATCCATTGCAATCCTCTTAATGTATCTTCATTTATTCCATTTCCTCCGTGTTTACCATTTCTTTTCCTTTTTCTTTCCTAACCCTCTGACCTTTGTCCTTATTTAAATAATGGTCCTTTTATTTTTAAATGATTGATTAATCGAACACTTGGGTGAATTCATTTTCAGAACTGGAAGGTTACAAAAGGTCACAATCTTGAACATCTCAGCACTTTCTATCTCACTGGAAAGCACACTCTGTTCTATGATTTTTGAGTTATGTTCCACATTTGTCTCCCATTCTATCCCAGACATACTAATATAATACTTTTCAGAGCAATTGGCAGTGGTAGCTGGGCACCTTCTTGGTCTTATGACTTCAAGGTTGTGTAGACCGATATGTTTGTGATACTTCAGTCCACTGAACCAATTGTTTCCATGTGTCTTTTGATTTCATCAATTGTCTTTTTTCCAGGTGCAGAGAGACCAGTAGATGTGCATTAGGTGGCTGATCACAAGCTTTCAAGACTCCAGCTGCTACTCACCAAAGTAGGTTGTAAACCGTTGTCTCATGAACTACCATACTAATTAACTCAAGGTGTCCCCTGAGACTTTCATTTTAATCTCCCAGGTCCAGCAACTCATTCCTTCAAAGGGTTCGGTATGTCTTAATGTATTCATAAGTTTGCCTCCTACACATTCCACCACCCTCAAGGATATATTTGTAACAAAGGTAAATACACACCTACAAATATTATTTGTCAAATAGTTATATTTGTTGTATCACTTTTTTAACAAAAATCATCACATGCACAGTTCAATGACACTAATTATGAAGACAGTAAATTAGATGAAGGAATAGGCATGTGCTTATTGAGTGTTATTAAATACTGCTAGCTTGGTGGAGGCATCTATAACAAGTGAAGTTTTGAATGATCCTTGAAGCACGTAGTTTAGAAAGAGATTTTCAAAAGGTAGGGTGGAGAGAATGTCAAATGAAAATTACCAAAAAAGGAACATGTCTGGCATTTTTGAAATATAATGTTGGCATCTAAGTGACTTGGTAGCCTAAGGAAATGGTAGAGCATAATATTCGTGAGGAAAGCGGGGTTCACACCCTGTGGCACACGGTAAGGATATTCCTTTAACTCTCAATGAAGTGATAAAGCAGTTGAGTGTTTGAAGCTTTGGAATAGCCTGCCTGACTCATTTTAGCTGCTCTGTGAGAAAAGGGGAAAATAAAATTAGTTCGAAGGTTTTGTTCACAATGGTTTCGGAGCGCTCACCATGATCATGTTTGGGGTATTGAGAATTGGTCAGGTTGGGTATATATTGAAGATTAAGCTAACACAATTTTTTTAACTACTGAATGTGAATATGAGGGGGCACAATTCTTATCCAGAAATTTAGAGTTACTTTTTACTGAAATGAGAAATGCTATGAAAAAGCAGTTTCAGTGGAAAGTTCATTTTAAGTACATGAAATGTTCAATCTACATCAAGACAAAGATGTGGAGCATCTCTCTACGCAAAGAGTGAGATCTGAGGAAGGCTGAAGGTTGGAGGTATGAAGAGATGCAGAGCGTACTTCTGGTTATCAAATCGATGAGGCTTCAACGGGAGTGAGTATAGGTGCCACAGAGAAACATGTTGGCATGGGTCAAGGTACAACACAATCATGGAATGGAGCAGAAAAAGCAGCATACGATGACTAGCAGTGACCAGTAAGGAAGGACGATTAAAAGAACTCCAGCACGTAAATGAAAACATTTATCGGTAGTTAACAAGGAAAACGAGATTAACTTGGTCAAATACCGCAGTTGGATAAGAAATCCAGCTTGACCACCTTCAAGAGTTCTGAGCTCACAGTCCCTTACGAAGTTCTTCTGGAGAAATGGGCCATGAAACCCTGAGTCGAATGGGTTTTGGAGAAGTGTAAACTTTGAGTACTCAAAATATTTTTGTGAATTTCTGTTTCAAAAAGAAGTAGAGTTATATCAATCTGGAGGAGGAAGTGAAAGTGTGATTTTGTTACTGCTTCATTTGGTCATTTTAATTATAGTCAGAGCTATTGAATGACTATGTACTGAACAGAATGATGTTGATCAAGGGGAAATGAACACAGGAATGAGATAGCAATTAAATGTTTTCAAGAATATGTATAGTCAAGGATTTATGGAATAAACCACACCATTTCAAGGAGTGATTTTGTTAGCACAGGTGTGATTTATTCACAGAGTGATTACTGTTGTTATGAGTTACTGTCAATTTTGATTCGGACAGCCCCATATGTTGCACAATAGTCCTGTTCCTTGAAATTTCTTGGCTGCATTCTTACCATAGGACATTGATCTGACTTTTCTCCTGCACTATCTCTGGGGTTAGTTTGAGGTACCAACCTTTCAGTTAGTAATCGAGATCAAACTTTTTATACCACTTGGAATCCTTAGCAGGAGCATACACATTAAGTATATTTGGAAGGGACAAATGAATTATTACTGTAATGACTTCTGAAAAGCAGAAGGGTTGGAAGTAATAATATTTTCATGTGATTCTTTACATTATTTGATGCCTTTTAAAATAACCATTGATTACTATTAAAATTATAAACATTGAAATTATGCCTCAGATGTCTGTTTTAAATACTCTTGAACATTTGGAATCACCAAATATAATATAAAAATAAATAAAACAGCAAGAAAAATAAGAAATAGTTGTGAAACCATCCACATTGAATGTGCAAAGTCTCTCTAATAACAAAAAATAAAGTCCAAAGTCACAAGCCAAAGGATAAGAGAAAGGCTTACAGATTTTACTGAATATAAAAGAATGGTATAGATGGACAAGGAGAGAATACTTCTATAAATATGGAGGTCAGAAAATAGAGAATCAAGGACAAATGACCCCTTCAGGACCAGTGGTGAGAGTGGCGATACTGGGGGGGAGAGGGGAGGGGGGTTAGGAAGGGGGAACCTATTACAAGGATCTACATATAACCTCCTTCCTGGGGGACATACAACAGAAAAGTGGGTTAAGGGAGATGTCGGACAGTGTAAGATATGACAAAATAATAATAATTTAGAAATTATCCAGGGTTCATGAGGGAGGGGGGAGTGGTGAGGAAGGGAGAAAGTGAGGAGCTGATAGCAAGGGCTCAAGTAGAAAGCAAATGTTTTGAGAATGATGATGGCAACAAATGTACAAATGTGCTTGACACATGGATGTATGTGTGGATTGTGTTAAGAATTGTACAAGCCCCCCAAAAAAATGATTTGGAAAAAAAGAAAACAAGCTTTAAAGAGTTTTAACCGTGCAAACTGCCCAACATGAGAGACGTCATGAATAGCTCTTTGCACTACTCATGGGTCTGGAACGCAGGGGCTGGCCAAACAAAATTCTCTGTTTTAGCTTGATGTTGCGTCCCGGCCTGCGGGACGCACGAGCAAGGCCCTGCGGGGAAAGGCGAACCTGGATGGAGAAAAAAGACACTGGGACGTGGAGCAAGACAAAACTCTGATCAAGCTCATTTATTTGGGCAAAGCTGGGGTATATAAAAGGGGGAACTGGGAGGTGCATATTTTAATAAGGTGTGCGACACAGCATCCAATCCAACAGGTACATTAATGAAGCTCCAATGAGCGCCTGGCATTATTAACCAATGGGTGAAAAGGTCAACTTTACAACTGCCCATGCTACAGAGCACGTAGCTAGGAACGCGGAGGCAGGGTTGGGCAGGGATTTCAGGCAGGGCCAGTTCCCACAGATTTAGCAAATGAAAGACACACTTAACAACCAGGAAGCAGCCAAGTTCGGCTCGTGGCTGAGGCTAAGGCCTTAAAGGCCACCGGCTCCCAACAGCTTGACATGAGGAAAAATCAAGGAGCTTGGGTAAATGAAGAAAGTCCAGAAAATCCATATATTTAGAAGTGTGTTTGTATATCATGTAGGGTAGAAAAGAGTTTCTATTGTGAAAGTATTGAAGCAATAGAGCACCTTGACAATGAACACTAAAGGCTGCAATATTCATCATGGGTTTGACATTTAAGTATAAGTTGCCAATATAGTTGACATATATATATATAACATAGTTGACTTATATATATGTTTCTATGCAATATTTTTCTTGGTGTTAGCAGATTTTCAACATCTTTCCAAAGAGTAACTCTAATGAAGCCAATTATATGATTAACTACATGTCTATAAAAGAAAGAATGAATGGTGAACCAAGAGGTGAATGAATTGATTACTAATTACATTAGTAATTTAATCAATGCTCTGTGTAGTTTGCCTGATGATATGATGATTATGTTTTTAAGTCCATTTTAAAGAAAGGTTGGAAGCTGATATTAAGGGAAAAATACAACTCTCAAGTATGACTTTCATGAAATATGTTTTATTTTAGTAGACATATATCTAACATGAAAAGACATATATCTAACATATATTTAACAAGAATCCACAGAGCATCTAAATCTGGATTACATTAAATATATTCAGGAAATATAAAGTATGGATTTCAGTTAAAATTATATATCAATACTGGTCCATTTATTGTGGCACACATGCCATACAAGTGTAAGAAACTAATAATGAGGATACTGGGTATGACATACGTCGGTTTCATCTTCTCAATTCTTCTAACAACCTGAAACAGGAAAAACCATACTGAAAGCCATTTCAACACTGGGCTCATATATAGCCAGAGCAAAAGCCGCTTACTCTAATAGAATCTTTTTCTTCACAGAAGCCCTGTGCTCTGGCACCACTGTTTCTTCTTACACGGTGAACATATATCTTGACAGGAGGCCTGCATTCTCATGGTCTCACCTGTTTCGTCTCACCAGATATGTGACTCTGAAAATCCTTAGGTAAAATGCAAGTGTACCAGAAATGGATAGGTTTACTTCTTTATTCTGTATTCTTATTTTCAGCAGATAGCTACCGACAAGAAATATTTCAGCTGACAAGAAAACATTCAGATATTCATCATCATACTTGTCAAGACTTCAGATATTTTTATCAGAATAACATGCGTTTTTAATACCATTTCATTCACATCTTTTATAAATCTCTTCTCCATTCTTGCCCCCAATAAGCAATAAACTGACTGCACAATGCACTCGTCTTAAGTAAAGACAATCTTATCTCCAAATAAAAACTTGATCACCCCTTCCCGGATCTGCTTGGTCTTTACTCCGTAAACAATGGGATTCATGGTAGGGGGCAGCAGCAGGTACAGATTGGCCACAATAATGTGGATGTGGTGGGGGATAATATGTCCACCAAAACGGTGAGTGAAAAAAGTGAAAAAGGCTGGAACGTAGGTGATCACGATGGCACAGACATGAGACGAGCAGGTGCTGAAGGCCTTGTGACGAGCATCTGCTGATGACAGACTCACGACAGCCCGCAAGATCATCGTGTAAGAGACGGAGATACAACAGATGTCAAACACACCAATCAGGAGAGCAACCATCAAGCCATAAATAGCATTGACCTTGAAATTGCCACAGGACATCTTGGCCACAGACATGTGGTCACAGTAGGTGTGAGGAATGACATTTCCCAGGCAGTAGGGCAGGCGCTTGGTGAGGAAGGTGAATGGCAGGATGAGCATCACACTCCTCAGGAAGGTGGCAAGGCCAGCCTTGGCGATGACAGGGTTGGTGAGGATGGTGGAATATCTTAGAGGGTAGCAAATGGCCACGTAGCGGTCTAGTGCCATGAGCATCAGCACTCCAGACTCCATCGCAGTCAGTGTGTGTACAACAAACATCTGCACCAGGCAGGCATTGAAGTCAATCTTTTTGAGGTTGAACCAGAATATGCACAGCATATTGGGCACAGTGGTGGTGCACAAGGTGACATCAGTGAAGGAGAGCAGGGCCAGGAAATAGTACATGGGTCGGTGCAGAGCCTCCTCATGGCTGATGAGATACATGAGGCCACAATTCCCCACTACAGCGATGATGTACATGAAGCAGAATGGCAGGGAGATCCAGATGTGTGAAGCTTCCAGCCCGGGGACGCCATTCAAGAGAAAGAACCCTGGGCTCAGGCTGGAGCTGTTGGGCCCAGACATAGTAGCTGACAGGAGGAGTATTACATCCCTTGGGGGTGGTGGCTCTCTATAGCAAAATGATAATACAAAGATTAGTATAAAGTTTTAGAAACTAAATGTAAGAAAGTGGTTTTTATTAGAACTTAGAAATTTAAAAAAGGTTACCAAGTCATCGGAGTCCGATTATCTAGCTTCATATTCTGCCTCTTTATACATAGTTAGTGATATTGGAACGCTGTTTAAACTCTTATAGGTCAGTTTTCTTAATTTGAAGTAAGGATGATTATTATGTTAACCTCAGCAAGTGCTTTAAATTATACAGTAAAATAATCTATATAAAATTCTGGAACTGTGTATCATATACAATGAAGATTTTATAAAATTAGAAATAATTGCTATGGGTGCTATTTATGTTGGTACTATTATTATCTTCTATCTCCATGTAAAATATCTGATTTGATCTAACTTACCTTGATTAGTATATATAAATTCAAATTGAGCTGTTCAACAATGATCTAACCCAAGTCCCATTATATACATTTCCAGGAGAATTATAGTATGACTTTCTGAAGATTGTACTAATATTGAGACAAAGGGAAATGGCCTTAGAATGCAAATGCTACTAGGGCTTCTACAAGATTGAAATATGTTCTGATGTTTTAGACGGAAAAGAAATGTAGTCTCTGCATTGTTACCTAAAATACAGGGAATATCATCCTGCTAAATTCCTCCATGGTTTCCTCCAACCCTGGGTAATCAAGTCTTGTGACTTTCACACAGAAAATTGATCTCTATGAGATCTCACCTATAATGCTTGTACTTCTGAGGTAGCCAGAGGGAGCTCATACCACAATACTGGAAGGAAGGGACTAGGATTTGACAATACAGTGGGAGGAGGAATTTTTTTGGTTCTTCTGGACTAGATTATAAACTGAAATTCATCACCTACTCTAAAACATTCTAAGGATCATCCAAGATCAATATCATGTAGGTGAACAATCAACCTGCGATCATGAAATCAGAAACAAATCAAGTCAGAATAAGTTATTTCTTCTCCCATAGTAAATAAAATATGTCTTTCTACATATTTTCTGCCAGATGACCCTCAAGGATGCAAATACATTCTGCTACTGGGTAAGCTACTTGTAAATTTCCTTCATTTTACTTAAAAGAAGGAAACCTTGATTGCCAAGTCTCTTTTCTCTGAAAATACATCAACAGAATTTTTGTTGGACAGTCAGCCTAGGTTAAACCCTGCTTGTCATACTAACTTTAAATGTGGGGAGTAAGAACACTGCATGTCACATAAAGGTGAAAATGATAATTCCTGAATGAAACTTGCCATCTATTAAATAATTGATGCAGGTTATGTACTTGTTTACTTCTTTGTGTTGTTGTTAGGTGCCATCAAATCAGTTCACTTTTTACTTATCACATACGAGTATGCATTAATGGATCTTCATATGCTACATGCCATTCCAGTTTATAATAATACATTGTGAACAAAACAGACAAAATTATCTCCAGTCCTGGAGGTATATTTATTTTCATGTTGATTTATGTATTTAAGTTGATACTGACATTATGGTTATATGCTATATTTCTTATATTATAGATGAGGAAATGGGAGCCCAGGAAGACTCAATAAATTGTATTAAGCCACACTCATTAAAAATTGATAGTCAAGAGCCAACATTTAAATCCGTGGTTGTTTGACTTCAATCTGTATTTGTTGTCTCATTCACTGAACCTAATCCTGAAGAAAAGTTACATAAATAGCTTTTAAAAATCATGGTGAGATAATCAATCAGAAGAGAGAGAGCTTATTCTTAATTTAAATTAAAGAACAAAATAAAACCAACGTGTAAAGTCAAACTCTGAATGTTTATCTTTTGCATTATATATGTGTTTATCTGCCAACTGAAAGAAATGTAGCTTGACTCCACCAACAATTCTGCAGGACTCTGTGAGGAAAGATCTGGAAAGCTACCTTTGTAATGATTACGGTGATGGAAACCTTGTGAGGAAGTTCTGTCTCTTTTCTTATAGAGTTGCCATAAGTTGAAATCCACTCCAGGGGACACAACACTGGAGTTGGATGGGACGATTTATATAGGGGAGTTCTTTTTGGGAATTCTTCCTCCACACTTTCTAAGATTCAAATCTACTCTTGATTGAATTTCTACTTCCCCACAAAGAACATTCCCACTACAGCAGCTCTGAATGGCATTACCATTGCTGATGTCTGCTTTGATTCCTAGGGATTCTAGGCACAACAGACGAGACAGGGCTCCGTGCTGCACTATCCCCACAATGGTTGCTGTTGTGCCTCTGTCATTGTGTAACCGCTGTGTCCATCTATGTCAGTGACATTATCTCTTAATTAAAAAGAAAAAAACATTTGCAATATTTCCATTAGCATCCACGATTGCCTGGACTGCTTTATCTCGGGAAGAATGAGATAGTTTCAAATTGATTTCATCATTTTAAAAACTCTGCTTCCCTTCTTAGTCCCTAAACAAATGGACCTGTATTCTAGTTAGAGTTAAGAAAAAATATTGAGGTTCCCATTACTTGCATCTCAACGCTTTTCTTTCTTTCTTTTTTTTTAAGAAAAGCTTTGCATTTTAGGAAACTAACTGAAAATTGCTCAAACATACCTCAGTTTCCACAAAGACCAGGCTGTTGTGCATGACTGAGACTGTACTACCAAGAGTTCCTCCACAATTGGAGCTTACTCTTTGAACTTCTGCATCCTTTGAATACGCCCCAAACTTGAGTGTTTTAACCTGATTGGGTCTTCTCAGTTGGATGTCCCAGAGGTCTCTGGTTAGAAGGAAAAGGTCCTTTGGGTCTTTTGTGAAAAACAGTATGAATATCAAGGATAAATACCTTCTCCCAGGTGTGAATCCTGAATGATATGTCTGATAATCATTTTAAAATGATCTGTTTTTCATTTACATTGATTAATATAATAATTGTCTAAGCTTCTAATAAGAAAAAATTTAAACATTAAAATATATGAAACCATTCAGCAAACTAATATTATCATCCACAATATTATGAATATATGAAACATTTCTTTCTCAAGATAGAGTGTATAAATAACACAAATTTTGCATATAGACACAAGTTTATTTACAGTTTGGGAATGATAACGAAATAGTATTGCATCAATTTTTGTATATAATTCATTACATACTATTTCCTCCTTGTTATTTTATTATGGGACTAATCCTGAAAGGATTGGAAAAAACTTGCAACACTTTTTATTTCAGGTTGGTATTTATGAAGATTTCTCCTAAACTTAAGAAAATATTAAAAAGAACTCTTCAAGCAGCCACTGAAAGCATAACATAAAACACTCCTGGAGCACTAATTCTCATATATTGTTGATGGAAGTGTAAAATGGTCTGACTATATTGCAGAAGAATATCTTGTTAGGTTACACATGCTCTAACCCTATGGCCCAGCAGTTATATTCTTAGATTTTTAATAACAAAACATTGTCACCGTGATTTGTATATGGATGCTCACAAAAGCCATCAACAAATCCAAGAATGTGTGATGTATGTATACAATGGCTTATGACAAATAAATAATAAGGAATAAACTGTGTGTGGAAAATGTAAATCAATCTAAAATAATATAAACACCTAGACAGAAAACATATATTTTATTACTTTATTAATATCAAGTCCAAAACCAGTCACCACTAATTTAAGCTGATAAACATGAGAAAATAATAGTTTCTGAGATCAGAAAAAGCCTAAGATTTAATTATTACTTTAACCCAATGTTAGTTTGAAGTCCCATCTAGAGGCTAAAAGTATTAGAAATTGAATAAATAGTTAAAACCATAATTGTTTAAGAATATACAGGAAAAATAAACCCTGGTGGGTAGTGGTTACAAGTTGGGCTGCTAATTGCAAGGTCAGTTGTGTGCAACCAGAAACCGTTCTTCAGGAGAAAGGCACAAAGTGTAACTGTTCTGAGGAGGGGCATGTCATAAGAACAAATTGTTCTGGGAGACATCTGACAGGGTAAGACAAGACAAAATAATAATAATTTATAAATTATCAAGGGTTCATGAGGGAGGGGAAACAGAGAGGGAGGGGGGGAAATGAGGAGCAGATGCCAAGGGCTTAAGTGGAGAGCAAATATTTTGAAAATGATGAAGGCAATGAATATACAAATGTGCTTGCTACAATTGATATATGTATGGATTGTGATAAGAATAGTATGAGCCCCTAATAAAATGATTTAAAATAAAAAAATTGTTCTTAGATTGGGGCTAGAATTAAATGTAATCCCCAAATCCATTCATGTATCTATGATTTATGTATGTCTCTGGTTCACTTCAGAGACATTATAACATTTTACAGTAGAAAACATTATAAATCACCCACTGAGGCATAAGGTAATTCTATTAATAGTGTCATTAATGATCCAAGGGCATATAATTTAAAACACTGTTGAGAAAAGGAAATTATACATATATAGGCCAACTCTTTGTGATATGACCCTGCTCAATGATTACCCTCACGAAGAGATCACTGAAGATTGGAGTATTATAGCAAAGTGCAGTGAAGAAACAGTTGGTGCCCAGCTAACAGAAAGTAAACAACAGAAAAATGGGTGAAGGGAGACAGGATGATGTAAGATATGAAAATAATAATCTATAGTGGTGATGTACCTATATTTATATATGTGTAGCTATATATGTGCATATATTTATAAGGCAATGCACTGAAGCTGCAGACGGGCTGTGGGCCTTGGCTCATACCTTCCCTCAATACAAGAACACTTTGTTCTAACAAATTGGCATTCTGTGATGCTTACACCCCCCCACCCCTCCCACCCCCCATCCCCACACACGATCGCTGAAGACAAAATGGTTGCATAAGCAGATGTGGTGAAGACAGAGGATGGTGCCTGGCTATTAAAAGATAGTGTCTGGGTCTTAAAGGCTTGAAGTTAAACAAGCGGCCATCCAACAGTGTAGCAACAAGCCCACATGGAAGAACCACACCAGCTGGTGTGATCATGAGGTGTCATCGAGACTGGGCAACGGGAGTCAGAAGATTCACAACAAACAGTAAACAAACAAACAAACAAAAGTGCACTGGTGAGAATGCAGGGGAGTTGAAGCAGAGACCCAAAGTCCATCTATGGACAATGGAACATCGCCCCACAGAGGGGTCACAGGGAGGGGGTGAGTCAATCAGGTTGCAGTAGAGCACTAATGGGTCACGCAATATACCTCTGTTTCCTGGAGGCTTCCTCACCCCCCGCTATCACTATCTCAGTGCCACCTCCCAATCTAGACTAGACAGGAGCATGTAGGCAAGAGATAAAACTCACAGCACATGGAACCAGGAACAGGAATGGGAATAGAGATACCAAAGGGTGGGGGGAGGAGGGGAAAGTGGGGAGGGAGGGGGCACCAAACCCAGTGAATGGCACATAATCACACCCCCCAGCCAGGGGGAAGAACAGCAGGAACCAGAAGGGAAGGGAGACAGCAGTTGGAGTGAGATTTGAAAATAATTAACAATCTACAATCTATCAGGGCCCACAAGGGCTGTGGGCTGAGAGAGGAGGGAGGGGGGACAAAAGAGGAGCTGATCCCAAGGATTCAATGGAAAACAAATGTCTAGAAAAGAACAATGGAATATATGTATGAATATGTCAGATACAATTGATGTATGGCTTGTAACAAGAGTTGTAAGAGTCCCCAATAAAATGATTTTTTTTAAAGGAAAGAAAATAGTGATCTATAATTTATCAAGGGTTCATGAGGGAGGGAGGGTGGGAGGAAGGGAAAATGAAAGCTGATATCAAGGGCTCAAGTAGAAAGAAAATGCTTTGAAAATGATGGCAACATATGTACAGATGTGCTTGACATAATGGATGAATGTATAGATTGCGTTAAGAGCTGTAAGAGTCCCCAATAAAAGTATTTAATTAAAAAAAAGAAGGTATAGTGTCTTGGGTCTTAATGGTTTGTCTTGAAACAGGCAGCCATCTAAGTGAAGCATCAACTAACTCTACACCAGACTGCTTGAGCCAAGTGTTGCATATTAAAAAATCCAAATCCAAAGGTGAGAATGGTATCATACCTTAAATTGTGGACACTCAATTTGCCGAAGGCTATGAATGACAGCGGAAGCCCAAAATCCATTCTCAGGGTCCACACATGGATGAACCCTCAGTTGAAGCCCTTTTGACCATAGTGTAGGCATGTAAGCAGCCTTGCTGTCATACAGAGAGCATTCATTGCAAAGGTGATTATAGCATATGTAGTTAGGCTAAAATTTAATACCTTATCATTTGAGTTCCCTTTTAAAGTTGTTTCAGTTGTTTCTGCTTTCTCTTTTACTGAGATTTTTCTGTTTTGTTTAGTCATTGTTGTTTTTGTTGTTTATTTCCTGCTTGTGTTATTCATATAAAAGATTTTCTGTATATGAAATCCAGGATAAGTTGATTTATACAGACAGTAACATTAATTTCAGAATGTCACTGAAAATAGAGTACATAAACAAAACTAATTTAGTTAATAATCTTTAACATATAGTAGAAAAACAGGTTTAAAATTGGATATTATTATGAATTTGATGAAGGTTTTCATAGTAGATCATCAATTTCAAATTCGACTTTTTGTGCACATTTTGTTTCAAATGTGTTCAATTTCAAATGTATTCTTAACAATAGTTTTAAATGCCTAGGAATTAATTTAACAAAATATATTAAAGTCCCCACGATAAACTATAAAATATGATATGTCTAGGGACTGGAAGAGTAACTATGCTATAGAGACAATTTTATACCAAAATTATATATAAAGTCAATGAAATAATGATAAAATTACTAGAAAATTTTCTTGATTTTTGATTTCTAAAAATAAAAAGCTGGTAGTAAAATTTATTTTAAAATGTGATACTCTAATAATCTACACAATATTTTTTGGGCAATACAATAAACAAAATGTCATGACTGTAGAACAAACAGGTGTAAGAGATTGCCACACTTTAACCACTTTTTATTTTATTTATTTTTTAAAAATCATTTTATTGGGTATCCATAAAACTCTTTTTTTTCTGATTTTTTTTTGTTGTTGTTTTTTAATCATTTTATTAGGGGCTCATACAACTCTTATCACAATCCACACACACATCAATTGTGTAAAGCGCATTTGCACATTCATTGCCCTCATCATTCTCAAAACATTTTCTCTCCACTTAAACCCCCAACATTAGGTCCTCATTTTTCCCCTCCCTCCCCGCTCCCCACTCCCTCATGAGCCCTTGATAGTTTATAAATTGTTATTTTGTCATATCTTGCCCTGTCCGACATCTCCCTTCACCCACTTTTCGGTTGTCCGTCCCCCAGGGAGGAGGTCACATATAGTTCCTTGTAATCGGTTCCCTCTTTCCTACCCACTCTCCCTCTACGCTGCCTATTTCGCCACTCACACCATACAATCCATACAACCATCCATTGTGTCAAGCACATTCGAGCATCTTTTGCTCTCGTCATTCTCAAAACATTTGCTTTCTAATTGAGCACTTGGTATCAGCTTGTAATTTTCCCCCATCTCTCTCCACCCCCCCACCCCACGAACCCTTGATTATTACTTTTTTAAATTATTATTATTTTCTCATGCCTTACACTGTCCAACGTCTCCCTTCACCCACTTTTCTGCTGTCCATCCCCGAGGGAGGAGGTTATATGTAGATCTTTGTAATCGGTTCCCCCTTTCCACCCCACCCTCCCTCCACCCTCCCGGTATCGCCACTCTCACCACTTGTCCTGAAGGGATCATCTCTCCTGGATTCCCTGTTTCTAGTTCCCATCTGTACCATTGTATATCCTCTGGTCTAGCTGGATTTGTAAAGTAGAATTGGGATCATGATAGTGGTGGGGAGGACGCCTTTAAGAACTAGAGGAAAGTTGTAATTTGATAAGCCTATATAATATTAAAATGCATTATAAAGGTATAGTAATAGTAATAGTAGAGCTCTGGGACAAAATTCAGTGACCAGAAATAAATCCTTCCAATATTTGCAAGATTGGCACTGCTATTCAGTAGAGAAATACCTTTTTCTCAGTAAATGATGTCTGATTAGTTGGCTATCCATATAAGAAAATTAAATGTTGACTCCTGATTCCTAGCACACAAATGAATAAAAATAATGTGCACTGAAGCTTTCAATTAGAAGGAAAACATCGCGCATTTTAGGATATCACATTATATATATATTTATCCAGTGCCGAAAAATCTTTAAAGGGACATAATAACTGCTAATGCCTATATTTCTTTGTTTCTACATTAACAAATTAATATAAACTTCGAGAAAACATCTTTTAATCTAAATGGTGCACTTACTGTTTGTTATGGATTATATTGTATACTCCCAAAACATATGTTGATTCTTATCTCCTGTACATGTGAAAATTGCCCTTTTGTTGTGTTAATGAAGCCATGTTGTCCAAATTTGTGCAATAAACTGGTGCTCACACAATGTGTACCAAGTAAAGGCCAGAGAGTTTCCAAGACTGACATTTTGAAAGCAGAACACCAGGACTGTCTTCCCACTTCTCTGGGCGGTTTGAACTACTAACCTTTGCACTAGTAGTCGAGCACTTAATCATTTGTGCCACCCCCGGACTTCCCTAAAGATTATCGTTGTTGTTAATTGCCATTCCAGTTGGTTCCAACTTATAATGACCCTATAGAAGGACAAAATGCTGTGCCGTCCTAAGAATACTTGCTGTGGTAGAGCCCTAAAGATCACAGGCACAAACACCTCATGTCGGAGTTCTACGTGGTAGCACATGGAGTCGTCATAAGACAGCATCGACGCAATGGCAGTGGTGATGGTTTTCGGTTTCTCAAGGTATGTCTCATTGGTCTTTCCTCAAATACTCATTATAGTATCACGTTCTCTGTCTTTGGGCTGATTGGCATAGGTATTTTAGGTCTTTAAAAACCTCTGCAATTAGTACAGATTCTAGAGTTTATGTTATGCTTTATCATTGCACATAGGCATAAATTCCCAGCATTGAAAACATGATTAAGTATGACCTTCATATGTGATTTTCCTCTGCAATTTTTCTTTTGATAACTGTCTTCAGATTATTTTCTGGCTTTTAGTTTGACACTCTCTATCGTGTCGGAAATAATATGTAACCGGTGTTTCTGTGTGTTTGGCGGTGGGGTGGAGTGTGAATTCCTGTTCATATACCAACTGGTAGCCTGAACGGACGTTGCCAAACGCCCACATTTCTCTTGCTACCGGGTGCCGTGGAATCATTTCCAACTCAAGGCAACACTGTGGACATCAGAAGGAAACATCGCTGCCGGATCCCGTGTCAGGCTGGAAATGGGTGGGCTTGAGGCTACGGTTGCAGCCCATGTGTCCTTCCGGCTCCTGGACAGCCTGCCTCTTTTCCACTGACCTTCTATGTCACAAGCTTGTGTCATTAGCATATCAGAGGTTTTTATTAATTTTACTCCAATTCAGATGCTGCATTCTTCTCTAAATAATCCAGCTTTGGGGGTTATTTGCTCAGTATACAGATTGAGTAAGTCTAGTGAAATGATACCATCCTGTCACACACTTTTCCTGAATTCAAACTACTCAGCATCACCTTGTTCTTTTTGCGGGAACATATCTTGGTACAGATTCTGGATGCACAAAATGAAGTGTTCTGGAATTTTTATCCTTTAAAAATTATCCATAGTTAATTATAATCCATACAATGGATTGTCTTTGCATAACCAGTAAAACACAAGTAACCATCTTGCTAGTATTCTCTGATCTCAGCCAAGATCCATCTGACATCAGCAAAGCTATTTCTGGTGCTGCATCCTCTTACGAATCCAACTTGAATTTCTGTCATCGCCCTGCCGATGGACTGCTGCCACTGCTGTGGAGTGATCTGCAGCATGTGTTGTTGGTGATAGTATTCAGTACTTTCTGCATTCTGTTGGGTCTTCTTTCTTTGCACTGGGCCATAATTATAGAGCTCTTCCAGTTGGGAGCCAGGTAGCTGCCTTATGAATTTCTTAGTATACGCAAATGAGCCCTTCCAATGCTCCTTCAGCTTGCTGAAACATTTCAATTCGTATTCTGTCAATTTATGGACCCTTGTTTTTCACTAATGCCTTTAATGCAGCTTGGACTTCTTTCTTCAGTGTCATAGCTTCTTGATCATGTGCTACCTCTTGAAATGGCTAAATGTTGACCAATTCTTTTTGGTACAGTAATTCTGTGTATTACTTCCACCCTTTTTGATGCTTCCTACACCATTCATTATCTTGCCAATAGAATCCATGTGTTTCAATTTGAGGTTTGAAATTTTTCTACCATTCTTCCAGCTTCAGATACGCTGATCATGTTTTTCCTCTTACTTTCTAAATCCAGTGTTCGCATTTCATTGTCATACTCTACTTTGTCTATTTGGGCTGTCCTTTGAAATTTGCTGTTCAGCATTTGAAATACCAATGACATTGCTTCCAGCATCACAGCAACACACAAACTACCAGAGTATGACAAATTGACAGACAAGTGGTAGAATAAAATGACAATGTTCAATGTAGTAAGAACAAATGACAACTTCATGTCCTTTGATAGCACAAATAGATAAGCATTCAGCCATTAATTAACAAGTTGGTGGTTTGAATCCACCCAGGAGCACTTTGAAAGAAAGAGTTGACCACCTACTGTCCAATGACCAGGCACTGAATACGTATGAAGCACAGTTCTTCTCTGGTCTACATGCGGTTCACAAAAAACAAAGGAACCCACTGCCATCAAGTAGATTCCGACTCAGAAAAACACTGTAGGACTGAGGACAACTGCTCCTTAGGGTTCTGAAACTGTACACTGGAGTGCAAATGGGATTGCCAGCACCTGGAAAATGATAACATACATTAGCTTAATGCTTTAGTCACAGCATTATTTCAAGAAACTCTATTATATCTCACTGTCTTTGCATTTTTCCAGGGGATAAATATCATATTTCTCTAATTTCTTTTAATGATACACTTACATTTTTTAAATGCATGTTTTATAAGCGATTGGCAACAAAATTCACAAACTCAATAGTTTTTAATCCAAAACAAGATCTATTTAATAAATCTTTATATAGGAAATATAGGCCATGCACATCAGTCTTCAATTTTCAATCTTGCGGGCCCAGCAGTGATCCATATATAGCGTCTTAGTGCCTTCATGTTTCTCTGCCTGAGCTCAAGGCCTGGTTACAGCAGACGAGGTTGATGCTTATGTGTGATTTTATCATAGTGTAACATGTCTTTGAGCCATCAATACCTCTTTGAAGACAAATTATAAAACAAATTTTCCACTGTTAAAGAAAAAAGGAACAAAGCAAGAAAGGATGGCTATTATGTGAAAATACAGAGGCATGCCCTTTTCTCGATTACTTTACTTCAGTTTTTAAGATGAAAACTTTCAAATCAATGGTTACAGATTTTACAATTGTGCTATCTTGATAGAGAAAGAATTGGAATTTGGCAGGAATGGAAGGCAAAATTTAAACTCAAATTGCTGCAAAGAAGTGTATTGAAAGAATAGAACTGTTTTTGCTTATTTTTGTCCGTTTTGTCTTTTTTTGCTGTATAATTTGTTTAAATTTCAAATACTGTTATACACAATAAGATTGTGATGTTATTCTGGATATACATAGAATTTATTCTGTGTTCATGAAATAAAGAGGCGTTCCTTATTGAAAGGTGATTACTCTCTGAGTACTACTAAAATTTCTTTAAGGTAGCTCAGAGTGTGACAGCATCAGGGCACTCAGCATAAACTTGTTGCTTGACTGGAGCACAAGAATGGGGGAGATGCAATATAAAGCACGTAAATGGAATGTTGCAATATAAAGCATGTAAACAGAATGTTGCAATATAAGCATGTAAATGGAATGTTGGCATAGGATAGTTAGTCCAAAGCTACTGCAGTCAGTTTTGTGTAGTAATTTCTGGCAATAATTTGGTGAGCTTTACACATCTCTCATTTGGGTGTGTAGAGTATCAGTATCCAGTTAGTTTTTGTGGGGAGCAGGGGAGGGGTTCTACTCTGTACCAAGCATAATTTTAAGTAATTTAAATGGATTAACAAATCCTTACAAAAATATTATGAGGGAAATATCATTATATTTCATTATCTTCTTTGTTTTATAGATTAGAAACTTGAGGGACAAAAAGGTTAATTACTTATTTAATTACTTATGTTCACAGGGCTAAAAACTGGTAAATTTGAGAATCGAGCCTTTGTGGTCACAGGAATTGTTCTGTTGTACTTAAGACCATTGTGAGTCGGAACTGCCTCATGGCCTTTAACAACACAACAGTAGGGATTAATTAGTGAACCTTCAGTAGTGATGTGATAGTATTTTATTTTGAAAATATAGGCTAATTCATTTTGGCTTATATGAGTTACATTTTTACCAGTGACTATCAAGTTTCCCTATATCTAAATTTATCAAAGTTGCTAAGGCATCTATTTTATCTCAGCCATTGTGATGAGTATTATTGCATTGAACAGATTAACTATGGAACTTTTGGATACAATGAATGCAAATGAGGCATAAAATGGAAGATGTAATTTAAAAATTATTATTTCACTTTCATGCAGAATATACATTTTTGAAAAAATATTTTCTCTATTTGTATGATATATAGTGCACATGCAATAAATAAGAACAAATAATCTTAGCATTTCATGGGAAGGATAGTGTTGAGAAATTTTTCAACTGTGTGTAATGTTTTTTCCCAAGATAATTATAAATATCCTCTTGGCCAGGCAAAAAACAAAGAGCCTAATTTACTGCCATTGAATTGTACTGTTTCATAGAGACCCTGTAGGTCAGGGGAGAACTTCCCCTGTGGGTTTCTGAGGTTGCCACTCTTCACTGGAGCAGGTAGCCCCATCTTCCTCCTGAGGAGTAACTGGGGGTTCAAACTGCTGACCTTGCAGTTAGCAGCACAACTCGTAACCTCTGCAAAACTGAAGCTTCTCTGACCAGAGCAGATTGCTCATTCATTTGTTTATCAAATACATGTTGTGTAGCTCTAAGTCCTAGGCCCTGCTGTGAATCTTGAAATTACAGTAATAAAACAAAACAAAGACAAAATATTATATCCTTCTTCAGTCTAGGTATGGAGTCAGACATTACATAAATTGTGAGTGGGCAATAATTTGAAGTAAAAATACAGGGAGAGAGGAAGTGCTTTGAAACTAGAAACTAAAGGATAAGGAAGCATTACTCAATTGAAGAAGAAAGAGTATTTGATGATGGAATATTCCAGGCAGAGGAAAAGAAATGTGCAAAATCTTTGAGAAAATAAAAAATACAGGCTGAAATAAGAGTGTGGTTTTTTTTCTCATCCTTTTTTCAGATAGAGTGATAAAGCAGCTAATCAACTTCCATGCCAAGAAACAGAACAAATGTTATAAATATTTATGACTTTATTTCTATTCATCCTTCATTTAGATCACATTGATATAAATCCATGAATATTCTTCATCATCATTGTAAAGAGACAATAAAATTTAGATAGGTATAAAATAGGTGGCATAATGAGACCAGCAGCAAAAATTCTGTAGAGTTAGGAGTAGTGGTGGTTAACAGAGTCAATAAAAGAAGTTTTCAAAACCTTTTCCACAAACTTTAAGATGAGTTAAATGACATGACTTTCCTCTAAGAATAGGTCTTTAAAGGATTAGGATATGTTTTCTCTATTTTCCAATGTACATGACATTTAAGATTTGTTTAACATGCAAAATACATAGTTATCTAAGAAATACCATTACTTCCACAAAGTCTAGAAAGTGTAGCGATGTGGAATTTATTTTAAGAGAAAACTCTTCCAATTCAAGGGGCATGTTTCTTATTTTATTACTTTTACCATCGATAGAGTGCTGTAATCAGTTAACATTGTTTTGAATATTCAGTGAAATTTGCTTTGAACCATGAGATTATTTTGGTTGATTTTACACTGAAGAGATTCTTTTCAAACATTCTTTGTCTTTCCTTGTATTTTTATATCAACTCAGAATCTATTTCATTGCTAAGATATCTTTCTCCCTCAAAAGTATTTTGATAACTCCTTCTCGGATCTGCTTTGTCTTGACTCCATAAACAATGGGGTTCAGGGTTGGAGGAAACATCAAATAAAGATTGGCAATAATAATATGGACATGGTGTGGAATGCTTTGTCCCCCAAAACGATGGGTAAAAATAGTAAATAAGGCTGGAACGTAAGTTATAACAATAGCACATATGTGAGAGGTACAGGTGCTGAAGGCTTTGTGACGAGCATCTGCTGATGACAAACTCACCACTGCCCTCAAGATCATTGTGTAAGACACTGAGATACAAAACATATCAAAGCCTCCAATCAGGAGAGCTGCCAAGAGACCATAGATAGCATTGACCTTGAAATTGCCACAAGACACTTTGGCCACAGACATGTGGTCACAGTAGGTGTGAGGAATGACATTTCCCAGGCAGTAGGGCAGGCGCTTGGTGAGGAAGGTGAATGGCAGGATGAGCATCACACTCCTCAGGAAGGTGGCAAGGCCAGCCTTGGCGATGACAGGGTTGGTGAGGATGGTGGAATATCTTAGAGGGTAGCAAATGGCCACGTAGCGGTCTAGTGCCATGAGCATCAGCACTCCAGACTCCATCGCAGTCAGTGTGTGTACAACAAACATCTGCACCAGGCAGGCATTGAAGTCAATCTTTTTGAGGTTGAACCAGAATATGCACAGCATATTGGGCACAGTGGTGGTGCACAAGGTGACATCAGTGAAGGAGAGCAGGGCCAGGAAATAGTACATGGGTCGGTGCAGAGCCTCCTCATGGCTGATGAGATACATGAGGCCACAATTCCCCACTACAGCGATGATGTACATGAAGCAGAATGGCAGGGAGATCCAGATGTGTGAAGCTTCCAGCCCGGGGACGCCATTCAAGAGAAAGAACCCTGGGCTCAGGCTGGAGCAGTTAGTCTCAGCCATAATGATTCATAAAATGACATTCTTCTTTCTTTCACGGTAATTTCTTTCTGCATATCAGGAATACAGAGAGATGAAGGTAGGGACCAGATAAGAGGGAATGATCTAAACAGGAAGACTAAAACGTCATGAAATTTCCTCTTGTTCTGATAATCGGATTTTTTCCAACTCTAACAAGATAGTCTTCTATCTCTAATGTTTAAAATTAAGTAGCACAACTTTACATTACAGTATGATTTTCCTATCTAATACTTTGCTTACCTGACTATCCTCACCTCTACTATCCTCTTGCACTTTTAAATTCTAAGAACAAGACATAGCTGGCATTGCAATTGTCCTCTTCCTTCCAATAAGCTATTCCTGTTCCCTACTCTCAGATTTCCCCCAGCCTATTTCTCCATGGGTCCAGGCAGTAAAATCATGAGAGCATCATTATCTCACCCAAATATGACCTGTCCTTATCTTTACATTAACTTTGCAGTTTTAATGATATCTAAAACGTTGACATATTTGTCCTGATTTTAATATTATGAAGAATATTTCTGGTTCATGTCAGCATTGTCAATAATTTCTTTGATAGCTTACTCAAGATTATATATTCTAAATTTTCAGTAAAATAAATGAAAATAATGAATGATCAATTTAGTAAAAATTAAATGTTAACTATTCAAACTCTTTATCTGATATCAATATGTAGCTGTGATATCACATAGGACTTTCTTGAAAAAGAAAAAAATATTCTATATACCCCAAATTAGTAAGTTTTAGAAAATTTTAGTAGGTTTTTATATTAGACATATTTAATTTGGTCCACATGGAAAAAGCACATCAGCTTTTAGATAATAAAATCCTAATATGGAGGAGTGAATGGTACTAGAGCTTAAATTCTGAATATGCAGTTTTATGGATGAGAGTGAAAGTCCCAAATCCACTTGCCAGGGCCCATATGATTTGTGCTTCTGGTGCATCCCCTCTGATCATGGATCAAGGATGAGAATAGCTTTGATATCAAACCGAGTGGATTGTAGGGTGGATTACTGCAGATGTATGTGCCGTGGGTTCACATGTGATACCTTGTCATTTGATCTCTCTTTTGATGGAATGTATATTTGTTCCAGTCTCTCATGTTTTCTCTTTGATTGAAGCTTTTCTCTGTTTTATTCTGTCATGTTGTTGAGTTGCGGTTTTTTGGTGTTTGTTTGTTTTGATTTTGTATGTTTTCTGTGTATAGAATCCAGAATAGATAATTCTATAGATAAAGTAAATGGATTAATGGTTTCCTAAGGACATGCCAGGGGAAGTTATCAGGAAATACGGAGCTAACAAGAAGTACAAAAAAGAAAAAATTTCCTAAATTGATTGTGGTGATAATTACACAACTCTTTTTAACATGGTTGAACTTTTGAAATGTGTTATATGTTAATGAAACTGATAAAAACAACTAAGAAATTGTGGGGGGAAATATCAAATTTGTTCAGATACAATATCCTTTTCTTTTGGTTTCCTTATCTTGAAAAAATTTAGAATTCCTTTCTCTATCCCCAATTGACTCAAAATACCAAGGCTTATGAGACTAGCATAGGACCTGGCAACACATTCTGCTACCTATGACAAGTCAGAGCAGATTCGATGGTAATTAACAACTCGTCTTCAGTGTTAGAATTACAGCTTGAAAACCCTTGGAGTTTTAAGGAAAGGACTACCTTTTCTTATTTAATTTAAATAAAATCTCTTTAGTTATAACTGGAGAAGTGATCAGAAAACACACACTATCATATCTATGTGCTATTCTTTGATACTGAGAAAAAAAATGATTGAAAGATATTCTAAATTTACCGACTCGGGAATAGCAAATTTACCAAATATAGCAAATGATTACTAATTCAAATATATATATCACTTCTCATATATTTTACTGAGTATCTGCAATGTATAATCTTGAAAAAGTTATATGAGACATAATTGGAAAATTTTATATGGAATGGAGATTTTTTATTATCATTTTTAAGGCTAGACCAAAGTATTCATTTTTTGAGCTGCTGAAGTGGAAAGTTAAACTGTTAATGAGGACTGGTTAGAATAAAGAGATGATCTAATTACGCAGATGATTTTAGTGATAAAACTCATGTTAGGGGAGGAAAATTGAGGGATCCTAGTCATTAAAGGAGGACCCCTGGTGGCCTAGTGGCTTACATGTTGGCCTGCTGACCACAAGTTCAGCAGTTCAAAATCATCAGCCATTCCTTGGGAGAAAGATGTGGCTGTAATGAATTAAAATATCAGAAACTCACAAAATCAGTTCAACCTGTCCCATAGGGTCACTATGAGTAGTATTCAATTTGATGGCAATGAGTGAGAATGGAATGGTTAAAATATTTCTGTTACTTGAACAAATGAAATAACATAACGAGAATATTCAATGCCACTGAATCATACATAAGAAGCCAGCATGGCGTAGCTGATTACAAGGGACTGTTCAATCCCAACAACCATTCTGCGAGAGAAAGATGAGGCTTTCTGCACTGTGAAGACTTATAGCCTTGGACCCCTACGTAGATGCAACGGGATGAAAATGGGTTGGGTTTTGCTTTATAACTGTGCATGTGAAGGTTACTGACATGGAAAATATTTTGTTACTAGATTTTTAACGATAAAAATAAGAAGAAAATGATGCATAAGCCCCAGAATAGACCATACAGCAGAGTAAATGCCAAACATTCACACCATACAGCAGAATTAAATAGACATGTACTATGTGATACTATAATTCACATAGGTCTAAAGCCACCTAGTATATGTTCCTACATCTTCAGCACTCAGAAACTACTCCTGAAGTTGTGGCTGATCCTACTTACCAGAGTCCATAGAATTTGGAGGGAAGGAAATACAAGAAAAGTATAAGATTTAGAGCTTGACGGCCTCTGTTTCCAAAACTGATAAATCGCAAGTAAATTCTAGTTTCCTGTAAACGAGCATTCAGTCTCCCTCCTAAAATTTCGCAACTCGGAGAAACAATCATTGCCCAATTCTGCCCCAGATAAAGCTGAAGATCAAAATTTCCAGTGTCCTCAAGCTTTTATTTGTACAGCATGATGAAATTAGTTGAACCCATGGAAAATGGGACTAGGTCCAATTAAAGCACACAAAAAGAAACATAATCAATACCTCCAAAGAAGTGCAAGCAAACAAGAACTGCGTCGCCTCTTGCTAACATTGCCACTTGGCAACTGCCCTATATTCCAAGTTATGGTATTCTTAGCGAGAAATTTTTATTTTCCGAAGATAATAATATTTTTAGAAATTCCCCAAACTCACTTTAGGAGCAGGTACAATTAATTCCTTCTTCATGGTTGAAAATCCTGAGGAGTTCTTCAAATTCTCGGTTGACATCTGCTTACATAGGGGTTTTAGTTTCCTGGGGGAATCACTAGCAAGGTGTCTCCAGGTTTTTTGAGGTCCCCAAAATTAGAACCCTCGAGGGATCTATTAGAAAGGAAATGAACCTTGCGTATGATGGCAACAGAGCTGTGTTTAGAAGTTTTTGAATATAAAACGAACAAAATAAGTCAGCGTTTAAAGCATTTTCCCAGGTGGGAAATACAGCCACCACGCCTGGTGGTGATGAGCACAGCTTGACTTTTTTATTCTTCTTCTAATAATACAAGAAATGCATCCTTGGTGCAGAAAATCTGGAAAATACAGAAAAATGTAATCAAGATTTGGAAGTCACTTGTAATCCCACTCAGAAATTATCACAGTACAAAGAGTTATTTCATTTATTTATTTAATTAGTATTATATATATATAATAGACTGACTTTTAAAAATAAATTTCAAACCACATGGAGTTTTGTACCCTCTTACTTTTAGGTATAATATTATTTTTGAACAGCTTTTCGTAGTATTAAAAGTGAGTGGAAGATATAATTGAAAGGAAAATGTTATGGAAGTTAACTTTCTTTCTCATAATTAGCTCCATCAAAATCAAGACAATTTTGTAAGTGATTATACCATCCAGTTAGTCCATCCCTGAATAACTTGAGTGTCCTGGGAATTTAACCACTTCAATATAGTCTTTTTTTACATTGCTAACTGAAGAAAAATGGGTGCCCTTTAAATATTTTTTGAGATAAAAATAATGATAACTTCCTGGCCTAGGAGTTGATGCTGACTCATAGCAATCCTATAGGACAGGGTAGATCTACCCCTGTGGGTTTCTGAGGATATTCTGTCCAGGGGCAAAAAGCCTCCTCTTTCCCTCTCAGAATGGCTGGTGGTTTCAAACTTCTCACTTGAGGTTGATAGCCTATCACATAATCCATTGTGCCACCAGGGCTCTTGAGTTTAAGATCAGGAAACAAAAGGAAGTCAGGTTCCAAATTACTATTGGATGGTGAAGGCATAATGATTTCCCATTGAAAATGCTCCTAAATTTGTCCTTATTTGATTAGAAAAATTAGTAGAAGCATTGTCATGGTGGAAAAGGATTCTGGAAATGGTTTACTGGGCATTTTTCTGCTAAAGTATTGGCTATTTCTCTCAAAATACTATCATAATAAGTAGATGTTATTGTACTTTGGCTCTCCAGAAAGCCAATATGAAAAATGCCTTACATGTACATCAAACAACTATTGCCATGAATTTAGCTCATGGCTCATCCGTCTTTACTTTGGGCAAATTCTACCTCTTTGATGGTGGTTTGTCTTCAGGAGTGTACTGATAAAGCCATGTTTTATCTACTGTTACAATTCTTCAAATAAATGCTTCAGGATCGAAGCCCAACACTGTGGACATCCCTGGAATAGGAAACTTGCTGAACTTTAATTTTTCAGACAAAACTATAAACTGAGCCACTTGAGATGTCTATGATGACTACTTGTCTGCTGTCAGTTACTGGTCCTCTTCAGGAAGGGCATTAACAAGATTGTTTCCTCGTAAAATTTTAAGAATGATCTTAGGCTGCACGCTTCAATTGCAGCATCAACTTGTTCCTTCTGAAAATGAGTTATCTATTTGTAAACTGCTTACTTCTCTGGGCCATTATCCCAGTAAATTTCCTATGCAGCATCAATGATGTAATCATTCTTCCACCATCGCTTCCCCATGAATTTGATGTTTGCTCTTGTTTAGCAGACTTTATGGTGTCCTGATTAGGAGCTCTTTTGTGATGTCTTGTCCTTCTTAGTGCATCAAACTTCATCCTGTTTAGATATATCATATCATACTAGTACACCCTGATTCTGGTGCTACTCCCACCCCACCCGAATGAAATCCATAAAGTGATGCTTGATAAGCATTTTCCATGAAAATTTTGAAGACATAGTTTATTCTGACTGAGCGCTACTCTGTATTTGTCACAGTAAACATATTCTCCGCAGGGTTTCAATGACTGATTGTTCAGAAATAGATCAACAGGTCTTTTTCTATGGGTGGTCTTGAACTTCCAGCCTTATATTAGCAGCCACGCATGTGAATTGTATGTACCACCCAGGGACTCCTTCAATAAAATAGTGTGCTAAATTTAATGAAAGACTTCCTTATTGTTGACTAGAGCCCTGGTGACGTGGAAGTAATGTCTTGGGCTGCTATCCTCAAGGTGAACAACCTCCTGCTCCGAGGAGAAAGATGAGGCTTTCTACAACAATAAAGAGTTGCAGCTCCAGAAACCCACGGGGGCAGTTGTACCCTGTCCTGGGGGTTTCTATGAGTCAGAATCGACTGGATGACAGTGAGTTTAAAAAATTCTTGAATATTTAAATTACTTTTGTCTATCAAAAATAATTTTTAAAGCCTTATCTCCTCTGTTCATATGAGTGACTTTTCTTCTCAAAATAACTAGAAGTGAGGTTTAAAAGATTAAAAAGTGGACCTTGTATAAGGAAGATAGAAGAAGAATAGATCCATTTGAATTATGGTGCTGGGGAACCCTAATGTTGAAAGTACCATGAACTACCAAACAACAAACATATCTGCCTTTGAAAAGTATAGCTAGGGGGCTACTAAGAGACAAGGATGGTGAGACTGAGTCTCATGGACTCTGGACATATTGTCAGGGGAGACCAGTGCTTGGAGAAAGCCATCATGCTTGCTAAATTCAAGGAGGTGGGGCAGCAAAACAACAGGAATGCCCTTGGCAAAGTGGACTGACACAGTGGCTGCAACAATGAGCTGACACATAAGAACAATTGTGCGGCTGGTGCACGACCAGGCAGGGTTTTGTTCTGTTCTACATAGGGTTGCTATGAGACCATATTCAATAGCACCTCGCAAGAACCACAGCAAAGTTTAAAGGCACAAGCCATTGAAATTAGGTTATTAAATGATCAGCACAAATTATCAAGATAAAATTGTATTGGATATTACTTCTCTACACAGTGAGAGGACTGCATCTCTCTAAGTATTTATTATGATCACTTCATCCTGGGTAGGTAAGAATGGTTTTGTGCCCTTTGTTGGGAGCTGCGGCATCAACAACAAGGGCAAGTACTGAGGTCTTCTCTTGCTGGGAAGCACGGTAGCCACTGACAAGGCTGTAAGCAGCACGATAAACAGGACAAAAAGCCTGTTTGGGCACAGCTCTGGAAGTCAGCGCCTTTGGAAGCGCTCTTCTTGTGGAGGGAATGGTATTAGAAAAAGTGGGTGAAGGGAGCCGTCAGACAGGGCAAGATATGGCAAAATAATAATTTATAAATTATCAAGGGTTCATGAGGGAGGGGGGAGCAGGGAGGGAGGGGGAAAAAATGAGGACCTGATGCCAGGGGCTTAAGTGGAGAGGAAATGTTTTGAGAATGAAGAGGGCAATGGATGTACAAATGTGATTTACACAATTGATGGATGTATGGATTGTGATAAGAGTTGTACGAGCCCCTAGTAAAACATTAAAAAATAAAATAAAATGTTTTTTCTCAAAAAAAAAAAGAAAGAAAAAGTGGGAGTTGAAGGCAGGCAGCCACATTTTGTCATTAGACAGTGTGTCTGAGTCCAGCTGGTCACGAATGACAAGAAAATCACAGCCCGCATGCCCAATAATGGTTGCATGGATTTTATTGAGGAAAACAATGAAGTTCTTGGCGCTGGATTTTCTCACAAAGGTATTGCTGTAGGTGACATCCTGGATTCTGTTTTAAGGTTGTCAAAGTAACCAATGTGTCACTTTTGGCCTTATACAAAGGCAATAAAGACCATGATCGTAAGCTTTGATGATTACAATGGGGCATTAATAATTTCTCTTTGCCAGAAAAGCAAAATAAAAGAATGTTATTCTTGCTGGAGTGAGCTTATTTGAATTCACATTAACTTTATTAGTATTTATTATAAGTATGATTTAAAAAAAATGTTTTTGGAAAATTGTTTCATCCTTCTATGATTATTCATTCACTTCCTTGTGAATATTTTCTTAGTGGAGATTTTAGTGCTCATTTTATTTAAATATTCAGTAAAACAGTCCATTTTCAGTCATAGTTTGCAAACATTTTTCCAAAACAGATTTATTTTATGATTATTTAGATTTTATTTCATGATACCCAGAGTATGTTAATACAGGTAGACTAGAGACACAAATCCAGGGAGACTCATCTGGATATGACAGTTTTATATAAAGGGTACTTTAAGAAAGACTCCCAGCCCAGTTCAGATCAAGTCCATAATTTCGATATTAGTCCATATGTCTGATACAGATCCATAAAGTCCTCTTCAGACTCACAAAACACATGCAATGACACTGAATGCAGGATGATCACAGGCCAGTGGGTAGAAAGTCTTTGGATCCAGTGGCAGTATAAGCATCTCAGCGCTGGCAGGGGTGTCCACATGGCTTCTCCAGCTATGGGCACAAGCGTAGTTCCATGTGTCTTGTCAGTATAGGGTCTTCCAGGGTGTGAATAGAGAGAGTGTGTTTTACACCTCCAAGGTGGAAATACTAGAATTCCCAGAATTCTCAGGAGAGAGCAATGCCCACACAGAGGCCTCATTGGCTATGATCTGATTGACAGACTAGACTCCACCCCTCTGCTCATAATTCTCTCAAATTGATACCAGACTATTTAACTACCACACAGAGCTTGTATTTTCAAATCTTTAAAATAATTATTTTTTCCAAAAGCATTTTATTGGGAGTTAATACAAATATCATATGAATCCATAGTTCAATCACATCAAGCAATATTGCACACTTGCTACCACAATCAGTTTCAAAATATTCTCTTCCTTCTTGAACTTCTTGACATCAGCTCCCTTTTACCACCCCCACCCCATACAGTACCCCCAAGAAACCCTTATTCTATATGCTGTCTTTATAGGTTCATCAGTCCTGGGTTTCGTATACTGAAAAACAGAAAAACATAGAACACAAATTCAAGAGGATCACTCCCAATGACAAAATACATCTGAGATAAACCGCAATATGAACAAAAACAAACAAACAAAACACATAAAATGTGGAAAACCAGATCAAGTTCAACTTGCATCAGGAGGGGGATCAACTGACAAGGTTTTAACCATTCAATTTAGGTTTATCCCTTTGATCTCTTATATATGTCGTCTTTCTAATGCACTTTGTCTGGTAACCAGTTTCTTCCCGTCTCTCTACTGTGGAAAGAGGGGAATCCCGGGAGGCTTGTTTCCTGTGGAGATCTCACAAATGCATCTTGGGCTCTGGTCATCCACAGCCTTCTGTAACTGTACTCTTACAATCTAGGCTCTGATTGTAGTTCCTCTGTCGTCTTCGGATTATATGATTCACAGACCTTCTGTCACGGAAGGTGCCTCTTCCATGTGGACTTAGTTGACATCTCACTTAGATGGTTGCTTGTTTGAAGACAAGCATTTAAGACCCTAGAAGCTATTTTATCTGATAGCTGGGCACCATCTAATTTCTTCACCACATTTTGCTATAGCACCCATAAGTTCTGTGTTCGCTTCCTATGGGCAAGTATTGAGCTAGGGTCATGATTTTATTTTGCTTTGTTTTTTTAACAGTTTTATTGACATATAATTTACATATAATACAATTCAATAGTTTTATCATATTAAAAAGAGTTGTGTGATCATGTCCACAGTAAATTTTAGAACATTTTTTACTTTCTTGTATGAATTGTTATTAGGTCCCTATTTCCCTCTACCAACCTCTGCCATACGTCTGGGTAATTATTAATCCATTCACTGCTTCTATAGATTTATCTATCCAAGATTTCATATATAGAAAAACATACAAAAATCCAACAACAACAAAATAAGAAAGAGAAAACCCACAATAAAAAAAGCAGAAAAGATGAAAACCTAGTACAAGTTTAAAATGGGCATAAAGTGAGACCAAATGAAAAGGTGTTAAATTTTAAGCTAACCACATCTGAAATAATCCACTTTCCAGTGCACGCTGACTGATAGCAAGGCTAGTCACATCTTCGTTCTATGGGCATAGGAGATTCAGCAGAGGCTTAAGCTGCAGAGGTCTATGGGGATCCTGCAAATTCATTTGGGGCTTTCACTCTCATCCACGGCCTTTTACAAGCCAAGTGCTCAGGATTTGAGAGCTAATACGGTACCATCCCTGGTCATCAGTAATATTATTTATAATCACTATGTGTTAGACCAGGTTGACAAGAGAAACAAATCCAAAGACACTCATATGTGTAAGAGAGAGCTTTATATCGAGAAATAACTATATCTCAGGGAAAAAATTCCAGGCCAGTCAACTCAAGTCCATGTGTCCAATACTAGTCCATCAATCCCTTTGAACAGACACAAAGCCACATGTAATGATGCAGAATGCAGGAACATCACCGGCCAGTGGGTACAAAGTCCCATGAATCCAATGAAGTTGGTTCTGGTAGCTCTGCAAGTGACCCATCAGCAGGAAGGTGAAGCAGAAAGAGGGCAAGGAACCCAGGAACCACATTATGAGGAAGTCATGCCCACAGGGAGGCACCATCAGGTTGTGACCTGGTTGACAGACTAGACTCCATCCCTACACTTCAAGTTGACACAAAATTATCTAACTACCACACTTTGAATCACACAACCTGGTGTGCTTCTTCTTTGTGGACTTAGCTGTCACTTAATTTGTGGCTGTTGATTTTTTTTAAGTCAATTTATTGGGACTCATGCAATTCATCACAATACATAGATCAATTGTGTAAAGCACATCTATACATTTGTTGCCCTCATCATTCCCAAAATTCGCTTGCCTCTTAGGTTCCCGGAATCAGCTCATTTTCCTTTTTTCCCCTCCCCCTCCCTTCTTTCTCCCCCCTCCCCCATGCACCCTTGATAATTTATCAATTATTATTATATCTTATGTTACACTACCCGGCGTCTCCCTTCGCCTACCCCTCTGCTGCCCGTCCCCCAGAGAGGAGGTTATATGTAGATCCCTGTGATCAATTCCCCCTTTCTACACCCCCCTTCCCTCCTGGTATCGCCACTGTCACCCCTGGTCCTGAGGGGTTCATCTGTCCTAGATTCCCTGCGTTTCCAATTCCCATCTGTACCGCTGTGCATCATCTGGTCTACCCAGGTCTGCAAGGCAGAATTGGGGTCCTGGTAGTTGGGGGGAGGAAGCGTTTAAGAACTAGAAGAAGGTTGTGGGTTTCATTATTGCTATACTGAACCCTAAGTGACTCATCTCCCAACTACCCCTCTGCAAGGTATGTCGAGTTGTCTAGAGATGGGCATTGGGTCCCCATTGAGAACTATAGCATCTGGGGACTTAAAGGCTTGAAAGTAAACAAGCGGCCATCTAGCCCAGAAGCAGCAAAGCCCACATGGAAGCAGCACACAACCAAAGAGACCAGGCTGTTGGTTTTAAGACAAGCCTTTAAGACCCCAAATGTTATCCTCTTTGAAAGCTGGGCCCCATTTGATTTCTTCACCACACTTTTAGGTCCACCTCATAAGAACTAATTGTACTTAGATTAGGTTTGTTTAAATGAGAGCGCAAAATCCATTTATATATCTATGGTTGTGTATGTGGAGTAGAGAGCTCAATCTTTCTCCCGCAGAGCTGTTGGTGGTCCAAACACATAACTACACCACCACCAGGGTTCCCAGCACACTGAATAGACCGATTCAAATTATTTTTATTGGTATACATCATTCTATATTAATATTTCTAGATTTATCTAATCTTGCTCTTTTTGTAGCTCACGTTCTTTATCTATAAAGTAGATAAAATCAAACATCCCGTAGGATTAACATAAGAGTTCAATAAGCAATATATATAACAATATTACAGTGACTGACAAAGTTTATGTGTTTAATAGATGACATTTAAGGAGCAGTAACTTCATGATCTGTTAGTGTTTTGGTGGAATTTTAATAAAAATGCACTTAAAATATTTTCTAAATCCAAAAATATCATTCCAATGTAAAAAAAATTATTAATGACATCCTAGTCCTTATCTTACAATTTAAAGTCAGCAAAATCATCTTTATCATTTTAGTACTTTTTAAAATGTCAGGGTTTACTTTCAAACCTGTGAAAACCACAATATAAAAATACATTGCTTGATTATTATTTTTCACAATCATTTCACCTATATCACTTAATATTAAAATATATTTTTCATATTAACAGATCATAGAAATTTAATATTCATCAATATTAGTATTTTTCTACCTGCATATCTAGTTACATCCAGTTTCTTATAAAATTGCTTTGTTACTCCCACTCTCTCTTACAGTGGACTCTTTTGCTCAGTCCTTTTTTCACACAATTTAACTATTTCTGAATATACCACACTGGCCACTCCATGCCCATGTCCTATTTATTGGCTAGATCCAGAAGTCTAAATAAGGTGTTTCTTTCTCCATTTTCCCTTATTAAGGCCCTCTATGAAAAATACATATGTACACATTGTGTCTTGGCAAATTATAGAGATTTTCTTTAATATCCTTTATCCTACTTATAAACACAATCCTCAAACAGCTGGGAAATGGTATCTATTCTTTTAAGTATTTCAACTTGATATTAATTCCCAGGAGTACTTTATAATGTGATCATACCTCATTCAGTCTTTTCTCTTTTTCTTTTACTTACTGGTATAGTTTAATAAATCTAAATAATTATCTGAGCAGAAGTATGTCAGAGACCAAGATTTTACTTGAAGTTAAATAACCTAACTAGTCTATCAAGTGTGTTCATTCCATAAATTCTTACTGAAATTTAAAGTATGTGAAAAGTAGACTGTTCCATGTCTGCTTCATCTTTTCTATTGAATGAGAGGTCTTGAAAAATTATGAGGTTGTTTAATATATTTTGTGGAATTAAATCCACAGTATTTTATCCTGCAGTGAGTTCATTTGTACTGATTTTCGCATTCCCCCTCTATAATTTTTTTCTTTTTTTATCATTGTAATAATTGGATAATTCTTGACAAAACATTTATTTCATAGTCAACATAGCTTTCTCTTTAAAAAACAACTTGATTACTCCTTCACGGATCTGCTTGGTCTTCACTCCATAGACAATTGGATTCAAAGTAGGGGGCAGCAAAAGGTAGAGGTTGGCAATAAGGATATGGATGTGGTGAGGGATGGTGTGTGCCCCGAAGCGGTGAGTGAAGAAGTTGAAGAAAGCTGGAACATAGGTGATAACAATAGCGCATATGTGTGATGTGCAGGTGCTGAAGGCTTTGTGGCGAGCATCTGAAGATGACAGATTCAATACAGCGCGGATAATCATGGTGTAGGACACAGAGATACAGAACATGTCAAACCCTCCAATCAATATGGCAGCTATAAGACCATAGATAGCATTAATCTTGACATTGCCACAGGATAATTTGGCCACAGACATATGGTCACAGTACGTGTGGTAAATAAGGTTGCCCCGGCAGTAGGGAAGGCGCTTGATCAGGAAAGTGAATGGGATCATGAGCAACACACTTCGCATGAATGTGGCAAGCCCAACCTTGGTAATCACGGTGTTGGTGAGGATGGTGGAATATCTTAGAGGATAACAAATTGCCACATAGCGGTCCAGAGCCATGAGCATAAGCACCCCAGACTCCATGCCTGTCAACATGTGTATGAAGAACATCTGTACAAGGCAGGCATTAAAGTCAATCTTCTTGAGACTGAACCAAAAGATGCACAGCATATTAGGGACAAATGATGTACATCCACTAACATCTGTAAGCGATAATAGGGCTAGAAAGTAATACATGGGCCTATGCAGGCCCTCTTCATGGCTGACAAGATATATGAGTCCACAGTTCCCCACCATAGCAATCATGTACATGACGCAAAATGGCAAGGAGATCCAGATGTGTGCAGCTTCCAGTCCAGGAATCCCGTTGAGGATGAAGTATCTTGGTGTAAGACTGGAGCTGTTGGCTCTATGCATGATGGCCAACTAGAAGGTATATTACTCTCTGCACCAATAAAGGTGTTCTGTGCAAAAAGAGACCACCATTGTTATTTTCAGCCAAAAGCAAAAGGTGAACTCATATTTTGCCATAATATAAATTATGCAGCTAAGAAAGTTTTAATCTTTTTGTACACAGACTATATTGCTTGATTGTGGTGAGTGACCCTGATCCTGTTACAGAATCAACAGGATGAAAAAAGCCATATTCCAACTCAGGCAGCCCCTATGTGTTACAGCACAGAAACGTTGCAAGTGATTCGATGGTTATTATTTTTATGAAAGCAGCTTGGCATTCAGGCCTTTCTTCTTTTTCTCTCTCATTTTGCTCAGTGGGTTTGAGCCCACAAACTTTGGGTTAGCCAAGAAGTCCAACCTGTGCTACCCAATCACTCAGTGAAGTGAAAACATAATACCAAAGAAACTCTGTCTACAGGGTCGCTCTGAATTGAAATCAGCTTGATAATAATGGGTTTAATTTTTATTACTATTATTATTTATTTGTATGCCAAAAAGCAGGACAACCCACCAAAAACCCAATGCCATTAAGTCCATTCTGACACTTGCTATCTCATATATTGCATAGTAGAACTGCGTCAAAGATTTTCCTTGGTTGTAATCTTTAAAAAGCAATTTTCTGGACTTTACTTCTTCAGAGCTACTGATTGGATCAGAACCCAAATCTTCAGGTGAGCAACCAGTCATGAACCACTTTTGCCACCAAAGTGTCTTTGTCTGTATGTACCTATTCTTATTCCCAGTCTATCCCTTAATTCTTGCTTTTGTTCCCTTAGCTGATTTCCATATTATCACTCTGTTTAATAAATCTGGTTCTCCAGGCACTAACCCATGTAAGAGGAGGGCACTGTTTTTATCTCCACCGGAAAGGGAGAGAGGAACCAGATTTCAACCTGGTGCGCCAAGACTTGAAAGCAACATACTGGCATGAAGCAATGAACCAATAGGGAGGTCAGCAGGGCCAGCCCCAATCCCAGCTACATGAACCCCCTCCCAAAAAGAATGCACTACAGAGGACAGCACTAAAGCTACAGCTTAGGGGAGAGGGGTGGGTCTGCTCAGAACACACTGGAGCAAACAAAGAGGGAAAGAGAAAGAGAGAGAGTGGAATGCATCCTGGCCCACCAAGCCCCAAGGACATTATTCCAGCTCAGAGCAGCCAACACACAAAGAAGGCCATAGGGAAGGCCCCATCAGGATAAATGGAGTCCCCTCACTGACCCATAGCCATACAGGGAACAACACTGGAGACCATGTGGGAATTGTGCCCGGTCTGACCCCACCCCACCAGGTGAAACATGCAGGAAGTGCAACATAAGAACAAGGGGAACAAAGCAATGAAGTCCCTGAGCAATTAAAAAAGTAGACTTTGGGGGCAGGTCTTGGCACCTCATCCGACTTGCTTGGAAAATATTCATAAAGGTCAACAGACAGACCTGGAAGTATTTATAGGCTTTCCCTTTTTGTTTGTTTGTTTTTGTTTTTTTCATTTATGTCTATATAGGATAAGCAGGATAAATAATCCCTGGGAGGAAATATGGGACTGAGGGTTCTGTGAGTACATGAGAGAGGAAGAGGTGGGGGAAAGGAAGAGGGGAGCCAACAAACCCAGGTACAAGGGAACAACAAGTGATCTAAAATTGATGATGCAGAGGGTGTAGAATGCCTGGTGGCGCTTGATCAAATGCAATGTAGCTGAGAGAAATTATCGAAAGCCAAATGAAGGTCGAACATGATAGTTGCACAAAGGGAAAGTAAAAGTAATAGAGGTAATAACTAGACGGTAAAGGACATTTATAGAGATATAAATAAAGGCACATATACATGTAAATATATTTATATATAACAACAAGGACAAATACCTATATACATATAGGCTAACTATTAAAATAGCTGATGGACATTGGGCCTCTACTCAAGTACTCCCTCAATGCAAGAACACTTTGTTCTAATAACCTGGCACTCTGTGATGCTCACCTTTCTGGCATGATCACTGAAGGAAAAATGGGTGCATAGAAAATGTGGTGAAGAAAGCTGATGGTGCCCTGCTAACCGAAGATATAGCGTCTGGGGTCTTAAAGGCTTGAAGTTAAACAAGTGGTCATCTAGCTGGGAAGTAACAAAGCCCACATGGAAGAAACACAACAACCTGTGGGATCAGTTATCAGGCATCAAAAGACCCAGAAAAAACAATCATATGGATGCGAATGCGGAGTGGGAGTGGGGAGCAGAGTGGAGACCCATGTGATCATAAGGTATCGATGGGATCAGACATCAGAAAACACAAAACAAACAACCATTTCAATGTGAATGATGAGGATTGGAATGGAGACTCAAAGCCCACCTGTAGACAATTGGACATCCCCTCACAGAAGGGTCACAAGGAAGGGATGAGCCAGCGAAGATGCAGTACAGCACCACTGAAACATAGAACATTCCTCTGGTTTTTAATGCTCCCCCACCCACTATCATGACCCCAATTCTACCTTACAAATCCGGCTACACCAGAGCATGTACACTGGTACAGATAAGAGCTCTCAACACACAGTATCCAGGACAGATAAACCCTTCAGGAACAATAATGGGAGGGTGATACCATGAGGGTAGGGGGAAGGTGAAAGGAGAAAGGGGGAACTGATCACAGTGATTGACATATAACCTTCCACCCCAGGGGGATGAACAACAGAAACATGGGTAAAGGGAGACAGCAGTTGGTGTAACATATGAAAATAAAAATAATTTATAAATTATCAATTGTTAATGAGGAAGGGAAGGTGGGGGAGGGAGGAAAAAGTAAGGAGCTGATAAATGAGCTCAAGTAGAAAGAAAATGTTTTGAAAAGGATGATGGTAACATATGTACAAATGTGCTTGACACAATGGATGTATGGATTGTTATAAGAGATGTAAGAGCCCCCAATCAAATCATTAATAACTATCTAAATAAATAAACAACCCTGGTTCTCTTGTCCTCTGAAACCCCTGCCTGACAAATATTTATTCTTCCTCCAAAAAGTTTTTTCATATGTTTCCCTCAAGTTACAATAAATTAAATATGGAAACACCTATTTATTTTGCAAAAATATTGTGGGATTCAGCCTAAGTTATCTATAAGCCTAAACCTGACACGTCTCGGTTTTCAAATTAGAATTATCAAGAATAGGCAGCCAGAGAGTTATATAATGTTACAACTTACAAAGTATAACCATGAACATTTGAAGTATTTCCCTAGAGAATATAAAATTGTTTATTTCTAGTATATATGAAAAATGTTTGTAACATTTATGGTTAGCCGATAGCATTGTGAAATCATTAATTCTTATAGGGTCTTGATTTTCATCATAGTTCTAGGTAGGTCAGCACAAACTACATAATAATCATACTGTTATGTTTTATTTTGATGTATTCTTTTCAGTCCTCAAAAACTATAAAAAATGTATGGTAAAAAAAGGAATCCTTATTAATTTGTTAGGTCTTCACTTTCCCCCCATGACTGGGCACTTTAATGTAGCATGAACTCTTACCTGATTGAAATCATGACTGAAGCGTCATTTTTTCATTTTTGAGAAAATTCTTTAACCTATATATTTATAAACTCCTTATTACTTGTAATTACTTATTTTAAATTATAAACTTAAAGTATTATACTTCCCAAAGCATTGTACATATTATTGTATTTTTATATCACCTATCATATTTTAACATAACCTATAAACAGTTGTAATGAATTTTCATTTTCTTTTTTGAGAAGAATTAGCCTAGTCTTTTACAGTAATTGTTCTTTTACTATTAGTTTTCATTATAAATATTTTACAATTGATGCCATGTGAACATTCTCAATGTATAAACAGATCTCACTGCCACTGAGTCGATTCTGACTCGCAGGGACCCTGTAGCACAGAGCAGACCTGCTCCTGTGGGCTTGAGACTGACACTTCCTGGAAGTATAAAGCCTCATCTTTTGTCCTGAAGTGACTGAGGGTTTTAGCTGCCAATCTGGTGGTTAGCAACCCAATGTCCAACTACGATGCCCCCATGGCCCCTCAGACAAGTACTAGAAGTTCTGACGGAACTGCAAGAGCTCTTTTGGATGGTTGAACGAGTTGAAAACAACTGACAAACTCTTTAGCTTAAGTCTTGCTCCTTTTCAAACCAAAAGGTGAAAAATCATGAATTCTATTTTTCCCTCATTTTTAAACTATATCCTTACTTTCAACATGATCAGACTCCAAATATTATGTGAAAATTGGCATTAGGTAAAAATAGAGGATGACCCCCTGAGATTACAAAATAGAAGACTACTACCTCATTACATAGCTGCCAAATCACATCATCATACAACTACCAACACACACACACACACACACACACACACACACACACACACACACACCCCATCCTTACATAACTACCAAACCACTAGAACAAAGGCCCGGGCAACTTGACACATAATCTCAACTGTTGTAGCAAGTGTAACTCCTACTTTGGAGCCCAGTATCCCTTACTGTCAGATTTATATCATTACTGTACAGAATAGTTAGAGATGAGATTCTTTGCTATTTTTATAACTACCAAATATCATATAATGAAATAGTCAATACATTAGGGGAGTAGTTATTAAAACAATAAGTGGAGGGAGTTTTTATTAAAAAATAAAACTGTCCACATCATTTCCTCTCTGGGTGCCATTATTTTTTATTATGGTTTTATAAGACATCCTGGGCTAAACAATTAATATATTTTCACTTAAAATATTTTAATTTCTTTTATCTCTGAAATAGCATTACGTTTATGCCATATCCAATCTTGGTAATGCTATTTTTACAGTTTTTACAATTATCATTTATTTTCTTTCTTCCTTTTCTTTTCTCTCCCTCACGGCCTCTCTCCCTCCGCCCACGCCCCCTAAATACAAACCCTTTATGATGATGCGTTAACCAAGCAGAATGAGGTTTTGAGTTTCCAAAGAGTGTTAACCTAGGTGGTGCTGCTCCTCAAGCCTCAGTGTCTTTGGCTAGGAGGCAGAAGCGATAGGAGGGAGAGTAAAAGAGACAAAGATAGAAAGGACAAGGGAACACAAAGAATAGTTTCCTTCCCTAATGAACTTCTTAGTTTTCTATTTCAAACTGTGCTCTGAAAAATTTACTACTTTCAGGGGAAGAGAAATACGGTAATTTAAATATAGATATTCTGCAAAAGCAGCATTACTTTTATCTGGTATAAGAAGTAAAAATTAGAAAATAAAAATAGAGAAACTTGAATGAAACAGATTGAGGTTAAATTCATGACCAATCATTAACCCTGTAAATATAGCAACACCAACTCCCTAAAACAAAATACGTCATACTATCAAAATTAATATTAACATCTCTATTATAATTATTTTACTTATAAAATAAATGCAATAGAAATATTTTCTAGCCATTTTCAAAACCTCCAGCGTTCTTTCATCTCAGCGCAAAAACGAATACCCTTACAAGTGATTATAAAACCCTACACGTTTAGGACCCTTTCACATCTCAGACTATGTCTCCCTCTGTTATAACGCTGACACTTGCAGTCCATCCATACCTACGTGAGGTTTCTCACACTCAAAACATATTAGTGCATCTCAGGGTCTTTGGACTCTCTGGTTTCACTGTCCGCTTGGTTCTTCCTTGATGCACCCTGATGCAGTCTCTGAATGGTTTCATGCCTCCACTCAGTGAAACCCGAAAGTGAAGTTTTCCATGGTCTCACACACAAAACTACACTCTACTCTTGCTAATATTGACATTGCATATTTTACATTCCAACTTGTATTTACAAAAATTAGTATAGTAAATTGTTACTTAATTTAATGTAAAATATATGCACCTGTGATTTTAGTTGCATATGATTTGTATTGATTTTGTTCACTGCTGTACTTCTTGCAGTATATTTCTTGACATTTATGGGTGCAATAAATAATGTATGGTATGAATTAATAGCTATATGGATAAACAAATTTCAACCCATATTTTGATCCTCCTATTTGTAACAAATATCTTAATAAATTAATGTTTTTATTAAAAAATAAGCAGGCATCTGGAGGAAAATAAAGTTTTAAGATGTCTAGAATTTTAAAGATTAAAAAAAAAGAAATGAGATATTTACAATTGATCAGAGCATGTATGTAGTCCTGGTAGGGTAACTGAAAGGTCGGAGTTTCTAACCCTCTAGCAACTTTTTTGAGAAAAATATTTGGTAATCTGCTCCAGTAAAGATTATCGCCTGTAAACACTATGGGGAAGGCCGACTCTGTGCTAGAAAATCACTATGAGTTAGACTGAACTCAATGGCACACAGCAGAGTATATGGAAGAATACTTACTAGAATTGTCTCAGGTCATTTTGCAACCTTTCAGAATTAACCTCCTCTATTTACCAAAGGTAAAACCATGTTTTCCTGTTATTATACAGAAATTAGCTGGTCTGTAAAAGTATTTGCTTGGGTCTTGTTGTAATCACAACTCACAGTGATCCGATGAGACAGAGAGCAATGGCCCACGGACTGTCAAAGACACATTCGATGGAAACAGACTGCCCATCGTTCTGCCCTTGAGAACAACCCACCTTGGGGTTAAGCAGCCAAACACTTTACTGTTGGTTTCCTCTCGGTGTCTAAAAAATGTTTCAGTCTCCTTACTTCCTCTTTCTCTCTCCTGTAGGCAGTTGAAAATTTCTTTGATTTCAGAAGTCTAAGAGATGGGCTACTTTATGCTCTGGCTCACATACTTGCTTTTCAGTAGCAGGGATGGTCATCTTATAAGATGGTTTTGATTTTCCTTCAGAATAATCCAAACTCACCCTGCTGTCAGATTTTAAAAAATCTTCATTCATAATTAATATTACTTAGAGACAATTGCAATGCCGTTGGTTAAGTCTCTTATACAAAAATACTTATCTTCCCAGGGGATTTTCTCAACAGCAACAACAAAAAGATTGGGGCTTAACTAATAGATGTCCCATAGGTCTCTGATCAGAGAGGCACTTAATATTAGTTTTACTCAAAGGAGATATGTATTTGAGTATGTATGAGCTGCTGCAAAGTGTGTTCCTCTGTGGGGAAAAGGTATCCATTGAATTTTAAACATGAGGTTTTATTTACCCTCCCAGAAGACACAAGTTCTAGTTTCATAGATTTGGCTTAGCTCTATCTACATGATGTATATAAGTGTCAAAACTTTCTAAAACATTTAAAAAAAATACTAATAATAAACAAATTCAGAATCTATATACAGAGGACTCATTAAAATAAAATACATTTCAAAAAAATAAATAAATAATAAAATAAAATAAAATACATTTCCCACAACAAACAGGGTATGTGTTCATTTTGAAATTTTGCACCATTTAATACAGTATTTATCCTTCTTGCCTTCTAGCTTACTTTACTAGCTCCTCTTCAATGTTAGGAAACAAATAAGACTGAAAACAATGTAATACCATCCCCTAATTGTGGCACATTATGTATCAGGGAAGAACAGTGCTTCAAACAGTTTTCAGAAACATTGATTTTATTTTTTTGAGACACGTCTGTATGAGTTGGAGCCCCCAATCTTCTAGATGAAGTTGAGTACTTGACCATCCATGCCACCTAGTGAAATCTCCATGATACTCAGGCATTATCGTGTATAATAATAACACCACAGGCCCTAGTAGTAACTGAGTGCCATCTATGGGAAGGTAAACCTACTGAGGAGAAATTTGGTGCAGTCGCCTGTCTGTCTTCTAGAACAGGCAGCTACAATAAGTGGGTACCCTGCAAGTCTGGACTTTAGATTGCAGTGAACCAACCTACGTGCTAAATCATGCAACACAAAACAAAAATTTTCTTTATAGGAAGAGTGGGAATCCAGAACCATCAGTAATCTGATCCAGAACTTTGGACATGTTACAGCAGTCCCTGGAAAAGGATGCTGTTCTTGGGAAAGCAGAAGGTCAGCGGGGAAAAAAGGAAGAGCTTCGTTGAAATGGAGTCACACAGTGGCTGCAACCATGAATTCAAACAGAACAATTGTGTGGATGGCTTAGGACTAGGCGGTGCTGGGGTTGTTTGTGTGTGTGTGTGTGTGTGTGTGTGTGTGTGTTTTGTCTGCTGTGCATAGTATAGCTCGGAGTCATAATTAACAACAATATAACAGGTTTTTGTCCCAGAGCAGACAGCTACATATGTAACTGAAAGTCTCAGAAGGCAATGACTGGCATTTAAATATGCTAATATTAATCACATAGTGCAAAGTAATATCTAAATGAAACAAATAGTGAACTAATAAGTAGGAGATATGGTCCAAGTCCTAGTTTCTGCTAGAATGTTCCTCAAACAAGGAAATGTTTGAATGTAAATATGCTTGCTTAAAAACTTTACCTCTTTATGCGTTTTTTCTTGAAAACTAAATTAGGTATACATATATGCTTTTAAGATTGCTTCATTCCTTGCCTTGACTGGTATGCAGAGTAGACCTACCCCATAGGGTTTTCACAACCATGGTCTTTCGATAGCAGACCAATGAGCCTGTATTCCCAGGCATACCTGGGTAGGTTTCCAACAACACCTTTCAACAAGTAGTCAAGAACTTAGCCATGTGTATGCAGTAGGGACTCTACTTATAAATAGTAGATATATATTATTATATGCTATATACTTATGATGCAGTTTATAAGTTACACAGGTTAAAACAAAGTCAGTTTACTATCTGTTTATAATATGTGTAGTTGGGGTGTGCCAAGATATACAGTGAAACCTTAATTTCTCTATGCTCATGAGTGGACTTATGAATAATAAATAGACAAGGATTCAATTGATAGGGGGGTATCAAAGAAAGTTCTCTGTTTTTCCCATTATAATAGAACCCCGGTATTCGACTGCATCAGTACTGGACATAATCAAATTTTGATGCTAAATCTCAAGAAAATTTTGCATCAGAATCTGACCCAGCCATGTAATTTTTGCAAACAAAGGCAATTCATGTTTCAGTCACTCGGGATTAGTTGATGTTAGTACGTATTGTTTAAACCTTTTGCAGCTGTATTCCAAGCATTTTGCTATAATTTTCTTAGTTTTTGTGGCTTTTTGTACTGTTTTAGATTAAAAACATGTATCCTAAGAAAAAGTTTTTTGAAAAGAATCATCATGATAAGGAACTGGTTAACCATGTTATCAATATTGTTGATGATAATTTAGTAAACCCTTTTGGAAAACAGTTAAGGAAATGCCAACAGCAGACCATATTAGACAGATTGATTTTTAAGAGAAAGCCAGTCAGGTCCTACTGAAAAAAGGCAAAGAAGGGGAAAAACTGAAAAGCAGCTACCAGTTGATTTTCTGGAAGAGGATTCCCCTTCCAAACAATGACCCTCTCTCCATCCCTCCTCTCCACATCCGTGTCCACAGATCCAGATCCTCCTCAATCTCAAGGTATGGGCCAGAGTGTAGTTGCTAAGAAAACTTTTTTAATGTTGTGTTTCTTATTTAAATTATAATATTTAACTCTGAACTTATAAACTTTGAAATTTCTGTGTAATGTTTTGTAAAAAAAGGCAAGGTTAGAGTAAAAACTTAGTGGTCAAGAACAGATTAATCCATTTTCAGTTATTTCTTATGGGATTGCATCTCGAAGCTCCTTCTAGAATGGATTAGCATTGAGGTCCGTGGTTCTACTGTATATGAATGCAACCGTTTCAGTTTGAAGCAAGTGGGATAAAATAAATACATGAGAGCTTGAAAATTTATATTTATTATGCCTTTTTTGAGAAAGCCTCTTTGAGGCAAATTTGGCCTAAATGATTTTCTGATTACTTTCTGAAATAAGCCAAATGTCTATGATAATATAAAATTTCTGTAAACTCAAAGTGCCGTGAAATATGAGTCTCCTAGGCCGGGGCTTCCATAACAAAGGGCTCAAACATAAAAATACTTGTGAGAATGGCGTGGGACCAGGCAGTGTTTTATACATAGAGTTGCAATTAATCAGAATCCACTTGATGGCTTCTAACCGCAGGCCATGGCTTGCAGGACTGATGGTTGAAGTTCAATGTTAGTTATAACACATTTGGCGATTGCAGGCAGAAAACAGGTTTAAAGGCATGCATCAGTTGTGTATAAACGAGGCTTTCGTGAAAAACTTGACCTCAGTTTTAATTATTTTATTCCACTCAGTGGTCCCTGAAGGGTACAATTGGTTTACGTTCAACTACCAACCTAAAGATTGGTGTTTGAAATTACCCAGTGATCACACACACACACACACACACACACACACATACACATGAGAGATCTGGCAATCTATTTCCATAAATATTACAAACAATCTTCCATGGAGATGACCCTACAGAGCAGTTCAACGTGTGAACACATAAACGTGTGTCATAACTGCCTCCGCGGCAGTGGGATTTTAACATTCTACTCAACCACTCTGTTGGTTCTCGGTGGTCTGTTGTCATAATGGAGCCTCAATCTCAGAAAGATTATAAGAATGATTCCTCTTGCAAAGCAATGTTTCAAGTTTTAAGTGGTATAATTCGCATAAATATGTATCTATGGCTTTAATGTTTTCTTCGATTAACATCAAGAAAAGTATTGTTTGATATTTTAACATTAACCCCTTGTATTTCAGGAATAAACATCAACAGATATTGTCATTATTATGTGTCATCAAGTCAGTTCTGTCACATAGCGACACAAGAATCCCACCCTGTCCCAGTGTGACCATCCTCACACCCCTTGCTGTGCTTGAGCCCATTGTCGCGGTCACGGTTTCAGCTCATCACACTGAAGAGCTTCTCCTTCTTGTTGACCCTCTGCGGTAGTTAGCATGATACCTTCCTCTGGAGAATGACCCCTTCTGAAAACATGTCCAAACTGTGATATGAAGGCTGACTGTGCTCGTTTCTAATACTTCCCTCAAGACAGGTGGGTCCGTTCTTCTGTCAGTCCATATTTTCAATATTCTTCCTCAGGCATCAATTCTACTCATCCCTACTCTTTGTCCTTCTTTAGTATACCTAAGACTCGATTGAGAATACTGTGCCTTCAGCTCAGCACCCCTTTAGGTGGCGTCTCTAAAGAGATCTCTTTACAGAGTGCAGTACACCATTTGATTTCCTGAACTGCTGTGTTGATTGTAGATCCAAGTAAAAGATATAATCCACAACTTCAGTCTTGTATCTGCTTATCATAACATTGTGTATGGGTAAACTTGAGGATTTTTGTTTTATATTGCATTATAATCTCTATACTGAAGGTCTGAAAATATAGATACTGTGCAATAAACTTTATTTTTTTAAATAAACATTTTGAGTCTCAAATTTCAAGAGTTAGAAAAGGGAAGAGGGATTCAATATGTACTTTTAAACCGCAGTGTATTCCCTTGTTCAAATCAAACAGCTGTGGTTTAAAAGTACAGGGAATGGTATCCTTCTATATTTTCAGACCTTCAGTATAGATTATAATGCAATATAATCAGAGATTAAATTGTGAACTCCTGATTTGCAGAAGGCTATGGATGACAGTTGAAGATCAAAATCCACTTGTGAGACTTACATAAAGATTAAATCTATATTCGTTTCCCTCTGACCATAGTGAAGGGATATGAATAGCCTGATCATCAGGCTGAGTATTGTAGAGATGATTATAGCAGGTTAAAATGTAACATCTGATTTCAATGGTTAAAATCTAATATCTGATTTGATCCCCTTTTGACATATCTAAAAGTACTATCAGTTAATTTTGTTGGTCGTTAAGATTCTTTGTTGGCAGTTGCTTTTCTTTTCGACTTTTAGGTTTGTCATTCTGTTTGTTGTCTTGCCTGTATCATTTCTACTCAGATGTCCTTATTTTTCTGAGATGTCCTCACTTATTTTTCTTTGTGGTTCGCTTTGCCCTAACTGTTCTCAGGATCCCTCCCTATCTTTCAAATTGACTAGTTTGAATGTCCTGGTGTTATTCTTTTGAGGCCCTATCCTATCTGGAAACCTCTTAGCTTCTTCAAGAGTTATTTTCTCCTCCTCTGTGATATTAGGGACATTTTCTACCACGATTTCTCATACTATTTTCTCTGTAGATGTTTCTGTGTCTTCTTGCTCCAGGATCCCAGTGAGAAATGCCTTTTTTCTCATGGTAGTATCCCTCATTGTTCTCCGACCTTCTTTGGTTAGTTTACATTTTTGTTGATTGATTCTCTCGTCGGTTATAGTCAGAGTGTAGCTAGAGCTCACTGATTCCATTTTCTGGTTTCTTCCATTCTCTCCCTCTGGTCTTTTACTGTGCTGCCTAATTCACTTATATTCTTCTTTGGGTTCTTTCGGTTTAAGGATTTTAGGTTTTTTTCATTTTCTTCTGCTGTGCTGATGATTTTTCCTCAGATTTCTTGAAGGGACTCAACATTGTCATTCTGAATTCTGTTTCTGATAGTTCCAGGGCTGTGTTTTCAGAGTACCCCTTTGTGTTTGCTTGACTTTGAGTGTACTGCAGCATTGTGGTGCAGCCATTGGTGATTTGTGAGTTGCGGGGTTGTGCAAGGGTAGCTGGCTTTGTCTGGATATGTGAGAGAGGTGTAACAGGAACCAGAAAGCATACAATAGGGAAATGGAGAAAGGGGGAGAGAGATGAGTAAGTGAGGAAATTTGGGAGGGGAGAGGGTCAAATAAAAGTAATGATAAAAATCAGAAGTGGCCATCTGCATAGGTCAACAAATTTATAAAAATAATGGGAAAATATATTTAAGAGGGGACATCAGAATTAATAGATTTCATGGAAATGTATTTCAGGAGGAAAAGTGGATGCTAGAATTCATTTACTATGAAAACATGGCTCTCCTAGTATTTGAGATACCATGAACAGAAGCGCTTTGAGCACCATAGCAATGCACAAGCCACCACAGTACAACACATTGAGAGCGGAGTGGTATTTGCTTCCAATGTATTAGTAGGTTTAATGTTTAATATTAACACTTTGGTTTTTATTAAACTTTATTATAAGATATATTGACTTGTAACTTTAAGTCTTTAAAAACAGTTTTATTGACACGTATGATTGAATTGTATGATGTGTGGAAGAACTGTCAATGAAATTATTAAAAATAAAGTAAATAAAAGTGTTTCAGAGAGAAATTAATTAATTAATAAAATACATTTTCTAACAAGGTGCATTGCTTTCAGTCAGTTTCTTTGATCTTTTTCCCCTCACATAACTTTATAAACCCATAGCCCTGTATTTTGGAATGATTAATGCCTGGGTTTTATCACACAGAGAAATGATTTCAACTCTGTTTGCTCTTTTAGAGAAAGAAAAAAAAGCCCACTGATGATTTGTGCAATGTTAATTTAGCTAATTGTTAGAATTGTCTTCTTGTATGTTGGTCTTTAGATTTCATCAAGAGAAGAATTGACACTCTATTTTGAAGTGAAAGAACATCCGGGCACCCAAGAGGCAAGAGAATTTTGGGAATGATGAGGGCAACAAATGTATAGATGTGCTTTACACAATTGATCTATGTATTGTGATGAATTGTATGAGCCCCAATAAATTGATTATTAAAAAAAAAAAAAGAGCATCCTTTACTCTCTAAATATTATCATGGGTGTATGTGGTGACAAACAGTTACAGAGTGTATGGTGGACTCCTGCTGGTCCTGGCACGGTCTGACTCTACATGTAGTTCTGCTTCCCGACTACCTTCCCTACTGACCCCTCCTGAAACAGGGCTGAAAATATACAGAAGTGTTTGCTCCGTAGATAAGTGTTGACTTTCCTATTTGCTCACTTGTTTGGTTCCACTCCAGCACCTGAGCACACCTAATTTCCTGAATTCCTCAGATGACAGTGTTTCGGGAGTTATAATTGATGACATTTCTCTAATATTTTAACTATTGCTTTCAGACTTTCATTTTATGTTTCATCTTGATTCATTACATATGTCTCACTCATCTGTTCTTTAACTATGTCATGTCGTTTTGTTAAATATATGATTACATATAAAACTAAACTGGTAATTTCATCACCAAAACATTAAGAGATACTTTGCGGATAAAAGTCAGGGTCTTCGTGACAAATGGCTTCATTGAATAAAGGATGAGTGGTAGTTAGAGTATCACATAACTGTTCTCACTACCACAGTGATGTGATAGGATTTTGGAATTTCATGGACCAAATGGCAGCACGTATTTCCTAGACACAGATGTGAATGACGACCCCAAAGTACAGCTGTTGGTCCTAAGTAGTAACAAAAATGATTAGATCTTAAGAAACCACTGTGTGTGGTGAAGAAACTAGATGGTGCCCAGCTATCAGTAAAAAAATTGTGTTGCAAGGTCCACACATGGATTAAGCCTAAATCATAGCTGAAGGATGTGAAAGCATTATAAAGTCCATGAAGGCACGCATAGTCAGGTCAAAATGTACTATCTCATTTGATCTCCCTTTTGACCCATTTTTAAAGTTGTTTTGCAAAGTGAAGGGGAAATCCCCTCTGACCATGACCAGGTGTCTGATTAGCCTTACTAGCATGCAACCTGCATTGCAAAGTGAATTGTCGGAAATGCACTTAGGTTAACATTTAGCATCCTATCAATTGATCTTCCTTAAGATTAAGGTGACCAGATTTTAACATTGGTAAAGGGGGACACCATTGATAAAACTCATATCCTGGCAAAATAGCCACATGGAAGCCAAAAACCATATGCCTTAGCTTGTCGTGCATTCTTTCCAAAAGTCGGGACTTTTTAAAAACACCACGGGACGCGGGACAAATTGTTAAAAATCGGGACTGTCCCGCCAAAAGCAACACATCTGGTCACCTTATTATGATCCATTTAATTTGTTCCAGTTTTCAATAATTTCTGCTTTATTTTCAGTTCACACTTTAACTTTGCTATTGCTGTTAGTTGCCTTTTTTTTTTTTTTTAATTTCAGGCTAGGTAAAACTCTAGAGATAGTACCTGGATTAATGGTTCCTTGGGGGTATGACAGGAGAGGCTGGTGGGAAATGAAGAGCTACACAGGATGAGTAAAAGAATAAAGAAAATGTTCTAAGATGGATTGTGGTGATGCTTTTATAACTCTTCTTGATATGATTGAACTATCAAATTGTATGATATGTGAATTATATGCCATAAAACTGGTTTTTTTAAAAGACGTTTTTTTGTGATGGCAAATTCATCATGATCTTCCCATAGCCAAAATATAACCAAAGTCAGCCCGATTTAATCTTTCTACATTTATATTAGCAGGGGGAGGGGGAGCCTAAATCTGGTCATAGATATCTAATCTAAATCACCACAATAAAGATCCATGGTTCTTTAGCCAATTCTAAATTCATTGAATGTACTATTGGTATGCCATGGCATTTTGAAGGAAAACATTGTTAAACAGTCAGGTTCTACTGTAGAAATTTTGCCCAGTGTTGTCACAATGTTAGGTTTTTGGAGTGGGCTATAACTCTTTCTTGCTGCACAGCGCTGAAGGAATTCACGTGGCAGAAGCACTTTTGTAATCCAAGTGAGTTGTTATGCAGGAAAGGAAAAGTTTCCGGTTTTATAGTCTCAAAAGAGTACACGCTATTTCTGGAAAGCTGCCAAGCCACCGGAAGCCACGCTGGGTTCACAATTGGACACGAAAAACCCACACCTGTGGAACTGGGGATTCCCCAGGGAACAAGAGACCAAGTGCACTTGCCAGTAGTGCTCTCTGCCTTTATTCTATCCAGCCCCCTGGCTGGGGGAGGCGTGGCTGAAGGTATTAGCCGATTCCATTGGCTGAGTTCAGTCTCACCTGTATGATGCTACAGGCCCAGGTGTCTAGGCTTTTTCCCCCTAGGGGGCTTAGTTTACACTGCCTGGTTCTGGATTCCCCCAACAGTATCCAAATGGCTGCTTGATGTCTTTCCAACCCCATTATGTGGCCCTTTGCAGGCACCTCGCCTCCCCTCCCCACCCCATCCCACTTTCATCCCTAGTCTAGCTGCCTAGCAACAAGGTAAAATACATATGATGGGGCGTGGTTCCTGGATATTTTTCGGGAATGGTACTAGTTTCCATATATCAAATGTACTATTGCTGTGTAATGATGGTAGTGGTTAGGTGCCGGCAAGTTGGTTCCGACCCATAGAGACCCTATGTGCCATGAAACAAAGCACTGCCCAGTCCGGTGCCATCCTCCCAATTGTCGTTATGCTTGAGCCCATCATTACAGCCAATGTGTCCATTCATCTTGTCTGAGGTCTTCCTTTCGTTTTCTGCCTCTCTCCTTCACCGAGTACGCTGTCTTTCTCCAGGGATTGGTCTCCCTGGACCGCATGTGCAAGCCTGTGAGATGGAAGTCTTGTCAGCCTTGCCTCTAAGGAGCATTTTGGCTGTACTTCTCCAAAGAGAGATAATTTTGTTCTTTTGACAGTACACTGTACTTTCAATATTCTTCGCTAGCACCATAATGGAAATACATCGGTTCTTCTTCAGTCTTCCACATTCAATGTCCAACTTGTGTAGGGTCCAGCTCCACAGTCCAATGGTCCTGAGGAGCGATAGGCACAATTAAAGACGCTAAAGAACACAGACAGCCGAGCTCATGAGCTTGCTTCTCAGGAGAAGCAAGAAGAGGAAGAAGAGCCCAGAGTTTATTCAACAATAAGTTTTTATAGTTCTTGAGGCATGCGAGCCTCGATTTACATATACACATCAAACAAGTGGGCAATGGACTAATCTTGGATATTCCAAGCCTTCAAGGGGAACACTTCAAAGAGAGCACAAGGCATGCAAGTGACAAGAAGTACAAAAAAAACCCAAAACAAACACTCCTAGGCACAGAACAGTTTCCAAAAATCCCTTGTACTGTGATCTGTGTACTAGTCAATAATTTATTTATTTTTTCACTACACACGCACACACACACAAGAATGAGGAGCAAAGGGAGCTAATGCTGTCAGAGGAAAGCATCCTTTAATTGTGTGCATGAGAAGCAAGGTGTGTGTAGGACACAGCATTAGATTATCCTGTACGGGAGGGAAGAAATTTTGTGGGGGAACATTCTTCCTGGAATATGTGCACTGAGGCACTTTCCATTCGGACTGTGGAGATGTGCCTCTCATAGGGATGGCAAGCCCTGGGTTTCATGAGCACTAGGAGCAGGCCATAGACACTTCCTTCCAGGTCCTCATGACCCTACAAACTTTCACTTGCAAATCAGGTGATTGAAAATACCCTGACTTGGTTAGGTTAGCCTTAGTCCTCAAAATAACCTTCTTGCTTTTTAACACTTTAAAGAGATCTTGTACAGCAGATTTACCAAATGCAATGCTTTGCTTGATCTCTTGACTGGTGTTTCCATGAGCATTGATTGTGTGTCCAAGCAAGACAAAATCCTTGACAACATCAATCTTTTCTCCATATATCATGTAATGGTAAGATAATCAAAACTAATATACAGTAAACTTTTTATAGTCTGAATAAGTTTATCAAGTTTGATAAATATAATATCACATATAAAACTAAACTGTTTTGATACTATTAAACTTTTGGTTTTCTTCAAAGGATATACTTTTCAGTACCCATTCTGCATATTATGGTGAGTTTTGGAAAGAGAGTAATCAAGTTTGTTTTCCAAAAGGATTTAATTCTAAATTTCCAAAATGTTTTCAGGTCATCATGTTCTTTGTTGTATCTATAAAAAAATTATGTCCTCAGATATTCTGGACTAGTATGAAGCACTAGATCTTGTAATTCTTAGAGGGAAACTTTCGATTATTATATTTTAGCTCCTACAACAAATCCCAAATGTATCAGCCAATGACCTTTGACACAAATATATCTGAATCCCAAGTCTCTCTTTTGTTCACATTGTAAAAAATAACACTTGGGAAATACGTCTCCTTTGGGACTATAATAGATGAGATTCTAACACAAACAGCTAAGTTCTCCCTACTTCATTTCAGAATATATATTCACTCACTCAGAAACATAACACACACACACACACACACACACACACACACACACACACGCACACGCACAAAATGGATGTGTCCTCCCCTCCATCTTTCTTCAATGATACCAAAACAGGTTATTTATCTCTACTGCAGGACCAGGAGCATTCCATAAATGTGACTATGACTCCATTCATGGAGAGCTTCTGAAGGGATGGGGTAGCTTTCAGGGTGAGTAGATTTCTGAATTGGGATTGGATTGATTGCTATACAAAGGAATGGGGGCAGGTTTTGATGCCTGAAGGGGTTGGAGAATAAATAAGAGAGTTAGCATATAGTAGTTTATTCTCTGAAATTTGAAAAGGTTCTCTGTATCTGATCATAAGGCTAATGTTACTTGCTAGCTTTTCTTGCCTTCAGCACATAATGTTTTAATATTGGGTTACTAACAGAAAGGACAGTGTTTGGAATGTCTAAGCTGATCCCAGAGTGAAAGATGTGGCAGTGTTTCTGTAACGATTTACAGTCTAGGAAAACGTATGGATCAGCAATCCTATGGAGTCAGGGGGCCTCTGCCCTGTAAGGTTATTATGAGTTGGAATTAACAGAATGGTGGTGTGTTTATTTTGATGTCTCTGATCCATTTTCACTTTGAATAAAGTGCTCGTGTTTCAACTGCTACAATGTAATATTGTGGAAATATCCAAAAGAGGTGTAATCAGTTCGACTGACTCTGAAAACCAAAAACCGTATTTTTGAGAAAAATAAACTTCTGTGGTGAGAAAGAGAACAGAATGATGACTGTCTTTCCCACGATTTTCTCTGTTATTTGTCTACTATTTCAACTGATACAGCGTTTTGCATCACAATTATATTGGAATTTGCCTTCAATTTATATGACCCTAGAGTTATTCTATTTAGTTTTTCTCCTTAAAATAAATAAGTAAATAGACAGATAAAATTTTATTAAAGATATATTTAAAGAAAGGCAAAACAACTCTACCCAACCTCTCATTTAAAAGACACCTTTGAGGTGATTGGCAGCCTATCTCTCATGTGCCCAGGAAACACTAACAATTTCAAATTACATAATTTTGATTCAGAGTTTATTTGCTTTTCCCCTAATAGCTCCCCCTATAAGATCACACCCTTTGTCACATTAGTAATATATGTTTTCCTAAATCAGAACACACCAGCCCAACATAGGTTCATCTTTGGACTTGTGAGTCATTACTACCGTCCTCTGATCACCACTTTGTCCTAATGGCCTCACAACTTAGCATCACGCCAAATCTGTCTCCGTGCTTGGGAGTCTTTTCTCCTTCTTTGTTTCCCCACACCCTCTTCTTAAAATTTAATGTTAAAAATTAATTGAACATCTCTTATTTTGCTTGCACTGTTATGTAGCCTAAGAAATAAATGATTTTATGGCTATCTGAACTTTGATATGGTTGAAAAATACAGACCATGTTCTAAATAGAATACCAATCATTTTCATTTATGATGATAAACATTGTTCTTATTGGACTGCATATTTGATTGTATAACTTTAAGAAAACATCAGTGTCTCATGATTGATTGCATTTTCAGGAATTCTTTACCATCATTTTTTTTTTTGATGCTATGGATTTAAAGATCAAAGGAGAGCCTTTTCATGGGGTTATTGTTTTTGTTATTTCTAGCTGCTGTTCAATAAATTGGTCTTAAAAGCTTACTACTATAGATGTTCTTCGCTCATTATGCTAAGCTATTGTTTGGTTGCTATTTTTCAGTAAAATGCTTATTGTTGTTATTAGATCCTGCTGAGTGAAGTTAGACTCAGAGCAACTTCATAAAACAAAGCTGATCCAACCCACAGTCCCTCAGCCCCCCACCAAGTCTGCAAGTCAACAGGCCTCTCACCTCTGGAGTGACTGCTGGGCTCACAGAGTTCACCACTCAGCCGACAATAGAACACTCAACCTTTGTGAAGCCAGGGCTCCTTAATAAAGTACTCGCCTAATAAAAAATGAAACATAACCTAATGCCATCAGGTCACACCTGCCTCTACTGCGGATGCTCAAGCTATAGAGTGAGACAACCAAGAGATGACAGTTTGCTAATACTGAGAAGGGGTCCTTTCTTCACATTTAGGATCATGTTATAATTCTGCTTTGAAAATCTACTGGCACAAACTAATAAATAATTTCTCCACTGAAGAAAATTCTGCATGCTTTAAGGTGGGCATTTGGCCTAAAATTAGATTGGAATCATCATCAATCATTACATCAATAGGGCAAGATTAATTAACAATGGTTGGTGTACACTGAAGATTTTTAACATTTCAGAATGGGACAGATATCTCTGCCTATGATGGTGAGCTCCTAAAACACATTGACTATTTAATCAACACATATTCAGTTAGTGGCCATAACTTAAGCCTGGGGAACGAGCTACATAATAAAAGAAGCTTAAAATCAGCTAAATTCTGTCAATTCATCTTGTGAAAATATATTTAAGCATGAAGTTAATAGAGTTTATACCAAATAGTCAACATAAGAGAACATACACAATTATTCATCTTTGAGAAATTTAAAGTAGGCAATATGGGAACAAATTATGCTTGTCAGCTACTCTAAATATTTTGTAATTTTTGTTTTGTTTTTTGCTTTTGTTTTTGCTTACAGAGAACATTCTGGAACTTTTGTACGATGAGCTTCAAGCAAACATTTCTAAGCAACAGCAGCCTAACCCCAGCTTCTTTCTTCCTAAATGGCATTCCTGGGCTGGAGGACGTGCATCTGTGGATATCCTTACCCTTGTGTACCATGTACAGTATTGCCATTACAGGGAACTTTGGCCTTATGCACCTCATTTACTCTGAAGAAAGCTTACACAGACCTATGTACATATTCTTAGCCCTTCTGTCCTTTACCGATGTGCTCATGTGCACCAGCACCCTACCTAATACCCTCTGCATATTGTGGTTCAACCTCAAGGAGATTGGCTTTAATGCCTGCTTATCCCAGATGTTCTTTGTCCACACCTTTACTGGGATGGAGTCTGGGGTGCTCATGCTCATGGCCCTGGACCGATATGTTGCCATCTGCTATCCCCTGCGCTATGCTACGATCCTCACTAATTCAGTCATTGCGAAGGCCGGGCTCCTCACCTTTCTGAGAGGTGTGCTACTCGTTATCCCCTTCACTTTCCTCACAAAGCGCCTACCATACTGCAGGGGCAACGTTATACCCCACACCTACTGTGACCACATGTCTGTCGCCAAGATATCCTGTGGCAATGTCAAGATCAATGCTATCTATGGTCTGATGGTTGCCCTTCTGATAGGAGGTTTTGATATCTTGTGCATCACAGTCTCCTATACCATGATTCTTCGAGCAGTTATAAGTCTGTCATCAGCAGACGCTCGACAGAAGGCCTTCAGCACCTGCACTGCCCACATTTGTGCTATCGTCATCACGTATGTCCCAGCCTTCTTCACCTTCTTTACACACCGCTTTGGGGGACACACCATTCCACCCCATGCACACATTATCATGGCTAATCTCTATCTACTCATGCCTCCCACAATGAACCCTATTGTGTATGGAGTGAAAACCAAGCAGATACGGGAATGCGTCCTTAGGTTCCTGTTTAGGGGAAAAGACATTTCTTCACATGCCATTTAAATTGTCTTCTGAGAAGTTGAAGCTCTTTTAGCCAGGCTAACATGGTCAAGTCAATAGGGGACAAGTAAGGAAGCTGTACTTAGTCACATGAAACATTCTCAGGTGACTCAGATATTTAACCCTCTTTTGAGTGGATATCACCGTAGCCATGTAGGCCAAGGGTCACTCTTCAGAGATCTTGTCCAAGACTCTTTATTGGTAGGGGACTTCAAAGATTATTATAATTAATTATTTAAGATAGATATATTTATCATGAACAATAATCTATATGAGTTTGCAATACAGTGGCTGGAGCAGAGTTGAACTACAAAACAACCACAACAACAGTATCTCCAGTAGAACACAAACCATTTTCCTTTTGCATGTGTTAATTTATTCCTCCCCCCAAATCTCCTGTCAAAACAATTGTTAGTTCATTCTTATTCCTCCTTTCTATACCAGTCTCACCAACTATATACCCAGTAGCATGTGGTTGGTATGTGCCACCAAGTCCATTCCAACTCATGGCAATCCTACAAACAACAGAATGAAACACCTTCCAGTCCGGTACTAACCCCACGCGATTGTTATGACTGAGCCCATTATTGCAGGCACTGCATCAATCCATCCCCTAGATGTTTCCCCTTTTTTTTATTGACCTTTTGCTTTACCAAGCATGATACATTTTCCAGAGAACGGTCTGTCCTGGTAACATGTCCAAAGTATGTGAGATTAAGTCTCATCATCCTCAGATCTGAGGAGCATTCTGGCTATCTAAGACAGATTTGAGTCTTCTTCTGGTAGCCCAGGCACTTTCAGTGTTCTTTGCCACTACCATAATTCGAGTACATCAATTCCTTTTCAGTCCTACTTACCCTGCCTTTCACATGCGTAGGAGGCATTTGAAAATGCCATGGCTTGAGTCAGGCGCTCTGTGGTTCTCAAAGTGACATCTTTGCTGTGCAGCACTTTTAAGAGGTCTTGTACAGAAGATTTGACCAAGGAATTACATTGCTTGGTTTCTTGAATGCTGCTTCAATAAACATTGATTGTGGATCCAAGCAACATGAAATCCATGACAACTTCAAACTTTCTCCATTTATCGATGTTATCTTGTGGTCCAGTTAGGAGGAGTTGGGTTTTTCTTACATTGAATTGCAATTCATACTGAAAACTATAATCTTTGATCTTTACCAGCAAGTGCTTCAAGTCCTCCTCCTTTTCAGCAAGGAAGATCGTGCCATTTGCTATATCAGGTTGTTAGTAAGACATTCTCCAATCTTGTTGCCATAATCTTTTTAATATATGTCCAGTTTTTTATTTCTTCTTAGCATACAGATTGAATGAGTATTGTGAATAGATACAAGCTAGACACACATCATTTCTGATTTTAACACACTATATTCCCATGTTCTCTACCCAAGCTAATAATCAACTTATTTTGAAAACATTAGAAATATTTTAGATATGAAAAAATAAAGAAAACAGAATTGTACCATAACTTTTCTTAGTAAGTTTTTTGAAGCTGTACTCAGAAGAGATGAGGAAATTGACCCGAACATGGGGTGATTCAAAAACTATTGGCATCAGTCTAGAGCAGCAAAGAAAGAATCCCCATCATTCTGAAGATGATCTGAGAGGGCAACACGCCTGATCAGAGAAGGTCCAATAAAGGAAAAAGGATTTCATGTTAGAACCACCACCTGAATGGTAATTTGTTCTACTCCAGTGGTTGGCATGTTGATATGATGTTAGAAGCTATACAGCAGGTTATTTCAAACAACCACTCGTGGTGGACAGATTTTAGTAGTCTCCCCAGACCAATAATAGACAAGAGAGTTAGACCTAGTAATTTTTTCTCTCCGAAATTAGCCAGTAAAGAAACACGTGGATCAGAACAGAATAATGTCCAGTATAGTGTGGAATGATTAACCTGCTAAGGTGGACGTCACTTAAACTATTCCGCGACCCCAACAATGGACTGAAGCTCATGGATGATCGTGAGGATGGGGCAGTATCTGGCCGTGTTTGGTTCTCTGCTGAATGTCCCCACAAGTTGGAGACAACAGGACAACCAACAAGAACTTCTTTACAATCATTTAGGGTATTTTAAAATAACACAAAAGTAATGGAAGCTAAGCAATGCTCCTGCTGTTGGGCTGCTAAGCACCATGTTAGCAATTCAAAGCCACCTTTTGTTTCTCAGGAGAAAGATGAGGCTTTTTACTCTCATAAAGAGTCATCGTCCTGTCCCATGGAGTCAGAATTGACTCAATGGCAGAGATTTTGATTTTTTTGTTGTTGGTTGAAAGGCTGAAGCAGGCCAGGTACTCACAGGAAACTTGAAAGAAGTAAGATATACAGTTGTATTAACTAAGGGCTTGGAACAGATGATTCTGGTGCAACCTTTCAAGAGGAAAAGTAGGGAGTATAAAACATTCAAAAGTAGCTTATTTTTTATGCAACTCTTCCACATCTATCGATTTTCTTATTAAACTGGTCATGAAGATATTGACATTTATTATAATGTTATTTTAAGATAAAAATTAGAATACATTCTAGGTCCTAAATTAGAGGACTAAATGTTGAAAGGAAATGTTATTTCCATACAGTAAAATATTATCCTAAATTTTGAACTCATGGAAGTTCTCAATAAAGTATTTATGATATAGTTTAATCTAATCAAATAATTATGAAACCGTTTATGAGTTGTTAACCTGATTTTTAAAATGAATTAGAATAAAAACAACAAACTTTTGGTGGGTATTTCTGAGTGTAAGGAGTGCATGCTATTTTAATCAAAGGACAGTCATGATTTCAGAAGTTAGAATAATAATCAACTAGAAACCTTTCAAACTTCCACACACGTATACAACTTTGCTTTATTTTTCATTGCCTTAGAACAAATTTCTAACTTCCAGTCCAAATAGCAATTGGTACAGGGATTCCTTTCTGGATTACCAATGTGGAGGCCAACTATGGGTGGGAGCAGTTCCCCCCTGCCCCCTTAAAATATATGAAACTTGGCATCCTGCCTTCTCTAGGGCCCTATTGTCTCTGGGGCTCCTAAGCCCATTTTGCACTGAGCAAGCTCAAGGCTCCTGAGGATTTCAGAAACCATCCCTGTTTCCTGAGGGAAGCCATATGAACTAAGCACTTCTGCACCAAGTCTATAAGGGGAAACCAGCTGCATCTGGCACTGCATGCATTCTGGGCACTCACTCTGGCATGACCACTCTGCACATTCTTCCTTGTTTGGAGCTCCTTTGTGGGTAAGGGGCATTTCTGCCGTCCTGATGTTTATTATGTGACAAAATCTAGAAGTGTTCCATTGTGCCTGTGTTATCACAAAGGCCAGAAGAGCTGCTCAACAGAGACTCACCAGTTTTAGATATCACGCGCATATTTCTCTGTATATGAAAATTTAAGAAATTCATGATCTTTCCACATAATTATCAAAACTAGGACTGGCAACAGATACATGTTCTTGTGTAGAACGTTGTCCATTAGATGCACTCAAAATTTGCTTCAGACTATAAGCAACTCTTATCTTCATATTTATTCATTGTGTTTCACATACAGGGTACAGTGTCAGAGACAGATAAATTGATAAGGGATAATAAAAATTCTGACCATCCCTAAATCAAGGATAAATTGACAGGTCTACCTTCTTAGCTCCAAAGTCAAAATTCCATCTCTCCCTATATCCTTTTACTTCTTTAATCCATTCAAAGGACTTTCACTCAGTCGATCCAATTGTAACTTATTAACAATGTTTTTTGGGTTTCTTTGTTTTTCATTCATGGGCTGTCCTCATTCATGTGGAATGCCTCCTGCACGGGATAAAATAGGGGGATTTGATCCATACACTAAAGCAATTAAGTTAATAAAGAGATAGGATAGATGTACAAATAGTTATGGCATATGTCATAGACTAAATTAAATACAATTCTATTAGGCATCAACAGTGTACCAAGCAATGTACACTTTAGCACTTAGCAGAAACCATGCTATGGCTCCCCCAGAATTTTAAGATTTCCCTGAAGCAGAAATAACCTGCTTGCATATAAACTCAAATGTTTACCCACAAACCTAAGGTAAAAACAACAAAAACAATAGCATTAGTACTATTATTCATACTTATACTTACCAGATATGATTTCAATTTATTTATGAATTTAATCATGTTCTTATAGTGAGTCTACAAGTTCAATATTACCATAAGCATATATCTAGCCAAAACTCAGTATAGTATATTCAAGAGTTTATCCCAAAGTACACATTACATGTGGAAGCATGTGTTCATCTCTCTAAAACAAAACCAAGTTCTCTATTAGAACATCACTTTTCTCTTTCTATGGCAATTTCATACTTCCTCCCTTTTTCATCATTTTATAATTATCACAATCTTTGTATACTTTGGAACAAACTGTTGAATCCACTGAGCCTTTGTTAGATATATAGCTAATAGTAACATTGAATTAGTAGACTCATAAGAACATGATAAAAATTCATAAATAAATTAAAATAGTATTTGGTAAGTATAAGCAATCAAATCGTACTACTGCTGTTGCTCTTGTTTTTACCTTAAGTTTGTGGGTAAACATTTGGGTTTTTATGCAATTAGATGATTTATGCTCAGGTAAATCTAAAAGATCTAGGGTAAAGACAATAAAGGGTTTCTGCTAACTATCAAGTATACATTGCCTGGCACATTGCAGATGCTTAATAGAATTTTGCTTAGCTTAGAGTCTACACACTTCAGATGTTCAGTCTCAGAGTAGCACTTCATATCTTTAAAGGGCTGATATTTCTGGGAAAAGATGAAGATGAAACGGTAATAAAGAATCTAGAATCTTCTGTATGCGATAACTCTTTCCTGATTTTCTTCTTCAGGGGATTCGGGAAAGTTTTATTCAGATAGTTGATAGGGTTTTAGTTTGTGGTTCAGTTCTTGGCTTTCTCTAAAATAAAGGTCTTCTATGCCATCACTAGAGAAGTACGTCATGAAACAAGTTTAAAAGGAAGATTTCTGTGCATTCTCATTCTTAAGCAGAGCCTGATTCATCCTAATGGAGACTAGGACCAACCAGTAATCCAAAGTGACCCCTTTTCTGTTTTAAACAGCCAGAGGCAACCATGGGTGGGACACACCCTGTGGGTCAAGTGGCTGCCCAGCGTGGGATGAGGAAGCTGCAGATGAAACCGCAGTGATCACATCAACCATCAACTTCAGGTCCTGGACACTTAGACACCCGGGTCAGGTAATTAAACCTAATAACATGGGGTGGGGGAGAGTAATTGTGATTGACTTGTTGTGGTGATGCAGCATATCTTGATGTCTTTTGCCTTTTTTAATTACAGCGTGTTTCTTGTTTCATTGAAAAAGGCTCAATGTAAGATCCTCAGTCAAATGGACTTCTTTGCTTGTAGTTTATTGACAATTTACTTTCATCACATTCTTAGATTCTGCATCCATTTTTTTTTAACTTCTCCAGTCACAGGCAAAAAGGGGTAAGTGTGAATGGTACTTGTAATCATATCCTCAACTTTTTATAGAGTAGCTAGGCTTGATTCATCCTAAACACTCCCGTTGCTCTTCCCTGGAAGGAGAATCCGTGACTGGAAGGCTGGGCAGCGGATGAACTATCGGTAGGAGCTGGGGAGGCCTCCAGTTAAAACAGGTAACCTCGTTTGCTGCCAGAGAACACTTACGACCAAGCAAGGAAAGAAAGAAACATACATGTAAATAAACTAGCATAAAGGGATGCACTGCTTTATAGCCCAAAATTTCTGCACTAGTTTTTTTAAACAGTTTCAATGATACATAACTTAACCAAAATAGAATTAAATTGCTTAAATATATTAAAAGTAGTTGTGCAATCATCACCGTGATAAATTATGGAAGAGTTTTTAAATTCTTGTATCCATTATTTTTAATTCCCCAACTTCCCTTGCTAAAATACTAAGAAACTATTGATCTAGTTATTGTCTCTACTGATTTACCTATCTTGGATTTCATTTTTTTTTTAATTACAAAAAATAAAAACAAAATCAAACAAAATTCTCAATTAAAAAAAAGCAGAAAACAATAAAACCTAGAATAAGTAAAAAATGAGTCAAAAGGGAGAGTGTTAAATTTTAACACAACTATATCTTCAGTAATCTACTTTCAAATGTACTATTTGTGAGGACAAAATTATTCATATCCCTGTGAATGTACCTAGGAAGTTCAGTAGAGGTTTAATCCACATGGGGCTGTGCAAATAGGTTTTAGGCTTTAACTGTCATCCATAGCCTTCTGCAAACCAAAAGCTCAGAATTTAAGCTCTAATACAATTCCCTCCTTTGATCTTGCAATTTATTATTTATAATCAGTTGGATCATAAAGGCTAGTTTTTCCTTCCGTACAAACAGGCTCACTTAGATGACTGATTATTTTAAAAAAAGAAGAAGAAGAAGAAAAAGCCTTTACTACCTCAGTCACGGTGCTTTCTGATAGCGAGGCACCATGTGATATCTTCACCACTTTGCTATTACACCTATATATTACACCTATATATTCAGCTATTAGGCCTACATATTCATGAGGGCAGGTACTGAGCAGGGCCATATATTTAAAACTATGTTTTCTTAGATTAATTGTGAGCTCAAAATCCATTAATATATATCAGGTTTATATATATCCCTGGTTCACTTTAGGGACAGTATTATCATTCTTGAGAAATAATAGAGATTACCTCCATGGGACATTTGGTAGTTCTAATAATAATATCATTAATCTAGCCAATGGCATATAATGCACTAGTTACTTTTATTAAGGATATTATATAAGGTCTAAATCTAGGAAAACCTGTGTTTGCCTCTAAATTAATCACTAATATCTTTTGGGAAGTTGATTCAACACCCTGTACCTGGGCCAGGAAAACTCACTGTGGATTCCGGTATGTATAGCTCTTATAAGTTCCATCTTACCTTAAAGTTTGAAGAGGAATAGAAATGTATCTATTATCACAAAGAGATCTGCAAATAAGGCGGGGAAACTAAGCAAGAGCAACCTAGGCTTGATAAAAGGGAAATCACATGCACTATATGAAACTATTGTAATAATTAGATTTCAGGTAGTCCAAAAAGTTTTAAACTTAAAATCATAAGATGTAGTGACCATACAATTTATCCTCAAACAAGGATACTTTTGAATGTCTACACAAATGGAAAAATATAAAATGAGAGGCTAAAAATAATATCTACATTTTACTTTCTTGAATATTATACCAAGAAATTTGAACCCTATCCTTAATAGAAGGAGAAGATATTGAAGACTGGTAAGGAGTGGATTTGAAATGTCTTCAAAATGATGCTGTAGGCAAATCAGATCTGAAAAATTCAAGAGGCAAATCAATAGGTGGATGAAGGTTGGTAGAAAGGAAGGATTGATATTTGGAATATTTCTGGATTAAACATAGTAGTACAAGTTCTGGTTCCCTGAGGATACTCTAAAGATAATAGACAGGCTGAGGTGGTCTGGATGGAGCATTATAGCCAAGAAATTTTGAGCCATAAAAAAATTATATTCAAGATAAAGTGGAGAAATGCCATGAAAATTAGAAAATGTAAGTTCTGATAATGTGCTAGATGATGACACCATTCTCAAAGCATAAAACTCAGAGAAGAAGAAGATAGAGATTGAAATTATGAGTTAAGTTTTAGGCATAGTAAATTTAAAGTTTCCATGGAAATTTATAATAGAAATATCCAGCAAGCAGTTAGGAGGAGAGTGACTCATCAATTATGACTTAATGTTCCAAAATTACCATTAATTAATTATACTTGAGGTCATAAAAGTGGGGATATTTCTCCAATAGTAAGCAAAAGTCTCAACAGCAAAGCTAATTTTACCAAGTCATAAAACTGATATGGAAGGAGCTGAAATTAAAAAATTTGGTTCTATTTCCCAGAAATACCCATGATCTTTTTACTTCCTATTGTTGAAAATATTACATTAACACATCTCTGACAATTTTCCACTTTTAATTATAATTTTCTATATCAAGACATGTGCTGTCTTCATTCAAGCTGGACAGTGAAAGATGCTGCATTAGTGATATGTGAAGGTTACTTCTAGCCCTGCACTAGGTGTGCGACATGTGACATTTACTCAATCTCTCTGTGTCAGTCTTTTCTGGCAGACGGCAGAAAACAATAATAAGTTTATAATAGAGCTTTAAAATTACATTTAAACTTTAAAAGTTTACAAAGAAAACCTGAAATTTATAATGATTCATTCATTTGTCTATTTTTATTACTACATTGTTATTTGAAATTATATCATTATGAATGCAATTTTCTTCTAAATTTAAGTCTGGATTCACAAGAGAGCTCTGACTCCATTTCTGTGTCTTAATTCCCCCCACTCATTGTAGAAACTTCTGGGAAAACAGCTCCTCTATTGACTGAATTATGTTGATGTCTAACAATTCATATGTGGCACCAGAATATTTTATTCTTAATGGCATTCCTGGTCTGGAAAGTGTGCACGTATGGATCTCCCTTCCTCTCTGTGCAATGTACACCATCTCCCTCGTGGGGAACCTTGGCCTTGTGTACCTCATTCGAGCTGAGGAATCCTTGCATCGTCCAATGTACTTCTTCCTGGCCATGCTCTCCCTCATCGACCTCTTCACCTGCACCACGACTCTACCCAATGCACTCTGCATCTTCTGGTTCAATCTCAAGGAAATTAACTTCAATGCCTGTTTAGTCCAGATGTTCTTTGTCCATGGGTTCACAGGGGTGGAGTCTGGTGTCCTCATGCTCATGGCTCTGGACCGCTATGTGGCCATTTGCTACCCATTGCGTTACTCAACGATCCTCACGAATCCTGTCATTGCCAAAGCTGGCCTTGCAACCTTCCTAAGAGGTGTGATGCTGATGATTCCTTTCCCATTCTTGGTCAAACGCTTGCCCTTCTGCCAAAGTAATATTATCTCCCATACGTATTGTGACCACATGTCGGTGGTAAAGCTATCCTGTGCCAGCATCAAAATCAATGTCATCTATGGTTTGATGGTTGCTCTCTTGATTGGAGTGTTTGACATCTGTTGTATCTCTGTGTCTTACACGATGATCCTCCGGGCAGTGATCAGCCTCTCGTCAGCAGATGCTCGTCAGAAGGCCTTCAGCACCTGCACTGCTCATATTTCTGCCATCATCATCACCTATGTTCCAGCGTTCTTCACTTTCTTTACACATCGTTTTGGGGGACACACCATTCCCCCTTCTCTTCACATCATTGTGGCTAATCTATATCTGCTTCTTCCCCCCACACTGAACCCCATTGTTTATGGAGTTAAGACAAAACAGATTCGAGACAGTGTCATAAAACTCTTCCACGGTGAAAAATATGCAAGCTGATCCACGACAATGGGGATTAGATAGAAGGAAAACAAAGAAAGTGGTTGTTCATTAAAGTGCATTTGTCGTATATTTCCCATGATCTATCGCAGAGGTTTTTTTTCCCAGCAAATGTAGTAGATAAATTTATAGGTAATTCTGAATTTATACTTAGCCTTCATTTTTGTCTTCACATTTTAAAAACAAAGTTATTGATAAGGGCTTGCTCCTACTTTTCACTTACAAAAAGGTAAGTTAAAAAATATTGCTACAAAATCACAAAAATGTCTATTAAGCAAAAATATCCAAACAGGGAGCTCTTTTCCTGAAACACCACCCATTTGGGTCTGAAGGCAGGATTTCCTGTCACTAGCTCTTCCCTGCAAGAGTTTGTGCTCTTCAAGTTACGTCACCTCAAAACACTATTTTGTCAAACCAATTTGACATCCTTGAGGGATTGAAATTATGCTTCTTTGATATGTTCTTTGAATTTTGGAAACATATAATGGGCAAGACAATGGCTATAGGGTGGACAGGGTAAAGTTTGCTAATGAAATTTTCCTAGGTCAGCCATGGTTATTCTCGAAGAACGAAGAGGTGAGTTGTCAGGATGGAAAATAAAATTCATCATTGAAACTTTCCTGGCCTTTTCCTCACCAATGCATTTTTCCATTTTCTTTAAACTTTGTCATAATAAGACCCCAAGTCACCTTTTATCCTTCAGTAAAATCTACCAACATGACCCCTTTGGAGACCAAAAGAACAACAAAATGGTGACCTTAACCTTCTGAGCTGACTGCTCTGTCTTCAACTGACCTACCAGATTCCCTCTGAACCCACTGTTTAGATTGGAACCCACTTCACCAAAGGGGCCCTGGTGGCATCGTGGGTTATGAGCAGAATTGTTCACCACAAGGTTACCATGTTGAACTCCCCAGTCCCCGTGTGTGAGAAAGAGGTGGTTGTCAGCTCCTGAAAAGATTTAGTCTCACAAACTCAAAGAGGCAGTTGTCCTCTGTCCTATGAAGTCGCTGAATCAGAACCAACACCATGGTGGTGAATTGTTGTATTGTTAATCAGACTAAGACAAGTGTATTCCTGAGGGAAATTATGTGTAGCCACCCAATGATCACAGGTTCATGTTTAAGCACATTTTGTTTGGAATGAACCTGTACATGTGTGAGCTGGAACTATAGTAGCAGTACACTTTGACTTAACCTCATACATGTGTATAAGATATGTTCTGAACTATTCAGAGTGTCTGTAAGTGTCTTGTCTATGTTCTTCTTTTTAAAAAAATAATTTTATTGGGGGCTTGTACAACTATTATCACAATCCATACATCCATCCATTGTGTCAAGCACACTTATACATATGTTGCCATCATCATTCTCAAAACATTTGCTTTCTACTTGAACCCTTGGTATCAGCTCCTCATTTATTCCCTCCCTCCCTGCTGCCCCCTCCCCCATGAACCCTTGATAATTTATAAAATATTATTATGTTGTCATATCTTACACCATCCGACATCTCCCTTTATCCACTTCTTTGCTGTCTATGTTCTTAATCATCTATACAGGTGGTAAATGACAGTTTCTAGCTTAGGGAGTCCATCCATCTAAATTTCTCTTACAGATTGTTTTATAAATTAATCTTTGTCTGTGTATTCAATTCCAAGGTATTCAGTGTTATCCCAACTCTGTCTTTGACACAGAAGCCGTACTTGCCCCAAGACTTTTAATATGGTGCTATTTGAATGCCCACTCATTGATGAACTAATTGGATCATTAGTTCATTTATGCTTAATTTATTCATTACTTTATAATTTCTATCTGTAAAACTATTTCTATCAGCCCAACTGAAGCTTTCATCAGAACTGATCACTCCCTTCGTCTTACTTACTACATACACTGTATTATCATAATATACATACTACTGCATTTATTTCATGTTTTTTAAAGTTTTTTTTTTAATTTAGTACTAGAACATGTTGTCTTTGAAAACCCTAGATGTATATTTATCTTTGCATTTCCAGGTCCAACATCATATAAGGGACAAGGTGTGACTAAACAAATACATATTAAGTGGCTAAATGAATAAGTCTATACCCATTAGGCTCTTTGTTGTGAAGGCGTGCTGGTGGCACTGTGTGCGGCTAACTGCAGATTCAGCAGCTAAACCCACTAGTCCCTTCATGAGAGAACGATGAGATGGCCTCCTCCTATAAAGGTTTATAGTCTCGGAAACCATCTGTAAGGTTACTCTGCGTCAAAATCTGTCTAATAGCAGTGGGATTTTAGTGTGTTTGTGGTTATTGGCCATGGAGTTGGTTTTACCTCATGGAGACCTGATGGTGGAAGAAATCCATGCAGGCCAGGCCGCCATAATCTTTGGTAAATGTGAACCCTTTGTGGAACCTATTATGTTCATCCATGGTTTTCCTGGTTTTCGCTTTTCCTCGACTTTACCAAATATGTTTTTTTTCTAGCAGTTTCTTTTGCCTGATGATGTATTCAAACCAAGTAAACTCCATATTTATACCTTACATCACCAGGAATCAGAACTCGCCGTGCCTTTACCTACGGTAACATACCTGCTTTCTAGTTTGTTAAGGATTATGTCAACCTGACTTGAAGAAAAACAGCAGGTTTCGGGAGGGGTTCGTACCAGAAATCCAGGCCAGTTGGGTCCAGAACCCTTTAGTTTTATGTACACACTTATATAGAGAGAGATAAAGAGACAAAAGGCTGGGCTTAGAGAGAGGATCGTGTACCTACAATTGAACACTCTTTGAGTCAGACTTTGTGGTTTAAAGCACTCTATCTCTGTCAGTTTAGGACAATGTTGATCTTTCCTACATGACGTGATTGGGTTATTTTCTAGGTTGGTTTTTTTTTTTTTTCAAAAGTAAAATCTTATATCTATAAATCCATACATTGAAATTCCATTGGGATCATATGATTTTTACACTTATTGAAGTAATTAGAAAAATAAATGTAAAGCATTAAGTAAAATAAGAGAATAAACTACTGGCTCAGAAAAAAATTTTAGTATAGACTCACAATAGATGTTTATGAAACTGCAGGATGAAGAGTTTGAATAACCAGAGAAAATACTGGCTGGGGAGGCTAGTGTACAAGGGATAGGAGAAACATGAATACTTTTACAAACTAATTTTCCTATACTTGGATAGGTGGACCTAAGTCCAACTGAACATTTTAATTTGCCAAAAGCACAGTGTTCTCTTTTCTGAAATTCTCTGAGTAATATTTTGTATATACAGCCCGCCACACAGACCTCCTGTGTTTGGTCCAGTGCAGAGCTCTTCGTTCTTTCCAAGGAGTGATAAAACAAGACGACGCGGTTCTCTGAGCATTCTCTTCTTCTTCTTCTTCCCTGGAGTGTTCCCTTTAAATGTCTTTCTTAATCTCCTAACTGCCTCTCTCACTCTCATTTTCCTTTGCCTTTTTATATGTTTCATTTGTTTGACTTTCAGAGAAATATTAGTTAATGATATCATTTAATCAAAGTGATATATTTTATCTTAGTCTAAATTTTTCGTTTTCAGATTATACTCATATAACTTACTCATTTGGTCAACTTTGTGTGTATAATAGAAGATACTCGTTAGAATAGATTTAATTACACTTCTTCCATAGTATCTTTTAGAATTTTTTACTGTATCTTCAAAACAAAAACAATCTAAATTCTATTCTGACTCACTTTAGGTCTTTATGGGAGAATATAGTCTCACCTTTCCTCAACAAGAGACACTAGTGGGTCTGAACCCTTGTAGGTAGCAGTCCATTGCTTCCCCAACAGTGCAACCAGAACTCCTAGTTTGAACAGCAATAAATGAACCAGGCTTAACATTGTATTTAATAATTTAAGAGGAAAAGAACTTAGATTTCATCAAGTATATTCAACTTATATCTATACAAGTAAGTCAGAAAGAACAGTTGTTGCACTGTACTTACTTAATCTTAGACATTTTATTATAAACAATATGATTTTTTTGTTTTGTTTTGGGACAATTTCTACAGCCTTGTTTTTGCCTAATGCTTTTAGTGCAGTTTGGATTTCTTCGTTTAATATCATTGGTTCTCACTCATATGCTACCTCTTGAAATGGTTTACGATTAGCTAGTTCTTTTTGGTAGATTGACTGTGTATTCTTTCAATTTTCTTTTGATGCTTCTTGTATCATTCAGTCTTTTGACCATAGAGTCTTGTAGTATTGTGACTTGAGGCCAGTATTTTCGTCAATCCTTTCAGTCCAAGATATCATAAGTTGTTCTTCTTTTTGGTTTTCTAACTCTATTTGGCTTTCTCTGCATATTTCATAATAATATTTAATCTTCTCAAGCTGTCCTTTGAGCTTATCTGTTCAGCTTTGGCTTCATCTTTCTTCTACTTCCCTTAGCTACTTTTTGAGAGCAAGTGTCAGAGTCTCTTCTCACACTCACTTTATTGTTTCTTCCAGTCTTAATTTACTTTTGCTTCCTTCACACATGCTGCTCTTGATAGCATCTCATCAGGTCTTCTATTGATGGTGTTTAGTGAAGTAAATCTGTTTTTGAAGTTTTCTAGAGATTCAGCTGGGATAGACTCTCGTGGACTTGTTCTAATTGTCATTATCTTCAGCCTGAACATACGTATGAGCCATTGGTGGTCTGTTTCACAGTTGGCCACTGGTGTGGTTCCAGCTGCTGATATTGAGTTTCTCTATTGTCTCTTTGCACACATGTAGTTGATTTGATTTCTATGTATTCCTTCTGGAGAAGTCCATATGTATAGTTGGATTGTATTTTTGTATTGTTGAAAAAGCTATTTGTGATGAAGAAGTCATTGGTCTTGCAAAATTCTGTCATGCAATATCAAGCTTTGTTTCTATCAGCAAAACCATATTGCCAACTACTGTCCCTTCTTCTTTGTTTCCAACTTTCACATTCTTATCACCAATGATTATTACTGCATCTTGATTGCCTGTTTGATCACTTTCAGATGGAAGACATTGGTAGAATTCTCCAAATTCTTTGGCACTAGCTTTAATGGTTGGGGCATAAATTTGAATAACAGTGGTATTGACTGGCTTTCCTTGTAGGTGGATCAATATTATCCTATTACAGGCAGCACTATACCTTAAGATAGATATTGAAATGTCATTTTTGACTGTTATTGTCACACCATTTCTCTTGGATCTGTCATTCCTAGCATGATAAACCATATGGTTTTCTGATTCAAAACGGCCCATAGCCATCCATTTTAGCTCACAAACACCTAGAATATAATATTTTTTATTTCATTTTTGAGGACTTCCAATTTTCCTTGATTCATGCTTCATACATTCCAAGGTCTATTATCGATGTTCATAGCTATTTCTTCTTATTTTGAGTGATACATCGTCAAAAAATGAAATTCCTAAAGGCTTTTTTCCATCAAGCTTTCCTCCATCCATGTAACAGTCAACTCGACATGGAAAAGGCAGCTCTTCCCTCCACCCTATTTTGAGTGTCTTCTGACCCGAGGGGCTCCTCTTCTGGCATTGACTCTGCAGTGTGCTGTTTTTCTCACTAGGCTTTCAGTATCGGTGTTTCAATACTATCCATAAGATTTTCAGGGGCTAATTTTCTCTTAGGTGAGCAGCCTATTCCCTCTTTGTAGTTTATTCTTAGTTTGGAAACTTTTTAAAAACCTGTCCACTCTTGGTGATCATGCTGGTGTTTGAAACACCAGTGGCATAGCTCCCAGTGTCAGAGCAACACACAGCCACTACATACAATAAACTGACCGACAAATGGGAGGCAGCACAATATGCTTCAGAAAATATATGAATATTCTAAGGTCTAGCTTACAACATCAATGTTGGCAATTTATATACAGTCAATGGATTTGTGGGGGGGGGGG
>NW_022103939.1:1315133-1326513 GCF_000313985.2 Echinops telfairi
ATAAACAAGAAAAGTCTATGGAGTAATTCTCCATGGCTATTCTATAGCACAAATGAAAGACAAGTTAGCTATAGAATGAGTTTAAATTAAAATGTAACTTTCTCTAAACTGCTACATAACTGAAAGAGCCTAAGCAAAGCCAGTATTAGAGAATCCACTTACTATGATAATATTTTGCACCCCCAGTGGTAAAATCTCCAATGTTCAAAGTAAAAGAATTAGTAAAAGAACAGCAATATCAACTCAAATCTGACTTGTGGAGCAGCCAAACCATTTCACAATAGAAACCTGAGAATAAAACTCCACTCATTAATGTATCTCATGACTTAATAGAAGTTACTAAGCATGATATGATGAGATGATGACTTATTCTGTTTGCAGAATGTGTTTGTCTTATACAAGGTAGATTTAGGAATATCTTAAAGGACACAAATTTAGGAAGTCACCTAACATGGAGAGTAAGTTTAGTAGTGTATGCATGCTCGCTTCCAACTATATAGTTAGATTTGGGGCAGCGTCTGGTCTAAAACATGTTACCATATTAATACCCTATGTCTTAGAGAAGTGTAAGGGAAGTCATTGAGTTGTTAGAATTCTAAACCATGGATGTAATAGGAATTTCTAGGAAACAAACAGGAAACAATTTTGGAAAACCAAAGATTTCTTTTTTTTTCCTTTTTTCTTTTTATTTATTTATTTTTAGTTTTTAATTAAAAGATCATTTTATTGGGGACTCTTACAACTCTTATCACAATCGATACACCAGTTGTATCAGATATATTTATACACATGTTGCCATCATTCTTTTCTAGACATTTACTTTCAATTGAGCCCTTGGAAATATTTCTTTTTCAGGTAATTCCCAAGTTACTTTAAGTATATGTTTAGGATGTAAATAACTTCCCACTTGGTGCAAGTATAGGGCTTAAATATTTACTAGGAGAATCACAAAACAGAATTATTAGCTCACAGCAAATTTCTGAATATTCCAAGGTCTGGTTTACAGCCTACAGGTTGGCAATTCATACAGTCAGTGGCCCTGTGGGGAAACGGCCTAAGGAACTGCTTCTGCAAACATTATAGCCAAGAAAAGTCTGTGGAGTAGTTCCACTTCAGAACACATGGTGTCACCATGAATCAGAATTGCTGCAAAAGCAGCACATTCGGTACTTTTATTTTGGTCTTATAATCACTGTACTGACTGCAATTGTCAATGAAAAGAAGCCCAAGCTGATTTGAGTGATGGAAATCCACATCCTCCAGAGCAATATGGCCTACATCACATTTGAATGAGCAAAAACTAGGGAAAGATGTCATTAGAAACAAATAAAGGAGCCACATACACTCCACACACAATTCTTGACTGACTTTTCACATTTATGCATTAACTAGATACAACTCTTAATGTTCTAAGGATTATACTCCAAATTCATAAAAGCAGATACTGCAGTGAAGGGAATTTCTTGGGAGTATCCATACAATGCAAATCAACATACAGAAACTTTTAAAAGTGGGCACAATTATCACTTTAAGATTAAAACACAAAGGCACCTTAATTTAATAATTGGTTAAATGGACAACTGGATACTTTTAGAGCTTAAGCTTCTGATCATTATAACAGTAAAACCAAACAAATACATTGCTGGTAAGTCAAATTTGACTCACAGTGACCTTATCAAACAGGGTGGAACTCTAAACCTCTAGGGTTTCCAAGGCTGTAAATCTTTATGGAAGCAGACTGCCACCTTTGGTTTTATGCAGTGATTGGTGAGTTTGAATGGCCAACCTGTCAGGACCATTGGTTAGCAACCACTGTGCCATCAGTGCCCCTCGAGAACAGCAAAAAGAATGCAAAGGCCAGATGCCAATGGTGAGTTGAGTTTGATCACATCCACCCAGTCATGAAGAAGTTCAGCATACGTAGCTGTGGATTTTTAAATGACCATGGAATACCCATTACTTAGCTCAAACAGATAGTAAGACACAATTTATAAAACTTTCATGACTTGAACTCTCATATAATGTGTTGCTGTTGCACTGAAAAGCTCTCTTTTGACCTCCATCTGTTACCTTAGAAGATGTTTCCTCAAACAAACCAACAGAGGAGTGAATTAGTTGAGCCAGGTTGATCATAAGATTCATGTGATATGTTTGTGTAAGTCAGAAATAAATGAACACTTCATTATGCCCATGCTGGGTATAGTGAAGAATAGAAACAAAGTACAAAATGAAGAACAATCTAATTGTGCATGAACTTAATTTGGAAAGAGGTGACCGAGGTAAACATTCAATTGTGACAATTATCTCGTCTGGGAGAGAAGACAACTAGAAAATAAGGAAGTCATGATAAGAGACATACAGATGAATCTTCTCATTTCGTAAAAACCATTCAGACATACTCTCATACATGATGTCTCAGTGTGGTACTCATTGCATAGTATCTGCCCTAGAGGCTGTTATCAACCAAACTGACAGGTTATTATTATATCCAGTGAATGAAGTCACATTCTCTTTTGCTGCTTTGTTTCTTGGGTGGTTGACCATGGACAAAGAAGTCATGATTGCAGGGATAATGATGTGGACGAAGTATCATGAAATTCAGCATGGTTGATACACCTACTATTACTGGTACAATATGCAACCCACTAACAGTGAAGAATAATGCTGCACCCAGATATGATTGCATTGATCCACTAGCCATCTGATATGGTGTCTTGATTTCGAATTCTTTAGAACCATTATTGAGCCCTGGTAGCACAGTGTTTAAGGATTGGGCTGGGAACTGCAATGTCAGCAGTTAGAAACCCCACCCCCTCCAGGAGAGAAAGTCTTAGAAACCCACAAGGGCAGTTCTACCCTGTTCTGTCGGGACACACTGAGTCAAAATCGACTCGATGGCAGCCAGTGAGTGATAACCAACATCCATTTTCCCCAAGGTCTCTGTGTCCAGTCATCTGTCACGACGACCAGATTTCAATGACTGGGAAACCTGGAATAGCTAAATCCTAATAGATTTCCTATGTGTAAACGTGTCCCCATCCTCTACACCTTACACTTCTCCCACCTACACTTAGTTTTAAGGCCTTAAACAGAACCCAGAACAAAGGAAACCTTTACTTGTGATAATCCTTGATTCCACTGAAACATCTAAGAGGGGAAAAAATAAAACTTTTCCACACAAAAGACCACGATAAAGGCTAAATAACAAGCATAAAGAAATAGCATTAGTTTCCAAACCTTTCAAATATCTAATCCTCTAGTTTTCTACAGGTCATTATCCAGTGTCCAGAAATAATTGTCTATGTGCCCTTTATGCCTCCGTTTAATCTTTGGCAAACCTCAGAGTTCCATTTTCTCTTTACGATCATATATTTGTGAGGGAGTAGAATGTGATCATGCATTAACTAATATCTGATGGGATTTTGGACATGTTATCAGGAGGACCAGCCCCAGAAAGAGGATAGCATGCCTGGCACAGGAGAAGTACAGCAGAAGAAAAAGCAAACCCTCTAGACTCAACATAGCAATTGTGAAGATGGTGCAGGACGAGGCAGGGTTGAATTCTGTTGCACACATGGTCATTATGAGTTGAAATCTATTGCATGTCACCCAACAACAACAATATTTATTTTGATTTTAGAGAGTTATTAAAATTTTAATTTGATGGATTTTTTTTTGCATGAAGCCCTCTGATATGAAATTTCTTTGGGAACAGAGAACCAGTCACCAAGACCAAAATCTTGATCAGTATTTTACTCCAAACAATCACTCTTCTTTAGCGTCTGATTATAAAGTTCACTTTTTTTTTACAATCTTTTTTTTTTACAATTTCCTTTTTCTTTTTATTAATATTTTTAATAATTTTTATTGATAATGGTTCACATCTTTAATTTCTAGGTTCAACCTTTACAGATATTCTGTACATACATTACCTATTACAATCATTAGTTATATACATATATTAAAATAATATTATTAATGGTTTGGGTTATCTAACATTGTGAAACATCATTGTGTGACCACCTACCCCACATAAACGCTGAAGATGAATGTGTGCATAAGTAAGTGTGGTGAAGAAGGCTGATGGTGCCCGGCTATTGAGACCTATAGCGTCTGGGGACTTAAAGGCTTGAAAGTAAACAAGCGGCCATCTAGCCCAGAAGCAACAAAGCCCACATGGAAGCAGCACACCAACATGTGTGATCATGAAGGGCCAAAGGGTCAAACACCAAAGGCGGAGAGAAAAATCATATCCTCATCAATGAGGGTGGTGCGTGATAGGGACCCAATGCCCATCTCTAGACAACTGGACATACCTTGCAGAGGGGTAGTGGGGAGATGAGTCACTTAGGGTTCAGTATAACAATAATGAAACCCACAACCTTCCTCTAGTTCTTAAACGCTTCCTCCCCCCAACTACCAGGACCCCAATTCTGCTTTGCAGACCTGGCTAGACCAAATGATGCACAGCGGCACAGATGGGAATTGGAAACGCAGGGAATCTATGACAGATGAACCCCTCAGGATCAGGGGTGACAGTGGCGATACCAGGAGGGAAGGGGGGTGTAGAAAGGGGGAATTGATCACAGAGAGCTACATATAACCTCCTCCTCTCTGGGGGATGGGCAACAGAGGGGTAGGTGAATGGAGATGCCGGGCAGTGTAATATAAGATATAATAATAATTTATAAATTATCAAGGGTGCATGGGGGAGGGGGGCAGAATAAGGGAGGGGGAGAGGGGGAAAAAGGAAAATGAGCTGATTCCGGGAACCCAAGAGGCAAGCGAATTTTGGGAATGATGAGGGCAACAAATGTATAGATGTGCTCTACAATCTTAATTAACATTTATTTCTTACAAATCTCATTTGTATAGCCCCACTACAGGGCCTTCTTACAAGGTTTTTCTATTTATTATAAAATTATCCCAAACAATTGGTCTCTGTGACCAATTTAATTTAATCAAACTCATATTGTACCCAACTTTGAAAATCTATAAAAATATCAATTTCAGTAGATAGTCCCATAATCAAATAAAATTGATTACTTTAAACATAGGATAAAATTCAGTAATCTTTTAGTCAAAATTCTAAGGAATCTGCAACCAAATTAAGCTTCAAGACACAAATCCCAATAAGCTGTTACATAAAGCCTAAGTTAGAGTGAATCATTTTGATGAACTGCTACCAAGTATGTAGTTCATTGAATGGAATTGAAATTAATTTACTTCATTTCTTATTCTATGCCTTAATTGGTGAATGTCATAGTTTTGAATACAGTTTCATATTAGCATACACAAATTTTGCTGCCCACTAGAGATGGTGGGGATAATTTACAAAATGATAATATCATTTTCTCTTTCCAGCGCATCTTAGAAGCTTCAAAAAACCAACTCTGAGCTCCTGAGTTCTGAGTGCATATACTATGGGATTAAGGGCTGGTGGGATGATATTATGTAACACATTAAGAAGTACAGGTATAAGAGGCACCCTTGTCTCAGCCAGGTGTGTGACAGACACTACAACAATAGCTGTGTAGAAAAAGAAAATGAGAATAAGATGGGAAGAACATGTGCTCAGGGCTTTAGATGATGCCTCTTTAGAGTTCAGTTTTAGAACAGATCTTAAGATAAAGGTGTATGACAAAAGAATCATACCCAGGTCACTGCCCAAGCCAACCCAGGCCAGAACCAATTGGCAGGCCCTGTTGGGACTTGTGTCATCACAGGCCAGTCTGGTGACCCCCTGATTAGAACACAGACAGTGTTCAATCTCATTCCTAGAACAATAATTTCTCTGGGATGCCAACACAGGAACTGGGACTACCAAGAGGCCGTTCCTGAGCACCATGAACATGGTAGCTTTGATTATGAAGGCTTTGGTGATGACAGACGGGTATCTCAGCGGGTGGCAAATGGCCACATATCTATCCACAGCCATGCACAGAAAGATACCTGACTCCATGCCCAGAAAACAGTGGATGGCATAAATTTGAAGGAAGCATTCAGGAAGGCTGATGGACTTGTTATCAAACCAAAAAATGGACAGGATCTTAGGCATGATGGTGGTGGCCAAGCCCATATCTGTCACAGCCAAGATACCCAGGAAATGGTACATAGGCTGCACAGTAGTCATTTGATAGATGGTAAAAAGAATGAAGAGGTTGGCACCAAGTGCTAAGAAATAAAACATTGCCAGGGGCAGAGAAAGCCAGTGCTGCCATCTATGAATTCCTGGAAATCCCATCAGGAGAAACTGTAAAACATGTCCTTGAGAACTGTTGGAAACACTGAAATAGGTAGACATTGTTCTAGTGGGGAAAAAAAAGTATGGAATCTTTTATCAATATGATAAAGCACAACAAAAAATATTAGCTATATGTGTCTAAATTATATATTATTTTAAATACATAATTGGATTCAATTCTATAGAAAGATAAAATCTGAAATTTCTAGCAAAGTATATAAGTGTTTTTTTTGCTTACACAAGGGTGAGTTCAGATGAAATCTAAGCCATATATTTCACTTAACTATATTAAAAAAGTCTTCCTTAGTGTCTACTGAATAAATTTGTTGTTGTTAGCCATCATGGGGGCCTTATGCGCAATTGGAGCAGACCCTTGTACTCCATAGGGTTTTGATTAAATAATTTTCAGACAGAGATCACCGATCTGCATCTGTCTGAAAGCCAAGCAGAAACCTGTTCAGTATCATAGCAATACATAAATCTTACGGCCAGCGAGGTGGTGGCTGTATATGAGGTACATCAGTCAAGAATCAAACCCTGGTCTCCTGGATGACACGTGAGGTCTATCAATGAACCACCAGGGCGCTCAGTCAAACCTACACGTGCCTAAATCTGCACCAAACATTTTTTCCCTCGTAACACAAGAAAAATGTGAATACAAGAAAATCATTGTTTTTTCACTCAGGAATGTTCTTCTCCCTTGCGATGGGCTGCTTATCACTTTGAGGAATCTCATTGTTCCGTTGTTCTCTCTACTTATCTTTTAACTGGTTTCTTCTAAATAGTATCTAGCTGATAGCTTAGTAACACCCCTAATCTCCCACACCTGTTGTTGCCCTATATTAATATACAAGATCAATTTGATTTAGTTTTAAATGCACTGGTATCTGAGGAAATAGTAGACTAAGTCACATGGTATAGCAGCTGACCATCATTGAAATTCCTATGAATTCATTTATTTCCAAAATAGTTTATGAGGAAATTAAAAATATATATAAATCAGTTCATCGCCCTCTTCTCCACCTAACTCAGAATAAAAACCAATGTTGTTTTTTTTTTTTAAGGATCCACAAAATCTAGTGTACTACCGCTGCCTGACCTCGGCTTCTAAAATCCTAAAATCTTCCCATCCACATGCAGACTTACTGGCCTTCCAACTGCTTCGGAAAAGGCCCGGGCACTTCCTACCCTGGGATTTTTACCTTGACCCGGAATGCTCATTCACCAGATAGGCTAACGACCAGAAATGGAAGCTATGGCGGGACGGCCCTGTACCCTGGCTGCCCCTGAACCATTTCTGTTCACCATCGCCATTTCCATTGTCAGCGCCGGGAGGTCAGAGGTCATTCAACAAGTTGAAATGAATCTTTCGTATTTTAAAGCTCCATGGGTCAGGGCAGACAGTGCAATAGTTTGGCCCAGCCTTGGCACTGGTGCCTGGAGCCGAGCGGGAGAGGGGCAGACAAACTGATGTCTTGCTATCTAGGCTGGGCCTGCCTGTGAGCATTCATTTCTGTGTGATTTTCTTCAATGGGTGGAAGAGACTTGGAAAAATAATTCCATCATCACTCCGTTAGCTGCTCCTGACATTCTTCCTGCTCTCTCTCCTCTGCGTGGCCGTGGCTCCATTCTGGTGGGGTCTCACAGCTCGCCAGGCCATTCCTCCTCCTCCTCCTCTCTGCTCAGCAGCACTTCAACATGGCTGATTCTAAAGCACTTGAGCTTGCGCATCTGGGGACTTCTACCCTGTGCGCCAGATAGTGGGCTCACCCGCATGAGCGCAGACGCTGCTGTGTCCAAGGCATGAAACTGTGGGCCTTGCCTCTGCTGCAAGTAGAAAGAAACGTAACAGAAAATCACGTCTTTGGGTACTCTGGTTTTTATCAATGGAAAGCAGGAAGGTGCAGTTGTAATTTTCATGTCGTACCATACAGAGTTAAGTAAAAGATTCAGTTGTGACTTGTATTTCTCAGCTGATACTATGGGAAAGTTGCCTGAAAGATATGCCAGGTATTTGAAGAGGGGTGCAAATGATATCCTTATCATCAACATTATTTTCTTTCTTTAGCAATACCACTCCTGGTGAGCAGTGGCTTATGCTCTGAGCTGCTAACCACAAGACCAGCCCCTGACAGCCACCAGTCCCTCCTCTGGCGAGGATAAGGCTGTCTGTTCCTGCAAAGGCTCAAAAACCTAAAGGGGCAGTTGTCCTGCCCGATAGTTCCCTCTGGGTCCGAATCCACTGAAAGGCAGTGAGAGAGGCACCGGTGCTAAGGACGATTTTTATCTCCATCAGTTTTAGCTCAAATGTCAAATTTGCAAATGGTTTCCTGCTCGCATTTTAAATTGTACTTTCTAGCTTTTACATTGCATGTATTTGCATCTGACATATACTGTATATTGTGTTTTGTGTACTTTCCTCATCAAAAAGAACTCTTTGAAAGCAAGTATTTTTGCATGGTTCTTATTTTCATTTTTATGTGTGTCCACCTTTATATGTACTATGTAAAAGTAGTACTTATTATATGTCATTATATGTTATGTGAGTAAAAACCTCCAGGTTTCTGTGGCTTTAAATCTTTATAGGAGAAGTCGGCCTTGTCATTCCACCTCTGTGGCTGCCGGGCCCTGAACCACCCAACCTCGTGGTTAGCATCCCAACGTTAAATCACTACACCACCAGGGTTCACATACAGAATGAATGAACTATGTAAAAAGTCTCATAGGGATCCCAATGACATCTAGTAGATTCTGAATAGGACAAAATAGAACTGCCGCACAGGGTCTCCAAGCCCATTATCTTAGAGAAGCTGACTGCCACACCTGTCTTCCAGGAGAGTGTGGTGAGTTCAAACTGTTCAACTTCGGGGGAGCACTGCCGCACCAGAGCTCCTTCCAGGTCCTACAGTGAAGCCGATTCTCAGCAAAATACTTGTGCAGTTAAGAAACGGGCTAGAACACTACAAGGAATAATTGCCAAAGAAAAAAGATATGTGTGGCAGAATTAAAAAGGAAATTAAAATGGCCCAGCTCCTGATTCTCAAAGGCAGTAGGATTCCCATCAACCCCATTTCAATCAACATGCCGTCTCCACAGTGGTGTCACCGCTTTATAGCAGTTTCCGAATACGGCTCGATTTATGGTCTCGCTTCTGAAAAGTGTTTGCAAGGATTTCTCTCTGTTTTGTTCACTGTTTTGTAGAATGTGATGGAAACACGGTAGGCATTCGATATGCATTTCTTACATGGTGAGTGAGCATATTCCTGTGACATTTATTTCAAGAAATAAAGGGATTAAAGCTTCTTTCACTTTTCCCTCCATGACAGTCTTACATTCCCCAGAATATTCCCTCAACATACTCTGCTCATCATTTAAAAAACAGCTTCTACCCAAGAAGCAATAATTTTTACTTTCTTTTGCCCATTATTAATTGCTCAGTTGACTCAAAGGAGAATTTGTTCTTACTAATTTTAGCCACGGTATTATAGATCCAGGAAGTACTTTTATTTATTCTGTAGACTTTGAAACTATTGATCACATTCTGTTTTGAAAAACCACAGCTGTTTATTTTCTGATATTCCACAATAGTTTATTTGTTCCCTCTTGGAAGCGTTCCTTTATATTGATCTCTGAGAATTATCTGGTCTTCCTCCATTTTCGCTCCTTCCTAAGGAGAGACTTAGTCAAGAATTTATCTTTTTTATAGACAGCTTACCAGTTCATGGCCTTCACATTCTCTGTACTTGGAAATGAGCACAGCACTTATCCACAGTTCTTCACGGCTTCACATGTTCTCCACAATTAAAAAGTGCATTGATAGGACTTCAGGGTCACATCTGCAAAATCCTTAAGTAGCCATATTTAACTCCACAGAGGCTATTAAGATGGTAATGCTAGCCACCTCAGGGCTCTGTCCAGCAAACTTTCTTCACAATATCCAAGTCTATATATAGTGAACTTTTTGTTTATAGGTTTCCACCTATGAATTTTGTCTAAAGAAGAAATTGCCATATGAGCCTGCAGTAATGCAGGACTTAGATAAGGATGTATAATTTTACATATTTGAAAAGGCAATGAGGAGGAGACTGAAAAGCAAGCATGAGTTCCCCAAGGATTCAATCTTTTAAAATATGAACTTAATAGTGTATATATATGCGTGTTGGTGTTTGGAAACAGAGACATGTACTTTGGCAAAGGGATTTCCTACCATCAGTGTCCCTACAAAAAGAATATAGGGGCCTCAATAATTTGTATAAATATCTACCTTGATTTAATAAACAGAAATTTGGGAAATGGCTAAAAAAATTGGTTGTGATAGAACAAAATAAAGTCGACTGATGCTAAAGCATGCTTGGTGGTTTCTTTGCCTATACTGTGACTCAGATTCCTAAGTTTCAGAATTTTTTATGAAAAGTTGCTTTAAGGAACCCTGATGGTGTGAATTCAGTGCTGTGCAGCTAACCACAAGGTCAGCAGTGAGAAACTACCCACTGCTGTGTGGAAGAAAGATGAGGCTTTTTGGCCTTATAAAACTTTATATTCTTAAAAACTCTATGGGACTAGAGTTTTGGGTTGCTAAATTGGCAGTGAATTTTATTTTATTTTTTTACTCTGAGAGTCTACAGTACTTGACTTACTAAACCTTGATTCAAGGAAAGACATGTTCTTTTCCACCGAGACGTCAGGACCTTACTTTCTCATTTCTTGCCATTTGCAAAATTAGGAGCATTTTTAATATGATATAACCTTTTGCTTGTCTGTATGTATGTTTCCGTTTAGGACTATTTCCCTCTGTCTTATGTAAAACATATTTTAAGTTTTGTTAGCATTGTCTAGCTAGAAGGTATCTTTAAAATCATTTTATTGGGGGCTCATACAACTCTTATCACAATCCATACATACATCAATTGTATAAAGCACACTTGTACATTCATTGCCCTCATCATTCTTGAAACATTTGCTCTCCACCTAAGCCCCTGGAATCAGCTCATTTTTCCCCTCCCTCCCTGCTCATCCCTCCCTCGTGAACCCTTGATAATTTATAAATTATTATTTTGTCATATCTTGCCGTGTCCGATGTCTCCCTTCACCCACTTTTCTGTTGTCCATCCCCCAGGGAGGAGGTCTCTTGTAGAT
>NW_022103939.1:1327513-1352581 GCF_000313985.2 Echinops telfairi
CTATAAATATATGCACATAGATCTATTTCCCCATCCTCATATATAAATATATTTGCATATGTACATGCCTTTATTTGGACCTCTATAAATGCCCTTTGACTTTCCACATGAGGATATCTACATGGTGATTTAATCGCTTGCATTATCTAATATAATCTTCACATTCATTTCATAATATATTTGCTTATTATCCACAGTTGGTATAATATTAGAATTAGTTTTAAAGAAACTAAGGGATTTTTGGTTTGTTTTGTCAAAGTCAAATAATCATAAGAGATTCTGTTTATAGCAGAAGAGAATGGCTCAGAGTAAAATTTGTACAATCAATGTAAACAAGTAGAGAATTGGATAAAATGCATGAAAATGTATTAAGTCATGGAATAATGTACAGTGAAAGAAGATAATCCCTAAAAGACAGGAAGCAAGGGAAGTGAGACCTGTGACTACCTTGGCTCTCCATTTTGAAGTACTTTCTGAGCCATAGAAATCCAAACAGAAGATGACACTGGCTGAGTAGAGAAGAGAGATTTGGATCTCAGGTGACTACAATATGCTAGAAGCAAGGGAAGAAAATACTGGAAAGGAATGAGCAGTGCTATCCTGACAATTGTTCATTTGCTTGTGCCCATTGCTTTGCTTTGTTTGTGAATAATAGTCTATTTACTCATTTTTGTTTACAGTTGAAGCTCTGGGAATCCTAAATTAACATCCTGCTGGTGAACTTCTTATAAACAGGTTTCAACCTGTGTTTTACATTGCTCTGCTGTCCCTTGTCCAAATCAATCGTGATAAGCCTGTTGCCCTCCAGTTTTACGCCAACTCTCTTGCTCAATTTCCCTTGGGAAGACCAATGTCTGCCAGGACTGCATTATGCACAGCTATCAGAATGCAGCTCCTGGGATGCTCTTGCTTATTCTTTGTATGACCTTTCCAAATCAGTGTAGGAAGCATTCTGGAAAGATTTCTGGAAAGATTTCAATTGAGTAACAGGAACAGAGATTATAATAGCTTTCTAACCACCACCAACTTTCTTGGCTGCGGTTATATTCAGCTCTCTTAACTGAGCCTTTAGGTCCGAGTTCATCTCTTACTCAAGAAGAACTGAAGAAATGCCACACTTGAATGCACTGGCTTTTCACCAAAGGGTTTCATAATCTTCACATTTGAACTAACTGTAACCTTTCTATTGCTGAGAGTTGGCTTAGGAAGACCTGAGCCTGTAATAGCCACTATGTCAATCCATCTTGTTGAGGTTCTTCCTCTCTTTCAATGATCCTCTACATTGCCAAGCATGATGTCCTTCTCCAAGGATTGGTCTCTCTTGATAACATGTACAAAGTATGTGCGACAAATCTTACCACCCTTGTCTCTTGAGAGCAAGGGTGTGTTTGATGTACTTCTTCCAAGACAGATTTGCTTATTTTATTGGCAGTCCACAAAGATTCAGTCCATTTGTTTATTCTATTGGCAGTCCATTTGAAGATTCGTCGCCAACCCTGTAGTTTAAATGCCTTGATTTTTCTTCAGTCTTCTTCATTCAATGTCCAACTTTCACATGCATATTAAGCAATAGAAAATATCATGGCTTGAGTCAGGCACACTTTAGTCCTCAAAGTAACAACACCTTAAAGAAGTCTTGTGGGTTTTTTGATCTTCTGACTACTCTTTCCATGAACACTGAATATTGTGTTAGTCTGGGTAGACTACAGAAACAAATTCACAGACACTCATATGTGTATAAAAAAGAGCTTTATATAAAAGAGCAATTGCATATTGAGAAAGCATCCCAGCCCAATCCAGATCAAGTCCATAAGTCCGAATGTAGCCCTTATGTCTGATGCCAATCTATAAATTCCTCTTCAGACTCATGCAAAACATGCAATGATGCCAAATGCAAGATCATAGGCAAGTGGATGGAAAGACTTGTGGATCCAGTGGCAGTGGAAGCATCCACATGGCTCCTCCAGCTCCAGGGCACTAGCGTAGCTCCTTGTGTCTTGTTAGCAGGATAGTCTCACAGGGAGTCAAGCAGAGTCTGTCTGTCCTGCCTCCAGCGAGCTATTTATCTCTGTAATGACTCCAAATGAGATCATCAAGCAATGACCTGATTGACAGGCTAAACTCCACCCCTTCACTCTAAATAGTCTCAAGTTGGCACCAGATTATGTAACTACGACAATTATGGATCCCAGAAAACAAAATCCTTGAAAACTTCAATCTTTTCTCCATTATTCATGATATTACCTGCTGCTCCAGTTGTAAGGATTATGATATTCTTTACATTGAGTTCTAATCCATACTGACTGAAGCTTACACTCCTCTATTTTTGTCTGCAAGTACTTCAAGTACTCTTCGCTTTCAGGAAACAAAGTTGGGTCACCTGCATATCTCTGGTTGTACATAAACCTTCCTCCAATCCTGATGTTGCATTCTTCTTCATATAAATAGCTTCTCTGATTATTTTCTTAGGATATACATTAAATAAATATGGTGAAAGAATCCAGCCCTGAAGCACACACTTTCTGATCCAAAATCATGGAATATTCCCTAGTTCTATTTGAACTACCTCTTGATCCATGTACAGGCTTTGCATGAGCACAATGATGTTTTCTTGAATTCCCACTCTTCTCCATAGTTTGTTGTGATCCACACGGTCAAATGCCTCTGCATAGCCAATGAAGCACAAGTAAACATCTATCTGATATTTTCTGCTGTCAGTCAAGATTCATCTGACCTAGCAGTTACATCTCTTGTTCCACATACTCATTTAAATCTTGCCTGAACTTCTGACAGCTTTGTTTAATGATCTCTAGCAAATTTTATATTGTTCTATAAGTTGTGCAATATGTTGGGTCACCTTTCCTTGGAATGGGTACAAATATGGATCTCTTTCAGTCAGGTGGACTAGTAGCTGTCTTCCAAATTTCTGGGAATAGATGAGTGAGTACTTCCAGTGTTTCATGAGCTTGTTGAAACATTTCTATTTGTATTCCATTAATTTGTTGAGACTTGTTTTTGGCTATTGCTTTCAGTGCAGCCTGGACTTCCTCCTTCAGTACTAACTTTTACATTCCACTAGCTAACAATTATCATTGCAACTTGATTACATGTTTATTCAATTTATAGACTGAAAGTGTCTGCAGAATTCTTCAATTTCTTTTTCATTAGCTTTAGTGGTGGGTACATAAGTTTGAATCATGGTTGAAATGACTGGATTATCTTGTCTGTGGACATCACAGACAGCATTTGATTTCCAAATATATCTTCAAGTGTCCTTTGTGAGAATAAATTCAAAACGCCACTCTTCTTAATTGTAACATTCCCTGTAGAGTGAAGTACATGAACTTTTGAGTCAAAATGGACAATATGTGTCCACTTCAGCTGACGAACACCTATAACATCAATCTTTATACATTCCATTTCATTGTGAAAACATCCAATTTTCCTCTATTCATACTTTATCCATTCCAAGTTCCAATTATTGATTGATGATTGCAGCCAGATATTCTCTTTTTGAGTCAAGCCCTGTCAGCAAATAAAGATCATGAAAGCTTTACTCTAGCAGGCTTTACTCCATCTGTCATTATGGCCAAGTCTACTTTGAGAAAGCACATCTTCTTCGATCACATTTTGGGTGCCTTCTTACCTGAGGGTTTCATCGACTAGCACTACTTCTGACAGTGTTCTGCTTCTACTCATTTTATTGCTGTCCATAGGGTTTTTGAGGTTTACTCATCTGAGGTGGATAGCGTATTCCTCTTCTGTCCTCTGTTCCTAGTCTGGAAGCTCTGCTGAAGCCTGCTCACCTTGAATGACTTTGCTGGCATTTGAAATACTAGTGACATAACTTCCAGCATCCCGACTCCTCAAAACTCTGTACTTGGGCAAATTTGGCCCTCCTGATTTCAAATGGCAGATCATTCTAATCATCTTGAGGAAACCCAACACTCCTGATATTGAGATGAGAGTCTTATCGTTTTAAATGGCACCTGATCAAAACACAGAGAGATCCTGATAATTCAGTGGTTAAGTTTTTTTCTGCTAACCAAAAAGGTTAGTGGGCTGTACTCACCTACTATTTCCTCAGGAGAAAGATGTGGTAGCTGAATTCTATAAAAAATACACATCTTAATTGTGGACTCTTCTTAATATTAGAGAATTATTTCATTGTATGATTTGTGAATCATATGCTAATAAAACTGTTTTTAAATTACATACATCCTTGAGAACCCTATGGAATTGTTCACCAGGTTGAGTAAGGTTGCCTTTAGGGTCTGGGTTTTAAACAAGAACCATTCGAGTAAGCACTGAAATGACTTAGAAAGTGCCCCAAATAAGCTTGAATTAAATAAGGAATGCTTTGAGTAGAAGAAAAATCCATAAAATAATGAGTACTCTAAGATGGAAGAGTAAATAATAAATAATAAATAAAAAATAAGTATCTTGGGCAAAAACATGGTCTTTTAGCTCTAATCATCTTCGATGTATTTTAAGGATAATAAAACCATTGTGCTGGCTGTATGAATAATAGTTTTGATGATTTTTCATTTCTAATATCTATTATTATTTTATAGATAGTGTAATTATGAAAATGCCTCTTTTTCCCATGTAAATTATATTGAGTATTGTTTCTTTTATTTTCTTTTGTTTTGATTACGTGTTCACTAACATTCCTCCTCTTTGTGGGATCTGACTTTTCACCCACTATCAATTCAGCAACGTGAAACATTGAGAGTCATCCTTCAATTGCAAGAAACCACAGACTACATAATATTCAGTAAATCTTAACACGTTCAAAATATGAAGAAACTCAAATGATATACATTGTTTAAAGTTTTACCAAGTTGTAAAAGTGTTTAGGTTTTTCCCCACCATAGGAATTCATATTATATTATTATCCATAGGTTCAATGAAAGTGTGCTATGTTCATTATTTTATGAGTTCTTGTTTGTTGGGACTGTAAGAAATTCTTAGTCATTCTAATTATTAATCCATTAAGGACATGACTCTTGAGCCATAGTCAATTATACAGGAATGGATTACTCAAACCAAGCAAGAGTAATAAGAAAACTTATCCGGGTAACTGCATAAAGACATAAATGCCAACTCATTATAAATTGTCTTATCTAATAGGGATTATCCATTTTGAAAGTAGGTATTTTTCCCTCATAGACTGAGAAATGAACATGAAAAAAATATTCTTCAGCAAGAAAAATGAATGCAAAAAAATCATAAAAAGACACATAAGATAAACCTGAGGAAGTCAGGCCACATATTCCAGTTGTGTTTTTCTTGGATTTTTGGGAACAACCAACATTGTTATAATATGCTAACCTATTTTATTAAACTGCATTAATTGGATTTATTTGTATGCATATGGGTAATATCTTATAATAGAAAGCATTGCACTTCAAGATAGATCTTGAAAAGTTCTTTTCAACAATAATGGGATGCTGGTCCTCTGGCATTTGTCATTACAAGCATAGTAAATCATATCGATGCTTGGTTCAAAATGGCCAATACCAATTCATCTCAGCTCATTCATGCTTACTCTATTCCTCTTTATGCATTTCATTTGAATTTTGACTTCTAATTTTCCTAGGTTCATATTTTGTAAATTCCATGTTCTACTTATTACAGGTTGTTTGAAGGTGTTTCTTTTCATTTTCAGTAATCCAAATTAAATTCCTGAGAGTTTTCTTCCATGCATGTCGTTATGATTGCCTCTACTTTGATAAGGCTGTTTTCCTCATCTGATTCTGAGTACCTTCCTGATGTTAGGGCCTCCTCTTCTGTAACTAAGCAGAAAATGTTCTGCTTCGATTTGTAAGGTTTTCAGTATATCTGACATGTCCCATTGCGATTCATAATGTTTCTGTGGATAACTCCTCACAGTGAGCAATCAACTCTTTCTTCATTGTTTTCTGTTGTTCTGGAAGCTCTTATAAAACCTGTTCACTTTGGGTGACCCTGTTGGTGTTTGAAATATAATATCACATCAACAAGCAAGCCATCACTGCACAACAAACTGACAAACTCTCCATGAGATACATTAACAGTAGCCGCAGCTATGGGATCAAGCATTAACATTTGTGAAGATGGTGTAGGATTAAGCAGTGTTTCATTCTGTTGTTCATACACTCACTATGAGTCAAAACTGGCTTGGCAGCACCTAAAACCAACAATATTTAATTGATTTTTTATTAACTTGTAAGGATACCAAATATTACTTTGGCCTATCCTCTGACTTTTTAGAAGTTTCAGTAGTAGTCACTGATTCTTATACTAATGAATATTTGACATGGTGTCTCTTTTCTTTATCTTTTGTCATGATGCAAGCTTAAATAAAAATACTTGGTAAGGATGTGGGGAAATCAACAAACAGGAGCACCATCTTCACCTTAGCAGTTTTTGATGCTCAGTCTAAGTACTTTGACCAACCCCTGCCTGAGCTCCTTGTTTTTGAGTGCATAGACCATGGGGTTGAGGGCAGGGGGAATTACATTGCTTAACACATTAAGTAGAACTGGGAAGAGGGGAATTATCTTTGCTGCACTATGAATAATAGAAATGACAACAACAGTTGTGTAGAAGAAAATAATAAGAATGAGATGGGAAGTACAGGTGCTCAGTGCTTTAGATGCAGCTTCTGCTGAATTCAATCTTAGCACAGACTGGAGTATCAAAATATATGATGAAATGATCATACCAAGATCACTACCCATGAGTGTCCAAGCCAAAATCAGATGGTAGATGCTGTTAATGGTCCTGTCGTCACAGGATAGACTAGTGACTCCAAGGTTAGAGCACAGACAATGCTCAATTTGATTTTGGGAGCAGTAGTGTCGCTGAGCAGCCAACACTGGCACTGGAATGGTTAATAGGCTATTTCTGAGTACCATGATTACAGTTGCTTTGACCACAAAAGACTCAGTAATTATTGATGGATATCGTAGAGGTTGGCAAATAGCCACATATCTATCAATAGCCATGCAGAGGAAGATTCCCGACTCCATGCCCACAAAGCAATGTATGGCATACATCTGAGTAAAACACTCAGGAAGACTGATGACTTTAGCATTGAACCATAATATGGCCAAAACCTTAGGCATGATAGTGGTAGCCAAGCCCATGTCCACCACAGCCAGGATGGCCAGAAAAGAATACATAGGCTGGTTTAGTGCTGTCTCTTGGTTGATGGTGATCAAGATAAGGAGATTTGTACCAAGAGCTAAGAGGTAGAGCAGAGAAAAGGGCAGGGAGAGCCAGTGCTGCCACTCGTGAAGGCCTGGGAATCCCATGAGGATGAATTCAGAGACCTGGAAACTAGAGTTGTTGGAATTTCTGGCAACTCGGAACATCTTTACCTAAGAGGAAAATTGTTAAAGGTTAATATTCTTGATTTTTTTCATCACGATATTTGAAAAGAACAATTGCTCATCATCATGATTGTAAAAGTTAGATCACTATTAGTTTTATTATTCCTATCATCCCACGAATATATGATGGATATTTTTGGGAAACAAGGATTGTGATAACACATTTGACGAGCTAACTTAATTAATCATCACAAAATTTCTGTAAGACAGGTCATATTATTTCCCCCTTCTCCTAACAGAAAAAAAAAAAGAAATTTGGAAAAAATCAGATTATTGCTCATAATCTTCAATCTAGTAAGTCATGGAAGCAAGACAAGATGGAAGTGAACCTGTACTAATGTCTGAATGCTTATGTTTGGTTTTGATTTATTTATTTATTTATTTTTTAACATTTTATTAGGGGCTCATACAACTGTTATCCCAATCCATACACACATCAATTGTATAAAGTGCCTTTGTACATCGTTTCTCAAAACATTTATTTAGAGACAATACATAGACTCAAAGTGGAGCTATGTGTGAATGAAAACTTTTCAGATAACACATGAGCATACCAAGTAACTTTAAATCTTGTTATGTAAATACTTGAAATCATGTAAAATACTCTTAAGTGTGTTACAATTTTAATTTTAAATTTATAAGGTAGATTAATATACCAATATTACAGTGTGAAATTTAATACAAAAATGTTAGTGATGTGTTAAAGAAAATATTGAAGCTATCAAGGATTTCCTGGTACTTGAATCTAAAGTAAATGTCCATGGAAGCAGTAATCAAGAAATGAGATGGCATATTGCCTTGGTCAAATTTGCCATAAAGACCTCTTTAAAGTATTAGAAATCAAAGACACCACTTTGAAAATGAAGATACACCTGACCTGAGCTATGACACTTCCAATCGTCTCATATGCATACAAAAGCTGAACAATAACTAAAGAAGATTGAAGAAAAATTCCCCAACTTAGGCATAGTGATGTTTCTTATAGCAATCTAGACATCCCTACAATGAGTAGACCAGTCATGGCATCAACAATGAGTGTGACATAAATATTTTGCAAGAGAGTCTGTTAACATCAAATTATTCAATAAAACTACAGGCAAAAATAAGAGCTCACCTATTTTTAAGTACACAGAATATTTATGAATTTCAACCATAAATCAAAAGCAAGAAACAACAAAAATTGGTATCATTAAAATAATAAGTCAGAATGCAAAAGCATTGTAATATAAAAGCCACATAACAAATATGCATATGTGAAAAAAGTAACAGTATTATGAAATGATAAATTATTCCAATGTAAAGTAATAATAGAAATAACAAAAGTAAAGAACGAGAATTTTTAAATTTTAGGTATATAATTAAAATCATTTTGATAAAGCTGTATATATTTCAAACAAAAAGTAGTTCAGAAATTAATGGGTTGATCATTTAACTCAAGATATTATAGTACCTAATTTCAGAATAAACTAAAAAGATAAATGGAATTGGAAAAATATAAAGACAGTCACATGTGAACAAGATCTAAGTATTTATGCAAGGGAAAGCAAACATAAAACATAAAAACAACATAACTAAGACAGAAATACACAATAACCCAAAACTAGGACATTCCATGGAGAATAAAAGTAATTATAAAAATAACAAATAAAATTATAAATTACTTTATCCTTCAAAATAAAAATATAGAATTCCTGTATGATATTAGAGAATGAGAATTTCACTAAAGCTGATTAAAAATTATAGATGAAACTCAAACACAAATTGGAAATTTAAAAGTACAAGAAACATTTGCTGAAGAACTTTAATAAATTTTCTTGCACCCAGAACTTTAATAAATTTTCTCGTATTTCACTCATGGAGTTATAAAAAGAAACTAAGCTATTTCCAATAGGACAAAGATGGCTTCAAGATGGTGCATGACCTGATTATCTTTCATTCATTGGACACGGAGTTACTTTCTGTTAGAGCAGGCTGGATGACATGTTAGAGCTTATGTCAGAGCAGGCTGGATGACACTTGACAACAGTAACCTTTTCTTTTAAAAGAAAAAGTACTGGATTAGATCAAATAAGGATATCTAATATTAGCTAATCTAATCATGCAATATATTAAAATAGTTAAATCCACCATTAAATATGGTTCAACATTGGAAACATTTGAATTATAATTCACTAATTAAGCAGCTACATGGAAACAATAACAATAACTCAGAGGGATCCAAGATATATTTGATTGTATCGATTTATAACTTTTTCAATTTAAGCTAAGAAAAAGGAGATTTTCAATAATGCAATAAGTATGATGTAGTAAAGATTCAAAGCAAATTATTTAGCTAATGTACAAGACAGAGATACCCACAATCTCAATGACTGTTAATCAGGGTAGCCCACTGATCTGCTCTGTAAATGTCACCTGATTCACAAGAAAATTTTGAAAAATGAAAGAAAGAAAACATAATAATGTAAGAGTAGACACCAAGAAACTCTATAGAAAGCCTCTTAGAACTGTGAAAAATTATATCATTCTTGCAAATATTCACACATTTTAGATAAAAGTGTGGTTGAAATGTTTCCTTTGCCTCTAGAATCTTGGGTTTCATTTATTGTTTTCATTTCTAGCCCCTAGTTCAGTGATTCTCAACCTTCCTAATGCCGTGGCCCTTTTGTACAGTTCCTCATGTTGTAGTGGCCCCCAAACACAAAATCATTTTTGTTGCCACTTCATAACTGCCATTTTGCTACTGTTATGAATTGTACTGTAAATATCTGATATGCAGGATGCATTTTCGTTGTTAGAAATGAAACATACTTAAAACATAGTGATTAATCACAAAATAATATGTAATTCTATCTTGTGAAATATTTATTTCTAATTACAAATAAATGAAATTTTGTCTGGAAGCATGGTGTAGCATGGGTAATAGTCTTCATGCTGGGAACTCGTAAGGGGATGCATCTGGATGTGGGTGGATCCACCTGGAGATTGCTAGAGGAGCCGTGTCTTGGTTCCTAAGACCATCAGAAATATGTGTTTTCCGATGGTCTTAGGTGACCCCTGTGAAAGGGTCGTTTGACCCCCAAAGGGACCGCTGCCCTAGGGTTACAGTAAGGATTGAATTTTATGAAAGTTCTTAATTAAAATCAAGATAGAAGGAGGTGTATGAGCTATGTGCTTATTTTATGAGGTCTGTATGGCTTTTCCCTTCATCAGGACTATAGCCATCAAGATTTGACTGAAGGGCTCTGTTTATTAGGAGTTAGAGAGCTAAGAAAAATATTAGCTAGAATAATTATAGGAAAATATACAGTTTGTCAGAAGACTCCTTAAAAGTGAAGATGACAAGAATTTGTCTCCTGTACTGGATGCTCATAAGGAGATACTAGCCCCTAGAGAAGGACACCCGCTTAATAATGTAGAGGGTTAACAGAAAGGAAGACCCTCAATGCGGTAGATTGATACAGTGACTGCAACCATGATCTCAAGCATAAAAACAACTGTGAGAATGGCACAGCATCTGGCACGCTATTATTCTGTTGGACATTGGCTTTCTATTACTTAGACCTAACAACAGAAACAATAATGACAACATATAACCAGCTCATCATTGGGCTTGGAAAACTTTTTGAAGAATCATAGAGATCTTAAATCTCTAAGTAAAAACACCTAATAATCATCTAACAAAAGCAGAAAAATGAAAATGATTCTAAAAAGTATTGATGTTAATATAACTTACTATAATTTCGTATTTCTATACATTGGTACATAGTGGATATGGGACAATTAATATTCTGTCATGTCAAGCTCCTATAAAATTTTCTAGTATTTATATTAATTTGATACAGAGAGTGCTTCATAGGGTCATTGTAAATGGGGAGTCCCTAAGGAAATGCTATTACATTGAGTGAATTACAACTAATATCATGAAAGAAAATGTGTATAAATTGTTATATGGAAAATGAATTTCTCTAGAAACTTTCACTCAAATTACAATACAACGTTTTCTTAAAGAGCCATTGGAATATTAGTCTTAATCTGTCTTTCAGGATCATCTACCACTGTCCTGGGGGTTCTCTTAACATACAGAGGAAAAAGAAATCCACCATTTAGAAAATAGACATGAACATGTGCTTGTTAATAAAGATTTGTGCCTATGACAAAATCAGTCTGAAATTGCATTTTTTAAAATGCCATCAGTTAGCTTAATTGTGCAGAAAAACCCTTAAAACATTATCTAGGCTTAAACATTTGGAGGCTATACATTTTTGTAAATGTCTGTTAATTATGGGAACACACACACACACACACACACGTACACACACACACACACACTTCCTTAGTAGAAAGTAACCACTCTAGATGTTTCTATCATAGTTGGGTCCTACTCTTCTGTAAAGCATCCTCAAATCTCTGCAGAAGGTTGAAAAGACTGGCCCCAGCCCAATAATATACTTACTGCCGTTTCTCAAGGAATTAAGAAAGTTTAGGTGAGGTGATCTGCTTACCAAAAGGTCAGGATTTCAAGAGCACCAGCTGCTCCAAGGGAGAAAGATGAGGCTTTCTACTTCTTTAAGGGTTACAGGCTCAGAAGCCCACAAGTGCAGTTTACCTTGTCCTATAGGGTTGCTCACTGTGAGTCAGAATTGGCTCATTAACAGTGTAGCCTGTTGACAACTACTGGAGAAAAACTAGGATTTTATGACCCACATAGAGGAACTCAGGGGCCAGCTGTGTTGGAGAAATTCCCAACTCCCCAGAGCCATAAAACCTAGGTCAGCCTGAAGCCAGTCAAACCCAAGGGGCAGATGCAATTAGTAATAAAGGACTCAGATAAAGTTATTTAGTTAATATTCTATTTTGATAATGATTAAGGTATGTCTTTTTAAATATAGGTATAACGGATAGCTAATATTTAAGTTTTAAGTAGTGTTCTCTTTAAGGATTTCATTCAAGAGAAAATGACAAAAATAAAATATATGATGTCTTGTTCTCTATATTTATCAGTTTTGCAAATGCGTTGCATTACTATTTCCTCTGACTTGTGTCCATAGGACCTGTCCAATTTGAAGTAAGGGAACACACTCAGCAAAGAACTGGTTTGTTGAACTGTACATATTAGAAACTGTTAATTTATTGATACGCCACTTTAAAATGGAAACTTGGAATTTCTTCAGCATGATGCATCTAGTCTGGTGTACTGAGCTACACAATAGAAGGGGAAAGATGTTCCTAGCTCTCTAGTAGGCTGCAGGGTAACTTCATTCTGTAAACCCCTTTAGGGACAGTCTTTTTGAAATGAAGTGGAAGATACAGAACTGTCTTCAACCTTGCACAAACACATATCATAAAAGCAAATAGTAATATGATATTATGTCTTTAAGATTATCACTACAGCTACATCTTTCAATAGTGTAGACTATCATCAACTCATCTTCTCAAACCACTTGCCACAACCAATAGATAAATACACTTTATGAAAATGAGATTTAGAAGAGTTTCAGCCATCTCATATTGAAAATTGTATACACTACATAACACTTAACACATCAGAATATATTTAAAGCATGTTACACATTTTAACAAATACATCCTCATAATAATTCCCATTAAGACAAGTATAATTATTTATTCTATTTTATGAGACAACTTAGGCACATAAAGGGTATAATGCTTGTATGACATCATACATTTTGTGGAAGAGCTGTTTGAATTCATATGCTTGCTATTTTCCATTAACTCCATATACATCAATAACTGCATAAAGGTTTTGTGCTTTCTCTGACTAAATTAAAATTTCTACTCATCACCTTTTGCCTTATTTTGAGGTCTATCCAAAATTCCATTTGTTAACATTTTTTTCTAAATCATTTTATTGGGGCTCATACAATTCATCATAATACATAGATCAATTGCGTAAAGCACACCTATACATTTGTTGCCCTCATCATTCCCAAAATTCACTTTCCTCTTGGGTTCCCAGAATCAGCTCATTTTCCTTTTCCCCCCTCCCCCTTTCTCCCCCCTCCCCATGAACCCTTAATAATTTATAAATTATTATTATATCTTATCTTACACTGCCCGGCGTCTCCCTTCACCCACCCCTCTGCTGCCCATCCCCCAGAGAGGAGGTTATATGTAGATACCTGTGATCAATTCCTCCTTTCTACCCCTTCCCTCCTGGTATCACCACTGTCACCCCTGGTCCTGAGGGGTTCATCTGTCCTAGATTCCTTGCGTTTCCAATTCCCATCAGTACCACTGTGCATCCTCTGGTCTAACTAGGTTTGCAAGGCAGAATTGGGGTCATGGTAGTTGGGGGGAGGAAGTGTTTAAGAACTAGAGGAAGGTTGTGGGTTTCATTATTGCTATACTGAACCCTAAGTGACTTCACGTCCACCTAGATAAGAGAGGCTGGACAAAAAATAAATGTGAGAAGAAAATAAAGGAACCAATGGCCCCAGAGGGCCACAGGAGTGTGGGAGGTAGGGGAAAGGAGGAGGGTTGGCCAACCTAGGGACAAGGGAACAACAAATGGTTCAAAACCAATGGTAGGGAGAGGGTGGGAGGACTGGTAGGGAATGACCAAGGGCAAGGTAACTGAGAGGAATTACCCAAACCAGAATGAAGGCTGAACATGGTAATGGGACAGGAGGAAAGCGTAAGGAAATAGAGGAAAGAAGTAGAAGGCAAAGGGCATACATAGAAACCTAAATACAGACATGTACATATGCAAATATATTTAAGATTATGGGGGAAATGGATCTAGGTGCAAATATTCATAGGTTTAGTAGTAGGGTGGCAGGTGGACATTGGGCCTCCTCATGCACATTCCATTTGTTAACATTTTTGTTGTTATTTACTGCATTCCCTTGTATATGAGAGACCTAGAGCAGAGCTGCGCTCTCTTTCCCTTTCATCTTCTACTGAATACGGATCCAGCATCTAGTTCACAAATTTCCTGCCATTCTTAGAAGCCATCACCACACTGCTGATCTCTGATTCATTTACCTCCTCATTCATCAACCGGTGGCCTTCATGCTTCAACACACTGCTCCCAGTTCTTCGGCTTCCAAAGCTACATGAGTTAGGAGAAGTCTTAAGCTTACATCTGACATATGGACTTGAATAAAACCAGGTTTACCTATTTCTAAAATTGTTTATGGCATTTCTTGATTCGAATACACACACATACACACACCACAAGCATCGTTGGATTTGCTTCTCTGGAGAACCCAACTAGATACAGAAGTTATCAGAGGGCAATTTATAACAATCAACGCTTATGTTAAGAAAAAAAAGGAGAAATTCAAAATCAGCACCTCAACAAAATACTCAAATAACTAGAACAATAACAATATAAACTCTAAAACAACGGAAGAAAAAAAACCCTAAGGATTAGAGCAGAAATACATGAAATGGTAAACAATGGATAAAATCAACAAGACAAGAAGGTGATTCTAGGAACGTGTTAAAAAAAGTTAACAAATGGCTGGCAAATATAACCAAAAGAAAGAAAGAAAGAGAATAGAAAGAAGGTGAAGATGCAAATATCTTAAATTAGAGATGAAAAGGGCAACTTCACACAGATCCAAATTTAAAAAAAGAATACTAGCACTCTACTACAAAAGACTATACTACAAGTTTGATAAACTAGAAGAAATGAAAGAATACTTAGAAATACACCATCTACTTAAATTAATGTAGATATATGTAGAAAACTTTAATAGACCTCTAAGAAAAAAAGAAATAGAGAAAGTCAAGAAACTTCCAATCTAGGAAAACCTAAGAACAGATGGCTTCATAGGAGAATTTATGAAGTAATCAGTGAAGAGCTGTCATCAATTTTGTGCAGACTATTCCAGAATGTAGAAAGAGAAATCAAACTCCCAAAATTGTTTATGAGGCAAGCATAACCTAGATATCAAAATCAGACAAAAAACCTGCAAAGGCAGAAAACCCAGACCTATACCCTCATAAACATAGATGAACAAATTCTCATAAACTTCCTGGCCAATTGAAGAATTTGGTAAAGTAACAGGATTCGATTTACAAGCATAAATCATTTAGATTCCTGTATACCAGCAAAAAGGGTTTTGGAAAGACATCAATAAAACAGTACCATTTGCAATAGCCACACAAAAGATGAAGTATTTAGAAATAAGCCTAACCAAAGAAACAAAAGATTTGGATGAAGAAGTCAACTTGTTCATAGAGAACATTATAATTTGAAACAAAAAGAGACCTGCACAAGTGGATGAATATCCCATGTGCATGGATAGGACGAGTTAATATTATGAAAATGTCAATGTATTTTCAAAGAAATCTATGAATAAAATACAATTCTGATCCAAATCCCAATTTTATTCTATATAGAAATGGAAAAACCAGTTACCAACTTCATGTGGAGAGGGAAGAAACCTAGGATAAGCAAAGAACTCCTTAAAAAGATGTAGAAAGTAGGAGGTATTGCACTGCTGGACTGCAAAACCTATTCCATAGCCACTGTATTCAAAATAACCTGGTACTGATACAATGATAGCTACATAGGCCAATGGAACAGAATAGAAAACCCAGAAATAAACACATACACCAACTTGCAACTGGTTTTGACAAAGGGCAAAAAATACTAAATAGAAGAGAGACAGCCTCTTTAACAAATGGCACTGGCAAAATTGGATCTTCGTCTGTAGAAAGAAGCAGGACCCATACCTCACCCAACGCACAAAAATAAACTCAATATGGGCCAGACCCCTTAATATTAACTCATAAAGGAGTAAATTGGGATGAGCTTAAGGCCTCTATTGCAGGGCATAAATATACTACCAAATATCATAAAGGAAGCACAGATAGTAGAAGACTGTGTGAAGTAGAAGAGTGGGACCTACTGAAAATAGGACACTTGTATGCATAAAAAGACTTAATCAAAAGACTAAAAAGAAATCCCATGGACTAGGTGAAAATCCTTAGAAATTACACAATGGCTAAGGGAATAATGGCTAAGAAAATCTATAGAATTCTGCAACATTTCAATAGGAAAAAATAATCCAACTAAAAAGTGAACAAAAGGTATGAACAGACAGTTCACCAAAGATGTCACTCAAATGGCTAACAAACACAAAGAAAATATACTCACAATCTCTAGCCACCTAGGAAACACAAATCAAAACAATGAGGTATCACTTTACACCCACTATGATAACCAAAATTAAAAACAACAACAACAACACAGAAAACAACAAACGGAGAGGTTGTGGAGAAATTGGAACTCTCATACAACTGCTGGTGGGCTTGTAAGCACGTACAACCATTGTGGAAGGTGATGTGGTGCTACTTAAAACAGAACTCCATGTGACCCAGGGATACCTTTGCAAGACATACACCCCAAAGAAGAAGATAGAACACAAACAGATGTGTGCTATCCCACGTTCATTGCAGCACAGATGACAATAGCAAGAAGCTGGAAACAGCCCAAATGCCCATCAGTAAAATAATGGGTAAAGAAATTCTGGTACATACACACAATGGAATAATATGCAAACCCCCAACAATGATGAAATCACAAAGCAGCTCATGACATCCCAAAATAGTGATGAAATCACAAAATACCTCATAACATAGAAGGACCTGGAAACCATTGTACTGAGTGAAGTTAGTAGACCACAAAAGGACAAATAGTTGTTTCAGACCACTATAAGGATAAACACTAAGACAGAAGCAGGCATCTATTCTCAGGTCATGTAATCTAATCCAGTCCCCAAAGCAATGTAATTGTGTGCTTGCCTAAGGCTCATGGTCCATATATCACCCCCTCACCTTGTAAATTTTATTTACCAAAAAATTATTTTATTTAAATATTTTTAAAAAGAGATAGCCAAGAAAATTAGCCCATTTTATTTACTTAGTGTGTCCTTGTTATTTATTTATTTTAAATTTGTTTATTTATTTATTTTAAAGATCATTTTAGTGGAGGCTCTTAGAGCTGTTACAACAATCCATACATCAATTGTATCAATCATATGTGTACATATGTTGCCATCATTGTTTTCTAAACATTTATATTCCATTTGAGCCCTTGGTATCAGGGATCTTTTTAACCTCCCTCCCTCCCATGCTCATGACCCCTTGATACATTTTAAATTATTATTATTTTCATATTTTACACCACACAACTCTCCCCACCTTCCCCCTACCTTCCTGATATTGCTACTCCTGTTTCTGTTTCTGAGAGGTTTATCTGACTTGGATTCCATGTGTCCTGCGCTCTTATCTGTATCTGTGTACATGTTCCGGCCTAGTCTACAATGAAAGGCAGGATTGCAGTCATGATAGTGGGGGGTAAGGAAGCCTCAAGGAACCAGAAGAATATTGTATGTTTCATTGGTGCTATACTTCACAGTTGATTTATCCCTTCCTTATGACCCTTCTGTGAGGGGATGCCCCATTTTCTACAGATGGGTTTGAGCTCTCTGCTCTAATCCCCCTAGTTCTCAACAATACATTTTTGCTTGTTGGGGGTCATCTGATGGCTTTTACCCAATCCTATCGACATCTCATGATCGCACAGTCTGGTGTGCTACTTCAATGTGGGCTTGTTCCTTCTCTGCTTGATGGCCGCTTGTTAACTTCAAGCCTTTAAGACCCCAGATGCTATATCTTTTGATAGCTGGGCACCATCAGCTTTCTTCACCACATTTGCTTGTGTGCCCATTTTGTCTTCAGTGATCATGTATGGAGGGTGAGCATCACATAATGTCAAGTTGTTGGAACAAAGTGCTCTTGCATTGAGGGAGGGCTTGAGCAGGGGCCCACAGTTCATCTACTTCCTTAATGTATTGCCATATAAATATATGTACCTATGCCAATACCTCTATTTTAATGAATTAATATATTTATATAAGTGTGTACCTATGTTTGTACCTCTATCCATAGCTTTGCTTCCTAGATCTTTCCTCTTTCCTTTTACCATCCTCTTTTCCCACCATCACACTCACGTCTTAGTAATTCCTTTCAGCTAGATTGCTGTTGCTCCAACAGCCCCAGGATCTCTATGCACTCCTTATTGTTGATTTTAATTCCTTAGTTGTTCCCCTGCCTATAGTGTTATTTTATCACCACTCCCTTCCCCTGCCTCCTCTCCCCAGAGTCCCTCCAGAACCTTCAGTCCTGTTGCTTTCTCCTTAGGCTTGCTGGGAAGCAAGCCTATCTTATATAAGTAGGCAAACCAACAACACATAGACAAAACAAAAAGTTGAATAAAAAGGGAGAGAAAATGAAACAGAGAAATATAGTTTTTAAAAGAAAAATAATAATAACTAGCAAAAAAAAATAGATAATTCCAGGTCTGTCCACTGACCTTGATGACTTCCTCCCCATTGGTCTTAAGTAGTTCCAGGAACTACCCCTCCTAGCCTTAAATCTATGTTGCGGGTTCCTCAGGAACTTTGTGGCTTTGCTTTGCTGCCGCTTCTGATCTGTTATGTTCCCTTCTTGGTTTGCCCCACTTTGGGTGGTTTTGATTGAACTCACTCCCCACCATGTGTCCCCAGTATTGTCCTCTGTCACAGTATACCCCAGCGAGGGGTCATCATGTCTCAAGCTGTTGTCAGCCATACACCCCTCTCTGTGTCTTAGCAGCTGGGACATCATCCTTAGGGCTTGGTGTGCAGATATGAAGTTGAGAACCTCACTCTCTTTTTCCTTCTTTGTTTGCTTCCTTGTGGGCATGACATGCTGGCCCCTCTCCCCAACTTGAAGGTTTAATGCTGCCCTCTATAGCATATAATCTAGGGAGGAAGTCAATTTGGCTGTGCTTGGGGCCAGCCCTATAGCCAACTTTATTCATGCATTGCTCCGTGTGTTTATGTTGCCCTTAAGGTTTGGGTTTGCCATGATGGGATCTGAATGCACACTCCTAATCCTGTGGAGACATAACCAATACTGTCTCCCTAGGTGGGTTAGTGCCCTGCTCTGCCAATGCCATTGTCTCTCTCCACACCCCTTTTCTCCCTCCAACTCCCCCCCCCCACCTTTCCCCTTCTTTATGTTGAAATGACATGTACTTCCTTTGGTTTAGCCTGTCCCCCACCTGACTGCCTATACCTCAACCCATGTAGTGTGAGATAAGTAGCTTTTCTTCTATACCTACTGTGCTGTGGACTCATGTACTTGTCCTTTTGTGATTGACTAATTAAGCTTAGCATAATTTTCTCCAACTCTTCCCATGAGATTATGTGCTTCATGCAATCATCAGTGCTTTTTAGTGATGCATAGTACTCCATTGTGTATGTGCCAGAGTTTTCTAATCCACTCATCTGTGGATTAGAAATTTATATTGTTTCCAGTTCTTTGCAATTGTGAATTTCACTGCAATATGGTTTAATTCTTTCCTCTTCTGGTATATGCCCAATAGAGATATCTGGGTCATAGGTACCTCAATTTCAATTTGCTTTAAATATCACCAGAATGTTTTCCACTGAGGCTTTACATATCTACATGACCAGCAGCAGTGGAAGAGAATTTCTATCTGACTACATCCCCTCCAACATTTATAGCTCTCTGATTTTCTGATTTCGTCTATCCTTAAGTGTGTTAGGTGGTTTTGTATGGTTGTTTTAGTTTGCATTCCTCTGATGGCTAATGATCTAGAGGATTTTCTCATATGTTTATTGGCCATGTGGGTCTCCTCCCTAGTGAAACTTCTGTTCAGGTCTTCTGCCAACTTTCTCAGGGGTTAACTGTTTTGTTCTTTTTGCAGGCTAGGGGGGTATTGTAGATTTTAGTAATAAGCACTTTGTTGTGTCATTGTTAAAGATCCTCTCCCAGCCCAGTCTTGGGTTCTCTTGTTACTCTCTTGGTGAAGTGTTTTGATGTACACAGGTGACTAACCCTTAGTATATTCTACTTGTCAATTTCAGGGTCACATGTGTGTGTAACCTTCCCTATTGCAGTTAGCCTATGTAGTCCCTGAGCCAAGGTTCTTGGGTTTGTCCCAATTCCTTCATTGATACTCCTGATAGATTTGGGTTTTACTTCTAAATCAGTGATCCACCTTGAGTTTTTCTTGTCCATGGGCTGAAGTAGGGATCTTATTTCATTTTTCTACAAGTGGATATTCGTTGTTTCTAGCACCACTTGTTAAAGACAACTGATCTTCAACAAAGGCCCCAAAAGATCAGCTGTTTATATGCTGATGGTTTTATTTCTGGGTTTTCTGTTCTTTTCCATTAATCTAATTATCTGTCATTATTCCGGTACTGCACTACAATACCACAGTCCTACACTGTGGCTGTGTAGTAAGTATTAAAGTCAGGTAAGACAAGTGCTCCAGCTTTGCCCTTCTCCTTAAGGAATTATCTGCTAATTCTGGGCTTCTTCCCTCTTCATATAAAATTGGTGGTCAGTTTTTCCAATTCTTTGAAGAAGGTTGTTGGTATTTGAATCAGGATAGCGTTAAACTTATAAAGTGCTTTGGGTAGGATTGATATCTTTACTATACTGAATCTTCCAATCCACAACATGGGATATTCTTCCATATGTGGAGGTCGCTTTTGGTTTCCTGTAGTAGGGTCCTGCAGTTTTCCTTGTACTGTATAAGTCTTTTGGTTTTTTTGGTTAAATATATCCTTAGATATGTCAATTCGTTCTCGGCTATTATGAAGGGTATTGCCTTCTTGATCTCATCTTCCATGACTTCTGTTTTTTGATCTTGTATCCTGCCACTCGCCATATTCCTCTATCACTGCCAGTACTCCTATTATGGAGCTTTGGGTATTTTCAATGTATAGAATCATGCTGTCTGAAAATAATGATATTTTTACCTCCACCTTTCCCAGCTGGATATTTTTAATGTCCTTCCATTGCCTTATGTTTTTAGCTAGAACCTCCAGTATGATGTTGACTAGAAGTAGGGACAAGGGGCATCTTTGTCTGGCGCCAGTTTTCGGTGGGATTGTTTACAACTTTTCTCCATTGACTATGATGTTGGCTACTAGCTTTTTGTAGATAGCTTGTATTAACTTGAGGAATTTTCATTCCATTCTTATCACCTTGAGTGTCTTAATTAGGAATGGTTGTTGTATAGTGTCAAATGCTTTTTTTCCTGCTTCTCTTAACATTATCATGTACTTCTCTTATCAATGTGGCAAATAATGTTTATGGATGTTCTTTTTCTTTTAATCATTTTATTAGGGGCTGATACAACTCTTATCACTATCCATACATACATAAATTGTGTAAAGCACATTTGTACATTCATTCCCTGATCATTCTCAAAACATTTGCTCTCCACTTAAGCCCCTGGCACCAGCTCCTCATTTTTCTCTTCCCTCCCTACTCCCCCTTCCCTCAGGAACCCCAGATAATTAATAAATTATTATTTTCTCATATCTTGCCCTGTCCGACATCTCCCTTCAACCACTTTTCTGTTGTCCGTTCCCCAGGGAGGAGGTCACATGTAGATCCTTGTAATCAGTTCTGCCTTTCCAAGCCACCCTCTCTCTACCCTCCCAGTATCAACACTCACACCACTGGTCCTGAAGGGATCATCTACCCTGGATTCCCTGTGTTTCCAGTTCCTATCTGTATGAGTGTACATCCTCTGGTCTTGCCAGACTTGCATGTTGAATTGGGATTATGATAGTGCGGGATAGGGGGTGGGGGAGGAAGAATCTAGGAACTAGAAGAAAGTTGTATTTTTCATCATTGCTACATCGCACCCTGATTGGCTCATCTCCTCCCCGAGACCCTTCTGTAAGGGGATGTCCAGTGGCCTACAAATGGGCTTTGGGTCTCCACTCTGCACTATCCCCCTTATTCACTATGATAAGATTTTTTCTTCTGATGATGTCTGATACCTCATCCCTTCGACACCTTGTGATCACACAGGCTGGTGTGCTTCTTCTATGTGGGCTTTGTTGCTTCTGAGCTAGATGGCTGCTTGTTTACCTTCAAGCCTATAAGACCCCCAGATGCTATATCTTTTGATAGCCAGGTACCACCAGCTTTCTTCAACGCATTTGCTTATGTACCCATTTGTCTTCAGCAATCGTGTCATGGAGGTGAGCACACAATTATATGATTTTTTGTTCTTTGATGCCTGATAACTGATCCCTTCAGCACCTCGTGATCACACAGGCTGGTGTGTTTTTTCCATGTGGGCTTTATTGCTTCTGAGATAGCAGCAGCTTGTTTACCTTCAAGTGTTTAAGATCCCAGATGCTATACCTTTTGATAGTCGGGCACGATCAGCTTTCTTCACCACATTTGCTTATTCATCCACTTTGTCTTCAGCGGTTGTATGGGAAAGGTGAGCATCATAAAATGCCCATTTAATATAAGAAATTATTCTTGCATTGAGGGAGTACTTGAGTGGAAGCCCAATGTCCTTCTGCTACCTTAATTAAACCTGTAAATATATGCACATAGATCTATTTCCCCATCCTCATATATAAACATATTTGCATATGTACATGCCTTTATCTAGACCTCTATAAATGCCCTTTGCCTCCCAGCTCTTTCCTCTATTTCCTTTGACTTTCCTCCTGTCCCACTATCATGCTCAGTCCCCACCTGGGTTTCAGCAATTCCTCTTTGTTACATTACCCTTGATCATGCCATACCAGGCCTCCTAAACCCTCCTTGCCACTGATTTGGATCACGTGTTGTTCCCTTGTCCGTGGGTTTGTTAACACCACTACCTTTCCCCCCACCTCCCCCTCTCCCATGTCCCCCCAGAACTGTGAGTCCCATTGTTTTCTCCTCCAGATTGTTCCTCCATTCTATCCTAGTTAGACAGATCTGTGGAGATAATAACATGCACAAAAACAAGATAGAGCAAAACCAAGAAACAATATACAACAAACCAATGACAAACAAAACAAAACAAGAAAGAAAAGCTTGTAGTTAGTTCAAGGATTACTTATTGGGCTTTAGGAATGTTTTCCAGTCCAGTCTGTTAGGGCACCACATCCTGGCCCCAAAGTCCACCTTCAACATTCCCTGGGGACCTCGCTGCTCCATTCCCTTGCTGTTCTGTTGCACACTCTTAGTGTTTTGCCTTGGTGTGGCGGGATCAGATCGGGTGCAATTCCCACACTGTGTCTCCGGTGTTGTCCCCTGTAGGACCATGAGTCTGTGAGGGGTGTCATGTCTCATAATGGGGCCGGCCATGTGGTCCTCTCTGTGGACTGGCTGCTCTAATCGGGAACATTATCCTTATGGCCTGTGGGTGAGGATGTGCTCAACTCCCTCCTCCTCCCCCTTCATCTGCTCCCATTTGCTCCTATCAGATGTGCTCTCTCCCGGAGCTGCATATTCAATCCGGTCCTTTGAAATAAATTCTTCTGGGGGAGACGCAGGTGTCCATAGTAGTAGTAGCTGGGCTTGGGGCCGGCCGCCCAGACCTCTCCAGTGGTTCCCACTGCACACTGGCATGTTGCATTCACATCTTGGAGCACTGGGTTGAAGTCTGGTCCCTCTTTCCCTGTGGAGATATAAACAATACCCTCTCCTTGGGTGGGTTAGATCCCTTTGACCCAGCTACCCATTTAATTTTTATTATTATTATTTTTTCCTTTCCACACCTCTTTTTTAGTTGTCTACCATGTGTATCCCTGTATTTGGTTTGGCCCCTGCCATATTACCTGGTCTTCACCCCAGGAATGTTTGTATACAGTAGCTTTTTCCCTATTCCCCCTTTTCATTGTTTTTTTTTAAAAGCTTACTTCAGCGGACTCATGTTGTACTTGTCCTTTTGTGGTTGGCTTACTTGGCTTAGCATGATTTCCTCCAGTTCCTCCCATGCAGCAATGTATGTGCTTCATACATTCATCACTGCTTTTTTGCGTTGCATAGTAGTACTCCATTGCACGTATATACCACAACTTTTTAATCCAATCGTCAGTTGATGGAAATTTGGGTTGTTTCCAACTCCTTGAAATTGTGAACTGTGCCGCAGTGAACATTGGAACACAGGTGCCTGGCCTTGGTTTGTTTCTTGCCTCCTCTGGGTATATGCGGAGTCACATGGTAACTCAATTTCCATCTGTTTTAGATATCGCCAGATCGATATCCATAGTGGCTGTACATACTTAAGGTCCACCAGCAGTGGATGAGAGTTCCTTCCAGAGTGCCACAGCCCTTCCAACACTTGTTGCTTTCTGATTTTTTTGAATTGGGCTATCTTTGAGGGTGTTAGATGTTACCTCATTGTTGTTCTAATTTGCATTTCTCTTGTGGCTAAAGATCGAGAACATTTTCTCATGTTTATTGTCCATTCAGATTTCTATCCCTGTGAAACTTCTGTTCAGGTCCTTCGCCCACCTCCTCAGCAGGCTATTAGTTTTTTTCTTTTTTGAAGCTAGTGGAGTATTGTAGATTTTAGTAATAAGGCTCTCTCTGGCAGACTTGTAGGAATGCTTCTTAGAACTTCCTACAGCTAATTTCACTATGGAATGAACCAACCATTTTATCCTCCTGTGGCTTCCCTCTCAGGAGAGTGCCCCAGAAGGCTGGTGGGTTGCCTGCTTTGGTGTTGTGGAGGTTGAGCAGCGGTTCCTGCAGCAGCATGGAATGTTTACAAGTATTGGCTGAGCTGCCTTAGGCCCCCAAGCACACAGGCAGGAATTCCCCAGTAAGAAGTTGGCCAGAGAATCCTCTGGTGGAAGTCAGCAGGGCTTTCCCCAGCCTCAGGCTA
>NW_022103939.1:1352788-1396995 GCF_000313985.2 Echinops telfairi
AGAGAGGGAAACAAAAACAACAATGTAGCTGAGCCCAGATCCTCTCCCGTGGGAGCTGCAAGGGTTTAGTCCTTGCCGTGCATGCAGCGGTGGTAAGCTGTGGCTGTGTTGAGAAAAAGTCCCTGTGCAGCCCTCAGACTGTGGGGGTGAGAGAGAGAAGAGATGGAAACAAAAATAACAATGTAGCTGAACCCGATCCCTGACCGTGGAGCTGCAAGTGTCCAGTCCTTGCCCGAAGGCAGGCAGCGGCAAACTGTGGCTCTGTTGAGACCAAGTTCTCCTACGGGCTCCAAATGGTCCCGCCTCTGTCAGAGACAGTGGCAGGGCTAAGGCCAAGCCCTAGTCAGCCTCCACTGTGGTAAGCCCAAAGCCTCCAGCCCCTCAAAACACCATTGGTCTGTGCCTACTTATCTTTATGATGCTCCTCCTGCATACAAGCAGTGTTAAATTTCCCTCTAAGCAACTCTTCTGGGATGAATTCTGTGGAGACCCTCTGGTATGTGTCACTCCATCGTCATCTTCCCGGAATTCTGTTTATGGATTTTCAAATGTTGACCCATCCCTGCCATCACTGGAATGAATCCCACCTAAGCATAATGGATGGTGTGTTTAAATACTTTTTTATTATATTGGCCAATATTTTAAAAATATTTTTTCATCTATGTTCAGTAGAGACATCAGTCTGTAGTTCTTTATTCCTGTAGGATCCTTGCAGGGTAGAAGATTCTTGGACTGTTTTTCTATTTTTAATTTTGTATTGTTGTTGTTACTGTTTTTATGTTTTTCTTTATATGAAATCCAGGATATGTAAATCTATAGAGAGAGTAAGTGAATGAATAGTTTCTTAAGGTTATATCAGGGAAGGTTGTGGTGAAATGAGGATCTATTATTAATGAGTAAAAGGAAGAAAGTGTTCTAAAATTCATTGCAGCTTTGATTGTACACTCTATTTAATGTTTAAGCCATATAATTGCATAATATGTAAATTATATGTAAAAACTTAAAATTTTAAAAAGAATTCAAGAAAACATGAAATCGGCAGTGCTTTTGTATAAATAAATAAGAATTTCAATGCAGGAAAAAAATCAATTGCATTCATATACATGACAAGTAATATAGGATGAGTAAAGAATGATTTATTTGAATTGCTCATGTGAAAACATACATGAATTCAATAATTTCTACATATATCATCTAATGAACTTGGGTACATTCTTTATAGTTGTGAAAAAATTCTCACTATCCTTAGTCTGAGTCATTTCTCCCACATTAACATAAAGCCACTGCCCTCTAAGTTCCTATCTAATCTTTTAAATTGCTGCTCTCAATTTGATGTCATCTATATAGGTCTTCAAAATAACAAAATCCTCAAAGTAAACACAATATTCTTTTCTAGTTAAGCCAGACTATTATTTGGCTTTGAGAAGACTACAGCTATAATTTTGGTTTAAGATTTCTGTGCAACTGTTTCAAGAAATATTTCAGCGCAATTGTTTCAAAAACTCATCCAGGCTTCCTGAACCTAAAAAATCTGAGTTTCAAGCCAATTTGAAATACTGTTATAAACCACAAGGCATGCCATACAATCGAGTAGATTCTGACTCAAAGTGACACTGTAGGACAGGGTAGATCTGCCCTTGTGAGTTTCTGAGACTAACTCTTTACAGGAATAGAAAGCCTCATCTTTCTCCTGCAGAGTGGGAGGTGGTTTCAAACTGCTGACTTTGTGGCAAGCAGTCCATTACATAACCGCTGTGCCACAAGGGCGCCCTTCTGCTATTAAAATGCCCCCTTTAATAGCATGTTTAATCAAATTGTTCAGTACAAAGAGCTGGGCATCATCCAGTTCTTTTGTTGTCTTAACAGAGGAGGCAGGTGTCCACAGAGGATTATAGCCACAAATCCATTTCCTCTTCCTATTTCTGAATCTCCTTTTTGCTCCAGATAAATGAGACCAATTGTACTTTGGCCACTTAAAAGTATTTAAACACTCTAATTATTTGAAAACAGAACAAACTTATATTTGGTTGTGGAATATCTTGTTCTACTTTATTCACTTTTATTATTTTTATAATTGCCTCATCTTCCCTTTAGATGTTTATGAACACTTGGATTAATAATAAGATCAGTCTTTAATATAGAAGAGGAGGTAAAACTATATAATGGAGTTGATGGACATTCAACAATGTTGGGATTCTAAACACTTTTTTTAAAAATGCAACACACACCTTCCATTGTCATAGCTGACTACTCAAACTCACTGCCAATGAGTCAATTCTGACTTACAGCAAGCTTATAGCACAGGGTAGACCTGTCCTTATGGCTTTCTGAGGCTGTAAAACTTCCTGGGATTAGAAAGCCTCATCTTTCTCCTGTAGAAAAGTTGGTGGTTCTGAACTGGAACTCAATGCATAACCACTACACTGCCAGGGTTCCTTAGTGGCTAAATAGTACTCACAAAGGCATGCTTGTCTCCTGGCTAATCAGCAGACAGAAGAGTTGCTTTCACTCTATTTCCTTCCCTTCCATTATTGTTCCTTCTCTTTCCTGAAAAAAGGGATTAAAAAAAGTACCTTTTATGTGCTGAGGGATTTGCTGTCTTTAGAACCTGAAAGGATCCTTAGGACACAGTCTCGTATCTGCTTGGTTTTCACCCCATAGACAATAGGGTTCATCGTAGGAGGAAGGAGCAGATAGAGATTGGCCACAATGATGTGACAAGATGGAGGAATTGTATGACTACCAAAGCGATTAAAAAAGAAACAGAAGAAAGCCGGAGTGTAGGAGAAAACAATAGCACAGATATGGGCAGTGCAGGTGCTAAAGGCCTTCTGTCGAGCATCTGCAGAGGAGAGGCTGATCACTGCCCGGAGGATCATGGTGTACGAGACTGTGATGCACAAAATATCAAAACCTCCGATTAGGAAGGCAACCACTAGGCCATAGACAACATTGATCTTGATATTGCCACAGGATAACTTGGCTACAGACAGCTGATCACAGTAGGTATGATGTATTATGTTGCCTCTGCAATAGGGCAGGTGCTTTATGATGAAAATAAGGGGAATGATGAGAAACACAGCTCTAAAGAAAGTGGCAAGCCCAACCCTTACAATGACTGGATTGGTAAGGATGGTTGCATAGCGCAGTGGGTAGCAGATGGCCACAAATCGGTCGAGGGCCATAAGCATGAGCACTCCAGATTCCATCCCTGTGAAGATGTGGATGAAGAACATCTGGACCAGGCATTCATTAAAGCTGATTTCCTGGAGATGGAACCAGAAGATGCAGAGAGTTTTAGGAATTGTACTAGTGCACATGACAATGTCAGTTAGGGAAAGCATGGCCAAGAAGTAGTACATGGACTTGTGCAGGGAGTCCTCATAGCGGATGAGGTAGAGGAGCCCACAGTTCCCTACTATAGCCACAACGTACATAGTGCAGAATGGGAAGGAAATCCAGATGTGCATGTGTTCCAACCCTGGGATCCCTCTAAGAATGAATGAGGTTGGTATCATGTCTGTTTGGTTCAACATTATCATGATTAGGTTAGTATGACCATTAAGCAGCTTCTCATGTTTTGTTTTCTTAATCCTCCTAGATTAGGAAAAAGAGAAGGGAAAAAATGATCAGTCATGATCTTTCTCTGTTTTTCCATACTCATTTTGTCTCTCAGTTAAATGGTGAATTTTAAAAACAATTCTTTTTTTATGCCAAGGAATATGTATTTAAACATGTTGATTTACTAATTTATCAGATTATCCTACAAATACATATTTAGTACATACTGTGTCACAGATGAGAAACCCTGGTGGCAGAGTTAGCATGGAGCTGCTAACCACAAGTTCAGTGGTTTGATCCAACAGTGACTCCTTAGAATGACTGGGTTGGTAAGGACAGTTGTGTAGCACACTGGGAAGCAGATGGCTTAAGCACTCCAGATTCCACCCCTGTGAAGATGTTGCTGAAGATGATACTTCTTCTGGGAATAAGGTCTGTGCTTACCTGTTCATCTTCTTTTGCGTCTCAGAAACCCTATGTAAAGTCAATGTAAGTTAGAATCGACTTGATGGTAGTGGGTTCAGCTTTTGGTTTCTTTCACAGATAAGGAGACCTAGTTGCATAACAGCTAAGTACCCCACTGTTAACCAAAACTCTGTCAGTGTAAACCCACCAAATGTCTCCCTGGGAGAAAGAACTGACTATCTGTTTTGGATTTGATCTGGTTTCCAAATTTTTTGTTTATATTGTTTTGTTTGGCTTTTGTTCATTCATAGTAGAGTGTATCTCAGGGATGTTATGTCAATGGAAGTCACCATCTTGAAGTTGAGTTACATGCTTTTCTGTTTTTCGGTATATGAAAACCAGGATTGATGATATTATAGGGACAGCAAGTAGAATAAGGGGTTTGGGGGGAGGGAGGTGCAGTGGGGTGGGGTGGGGTGTCAAGGAGCCCTGGTAAAGAATGGTTGAAAACTGGTTGTGGTAGCAATTGTACAATTCCACTTGATGTGATTAAACTATAGAATGATAAGCTATATGTATCAAATCTCAACTAAAAAAAAGAATAAACAAATATCAATTTCAAAGAATTTCCAGGCTGTTTACATCATGATTATATTTTACCTATCCATACATTAAGACTTAACCTTACTATTCAAAAATGAAAATCAAACTCTGCCATTGTGTTGACTCTGACAAGTTGTGCCCTATTGTACAGAGTAGAATTGCCCGATCAGCTCCCTACACTATAAATCCTTATGGAATCAGATCATCACGTCTGTCTCTCCTGGAACGGTGGCTGGGAAACCACTAACTTTTTGGTTAGCAACCGAACACACCAGAGTTCATTGTTTGAAAAGTGACAGCCTAGAAAACCATATACAGTTAGACTCTGTCACATGACCTCATTATGAGTTACACACCCAAGCGACAGCTCCCAACAGCAGCAATGGCCTCCCAAATGCAGCCACAGAGAGTGTGTCTAAGATACTTGAAAGTCATGGATTCAACCCTCCTAGACCTGAAATCAAATATAAATATGTTATGGCATTTCTGATGGCAGTTTAGTTATGATCTTAAGCTAAAATATTTTGAAACATCTTTTGGGAGTTCCCTTAAGGAAATTTTCCTTGATCACTAAATGCACCTTGTATATTTTTATTGTTGTTCTTATTCTTAATTAGTGGGTCATATTTGTACTTAATATATAACAAAAATGATTTTAATAGGCATTTTCCGATTGTGAATTCATTTAATCATCTCTAAAAACCCAGAGAGTATTATTATCAAACAAGCACTTTAAAATTGACTAAATTGAGACACTTTGTAGAAGAGGCTTCTGTTTCTGAGACATACATTCCACCCAAAAGTGTGCCCTTTGTTGAACTTTTTAAAATTACTTATACAAAACAATTACGTTTTTACTCTAAAAATCAAAAAGTGCCATAAGAAAAATAATCTTTTAAAAAACAGAATTTCCCGCTCTAACTTTTAAAGTCCACCTCTCCATCAGGAGCCCTGGTGGCATCGTGACTGTGTGTTGGGCCACTAACCATAAGGCTGGCAAGTTTGAAATCAGCAGCATCTCTGCGGGAGGAAGAGGAGGGTTAACACTTCTGTAAAGACTTAGCCTTAGGAACACACAGGGGCAGTTCTACCCTGCCCTCCAGGTCACCAGGAGGTAGACTAGACTCAATGCAGTGAGTGTGGTTTAGCTGGTTGCTTTTCACTTTCAGATTTTGAGCTCCCTACTAGCTAATAGAAGTGGTGTCTAGCACTCAGGAGCTCAGCTGCTAAGTGAAAGGTTAGTGACTCCATTCCCTGCCCTGAGACATCTCAGATGAGTGCCCTGCTGGTCTGCAACTGAAAGGGAGTTCCTGAAAACCCAGGGGAGCACAGTTTGACTCCAATATTTGTGGTCCTCATGAGTCTGAATGGACTCAAGCGTGGAGATTAACCATTTCCTCTGTATTTCTAAGTAATATGTCTGTCTATTCTACTTTTTCCTGGTTTATTTTTTAAGATGTTTTTAAAAAATTAGCATTTACACTTACTATCTCTTACTATTATCATTACATTACACTTATTATCATTATTATTACACTCATTATCTCTTACTAAGTCACATGATATAACTACATTTTCTTTCTCAGCCAATAGATTTCCTTTTAATTAAGAGCATTTGATTGCCATATTTTCCAAAATATTCATAACATCCCCTCAAAAATTTGAACATTTTCCAACTTTTATTTTCTTGACATTTAAACAAAATCTGTCCATTCTTCTCCCTGATACCATCTGGCCTCCTTCTAGGAAACTTCTGCTCTCTTCCTCTTCTGAAAAAATACCACTTCCTCAGCTGTTGCATAATTTTCCTTCATGTATTCCTTGTGTTAAATCACTATTTTTTAAGCTGGTGTTTTTCCCTTTTAATGCGTTCAGATAAATATTTTGAGATGTAAGAAAACTACACTCAAAGTGTGCACGCATGTTTTCTTGATAGACAAAATACTCAAAATACCAAGAATAAATTTAAATTTTTGAGAGAAATATTAATGTAAGATAAAGTGGAAGTCAAAGCAAGAAAACATGAGCTCAAGAAACTTTGAGAAATAGAGCATAAAGGCTTTATGCAGTGCATTAAAGCTGATTGTATCAAAAAGTTTTTTCTTGAGGTTTACCAAAGTTTCTCTGCAACCAAATTAATACACAATATTGAAAATACTTTTCTCAGTTATGTATAAAGTAGATGTTTTTAAAAATGGTATTCACTTAAGTCATGTTTCACCTTATCAGCTGATTTTTATTTTCCTAATATAATGTGACCAAACTAATACTTGAAAAGCTAACAGAATTCTAGCTATGTTTATTAGGATTACAAGAACGATGTGGATTTTCTATAAAAGAATTGCATTTTCTAAAAGAAATGTTTTTTCTATAAATGCTTGTATAAAAAAATGTATATATTTTTCAGGCTTGTATATGCATACTCCATATTTTTATGCAACATATTTTCTGACTATTTTCACAGATATTACAGGTATTTTCACAGATTATTAGCATAAATGGCTAGAATGAGAAACTATGTATATTTAATAATTGATTACTAAGAAAGTAAGATCACTTTTTAGATTATTTTTTGATGAATAATTAACTGTAGTTATTGCTAGATGCCATCCAGTAAGTTCTGAATTGTAATGATGCTATACACAATCAAAAGACTGTTCCGTGTTTGAAAACTCACTGCCGTCAAGTTGACTCATAGAGACCCTATAAGATACTACAAACTTCCCCTGTTGGTTTCCAAGAATATATATCTTTACAAGACTGGAAAGCCTTCTCTTTCTCCTTCAAAGTGGCTGGTGGTTTCTGACTTGTCCTTGGAGTTAGCAGTCCAATATGCAACTCCGATGCCACCAGGGCTCCTTAGTGTTTTACTGGTGTATATGTAATTTTAACAAGTTCTTGAAAATAGAACTCCCTCTAAATAAATACATTTATTTAGTCTCCCTCTAAATAAATACATTCAAACAATAAACTCTAGTCTCTGTGTAGCCATACATCAGAAGCAAGTAGGTAAATTAAGGAAAGCACCCTCCAAAAAATAAACAATAACAAGTATTGCTTTCAATTCAATTCTGACTCCTGGAGAGGCTAAAGAAAAGAGTAGAATGAGGTCAATAAAATCCAGAAAATGAAAAAGATAAAAGAACTTGTTCTTGAAGTAAACACTAAAACAAAAAGAAGAAATGATGACAAGTGCTTAGTGGAGAATGTCAAAGACCTGCAATAGGATACCAAGTAAAACAGGATACTGAAATGTGCAAAGACCTGGAGTCAGAAACCCGAAAAGGAAGAACATGCTCAGCATTTCTCACACTGAGATAACTAAAGGGAAAACTCAAGCCTCAAGTTTCAATATTGAAGGATTTTGAGGGATATTGAACAGAAGAGTTAACTATACAGAAAACATCAAAAGAAGAAGGAATGAACAGATTCATTGTATCAAAAAGGTTGACTGCTATTTAACCATTTGAGAAAGGAGCATATGATCAAGAGCCTGTGTACTAAAGGAAGCTGTCTAGGCTGAACTGAAGGCAAGAAACAAGACTCCAGGAATGGAGGAAATGCAAATTGAGATGTTTCACCAAATGAAAGCACACAGGAGGTGCTCACTCAAAACTAACACACAAAATCACTGCCATCAATTTGATTCCAACTCATATAAACTCTATAAGACAAGATAGAACTCCTCCTGTGAGTTTCCAAGACTGTAACTCTTTTTTTAATGAAAAAAATATTATTGATTGGGAGTTAATACATATATCACAGCATTCCATAGTTCAATCAATCCTGTGTTTCATATTCCCATAAAAACCAGAAAACATATCACATAACTTCACGAGGGTGACCCCCCCCAATGATATAACACCGCTGAAGTAAACCCTAATATGAACAAAGAAAACAAAACAAATATACAGAAAATGTTGACAACAGTAGTAGAAAGCCCCATCTTTCTCTAACAGATCAGCTGATGTTTTCAAACTTTATAGTTAGCCCAATGTGGAACCACTGAGCCACCCGAGCTCTTTTAGGTCTTCACTCGTTGATGCTAATAAATGTATAAGCCCACTATTTGATTAATAGACTGAAAGTGATCAATGTATGTCATTATTCCTCATAGACCAACAGGCAATGATTCAAGAGAACAAGGAAATACTGTATGGCTTAAAATCAGGTAAGGTATTCATCATTACTTTATTACTTTACCACAATTATTCAATAATCTGAGATAGTTGGACTATATAGACTATCATGATTGGAGAAAGGCTCATTAATAACATGTGATATGCAGATGATACAACCTTGTCTGTTGGAAGACAAGGGGATTGGAAGCACTTAATTATGAAGTTCAGAGACTACAGCCTTCAGTATGGATTACAATTCTCTATGAAAAACAAAAATACAACTGAACCAATCAAAAACATTATGAAAAATAAGAAAAATATTGGCATTGTCAAGGATTTTTTTTATATCTGGATCCACAATCAATGGTCGTGGAAAAGCAGTCAAGAAATTAAAGGACCTTGCTTAGGACAAATCTGCTTCAAAAAACTCTTTAAAGTTTTAAGAAGCAAGGATATCAACTTAAGTATTAAGGTCAGCCTGATCCAAATACTAAGATTTAAGGTATTTTTAATCACCTCATATGCATTCAAGGATTGCACCATGAATGAAGAAGATGGATGCATTTGATTATGGTGTTGTTGAAGAAGCTCAAATAGACCATAGAGTTCCAGAAGAATGAACAATGAAAAAGTGAAGAATTCCAGCAAGAATACTCCTTGGATGCAAGGATGATGAGACTTCATCTAGCATACTTTGGACATGTTATCAGGAGACATTAGTCCCTGAAGAATAATATCATGTTGGATAGCAGGTCAGCAAAAAAGAGGCAGATCCTCAACAAAATGGATTGACATAGCAGCTCTAACAAGGCTCACATGTAGCAATGATTGTGAGGGTGGGAGAGGATTGGACAGTGTTTCATTCTGTTGAGCACAAAGGGGTGTTATAAGATGGAACTGGCTCAATTGTACTTAACAAAAATAATATTTTATATGTGTAGCTAATTAATTACTAAAACAGGCCTTGTTGTTACATAAAAATTTTAGATTACAACTCAATACATTTGCAAGATTATCAGAAATGCAAGTTGATACCAATATATTAGAATATTTACTATAGATTAAATTAGATTTTATAGCTTAATTTTTGAAATTATTTCTATACCTCATAATTTACCTGGAAGAAAAATTGGTTGACCTTATGTTGTCATATGTGGGCAAAGATATGGAATAGAAACATCAACACACAATTATCGGCATTTATAGAGTTTAATTTGTATATAATCTATTGTCTATTCTCACATTCAAACCATATAGGCAGCCATTTTTAATTTTAACTAACTAAACCATTTTCAATCCTCAAGATCCATGGTTATCCCTCCACTTGATGGCAGTTTCCCCTGGTTGCTCCCTGGGTGAAGCCCATTCATAAATAAGTCTTTCCTGAAATTAATTCTTACAAGTATATCTGATTTTGAGGAACAGGTGGAGGACAGGAAATCAGCAAGAGTAATATGACAATTGACCTCATTTTCAAACACTATTTTCTCGCAATTGTTCTATTATTCCTAGTCATGAGATTCACTCATGCCTGAATTTCATCACTGTGGAATTAATGCATCCGATTTGGTTAAAAATAATAGCACACTTATTTATAATCAACAGGATAGCTTACATTGATTATAATCTAAGTTGAGATAAATTTTTTTCTGAGAAAATATAAATGCACACAATATTTCCATCTCAAACTAAATGGATGAAGCAAAACATAGTATTTAGAATATTATAAGCAGTTAGCATAAATTCAAAGCCTCTCTAGCAAATGGGGGGGAAAAAGCCTCCCTATTCCTCTTTGTGCATGTTTTTTAATACCTGAGTTTCTGGATAGAAAAAGATTGAGCTGAATGCAATACAGTCCATTGTTCAAGGCCTTGTTCAAAAAACATCACAATATTAGGATAGATGGATATGCACAACAGGCAACCTCAAAATTCCGATGTCTCTGTGCTAAAACCTGGTCCTTTAAAGGAAAATGTTTGAGGTGTGTCCCACAGGGCATTTCAGCACATTAGAGACATACCTGCTGCTGTGGAGACCAAGCTAATCTCTATGGAAAAAACAAAAAGAGTTTCTATTTGTAATATCCAGATGATGATGTAGAAATAACAGAAGGAATAAAGTCCTGTGTATAGTTCTATGTGGGTATGTATGTATGCGCATGTATAGATTGGAGAGAATGAGAATGAATTCATAAACATAAGATATTTTTAATGAAGACTAGTGATTTTAACACTTATTGCATCATTTCTTTTATGTAAAGACTTAGAAAACACTTAAGCGAAAAATATTTCAATCATCTCACACCCATTCATTTTTCTTTAATTCATGTATTTTTTATGTTTCTAGGTAAATAACACTATTTAATAGTGGTAAAACTACGCAACATGGGGATGCCTTGGAGATGTAGTGCTTTATGATAACATTGGTCGTTCCTCGGGAGAATAATGAGGTTTTCTACTCCTGTAAAGATTTACAGTCTTAGAATTGCATAGACGCAGTTCCATTCTGTCCTATAGGGTCGCTCTGAGTTGGAATCAACTGGTTGGCAGTGAATGACTGCTGAGATTGTCTGAGGGCAATGTAAAATACATAGCTGACAATGTGATTTTCAACAAGGGTTCTTTCACCAGGAGGGTGGAGGGAAGGTGGGGTAGAACGGGGGAACCGATTACAAGGATCTACATATAGCCCCCTCCCTGGGGGACAGATAATAGAAAGGTAGTGAAGGGAGGTGTCAGACAGTATAAGATATGACAAAATAATAATAACATATAAATTATCAAGGGTTCATGAAGGATGGGGGAGCACAGAGGGAGGGGAAAAATGAGGAGCTGATACCAAGGGGTCAGGTAGAAAGCAAATGTTTTGAGAATGATGATGGCAACAAATGTACAAATGTGCTTGACCCAATGGATGGATGGATTGTGATAAGAGTTGTAAGAGCTCCCAATAAAATGATTTTAAAAAGAAAAAACGAAGTGTTCTTTCAAATGAAGTGGATGATGACATGCTATTTGACTCATTATTGTTGTTTCCCTTTCTTTGTTGAGCATCCCTATTGGATGTCAAAGCTACCATGTTCAAATTGAATTATTTAATCATTTATTTTAGTAATAGTATGTTTATAACACCTGCTTTGGAACCTTTTGTCTACTGAATTTATAATTTAGGATCATTCAGAGTCACTTTCTACTGACTAATACCCTGCCCCACCCGCCACACACACAGACATATATAGATACATACATAGTAAAGTAGAAGGGCAACAAAAAGAGAGGAAAATCCTTGAAGTGATGCAATGACACTGTAGCTGCAATGATGACCTCAAACATAACATTTGTGAGCCTGCTTTGGAACCATGTTGCAGCCAAGTCAACACACCAACTTTACCATTATGGAGACCCAGGCCATTCTAGTATGCTAGGCCCAGCTAGCATGGAGTGGGGATTAGGAGTCACTTACAAGACTGGGAAATTGATGATTAGTGATACAATCTTCCAACTCTGAAACAAAGAGCTGTTTTTCAATCCAAACTCTTTTTTTTTACACTCGAGTAATTAATTCTATTTTATGCTATAGTGGGACAGGAGGAAAGTAGAAAGAAATAGAGGAAAGAACTAGGAAGCAAAGGACATTTATAGAGGTGTAAATATAGGCATGTATATATGTAAATACATTAATATATAATTAATACAGGGGAATAGATCTATGTACATATATTTATTTATAAAGTGTTACAGCAGCAGATTGACCTTGGGCCTCCATTCTAGTACTCCCTCAATGCAAGAACAATTTGTTTTACTAACACGGCACTGTGTGATGTTCACCTTCCCTAATATGATCGCTGAAGACAAAATGGGTGCATAAGCAAATGTGGTGAAGAAAGCTGATGGTGCTGGTTATCAAAAGATATAGCATCTGGGGTCTTATAGGCTTGAAGATTAAGAAGCAGCCATATAGCTAAGAAGCAACAAAGCCCACATGGAAGAAACACACCAGCCTGTGTGACCACAAGGTGTTGAAGGGATCAGGTATCAGGTATCAAAGACCTAAAACAAAACAAACAAACAAAATCAAATCAATGGGTAAGAGGGGGAGGGCAGAGTGGAAACCCAAAGCTCATCAGTAGTCAATTGGACACCCCCTGTCAGAAAGGCCACAAGGAAATGATGAACCAGTCAGGGCATAGTATAGCACAACTAAACACACAACCTTCCTCTAGTTCAGTGGTTCTCAATTTTCCTAATTCCGTGACCCTGTAATACAGTTCCTCATGTTGTGGTGAACCCCCCAAACCATAAAATTATTTTAATTGCTACTTCATAACTGTAATTTTGCTACTGTTATGAACTGGGCGACCCCTGAAAGGGACGTTCGATCCCCATAGGGGTCATGACCCACAGGTTGAGAACCACTGCTCTAGTTTTTTAATGCTTCCCTCCGCCCAACCACTAGCATGACCCCAATTCTGTCTCACATATCTGGCTAGACCAGAACATGTATACTGGTACAGATAAGAGCTCACAACATAGGGAATCCAGAACAGATAAACCAGTCAGGACCAATAAGCAGAGCAGCAATACTGGGAGGGTAAGGGAAGGAATTGTGGAGTGGTATGTCATAAGGGGGAACTGATCACAATAATTGACATATGGCCCCCTCTCAGGAGGATGGACAGCAAAAAAGTGGGTAAAAGGAGACAGCGGTTGCACAAGACATGAAAAAAAAAAGAATAATTCATAAATTATCAAGGGGATATGAGGGAGGGAGGGTAAAAGATGAGGAGCTGATACCAAGGGCTCAAGTAGAAAGAAAATGTTTTCAATATGATGATTACAACATATGTACAGATGTGGTTGACACAATGGATATATGTGTGGATTGTGATAAGAGTTGTAAGAGCCCAAAAATAAAATAAAAACTAAAAACAAAACATCATACATACTGCCATTATATTTACTTAATAGTGTAGATGTTTATTTTGAGTAAATGAATAATCGGATGTTATCATTTTTAAAATGTAAGAACTAACTGAAAGTAAAATGAGCGTTATTCATTAAGTACTCTCAAAAGAGCTGTATTCCTGTGTTAGAAGTGGTAAGCTTTGTTCTACTATTACATAACCCACCGATTTTTTTTTTTTCTTGGTGTCTTGTTTTTTAGACTTGTTGCTGGGGCTATTTGGGCATTAAATCAGAAAATCACATTAACTCTAGCTTCTTAGGTATGATGTTTTACTATGTCTCAGGTGTTAAGTTAGACGAATTTATTTATCATCCTTGTTTTAAATATTAGAATTCAGACCCATAAATTATAAGATAAGGCAAAAATGTAAGAAATATTTGGACAAGTATTAGGTATTAAGAGACTTCCAAGGGAAGTTGTATATGAACCCACAGGGCTACTTACACATTGACCTGCCAATTATAATGTCATTAGTTCAAGTCCATCAGTTATGCTGTAGCTTTAAAAGATTTAAAGGTTCATATGATTGGTGTGTGATCCTCATGGTAGGCAGTTCTAAACCACCAGCAGCTCCATGGGTGAAAGATTGGGCTTTCTACTCCTGTAAATGGTTCATCCTGGAAACTCATAGGGGCTTGCTATGAGTCAGCATTGACTCAAGGGCAGTGAGTTTGGGTTTGGGTTTTGGAAACCCAAAGGGGCAATTTTCTCTATCCTATAATCTAACTTACTCCGAGTTAGAATCAATCAGAGGACAGCTGGTTTCTTTGGGGTGTATGATGCTGTGCAATATATGCAAAGACTACAAGTTGGATACTGCAAAATCAGAACGCAGCTGGAGAAGGGAAAAGAAAATTGAAAAGACACATACAAGGAAGGTGTGAAGGCTACCTCAAGTTTTAAATGTACGACTTCATAGCAATTTTCATAAGTATTTTGAAGATCTAAAATTTTCTTGTTCAAATTATGCAGTAATTTCAGAAACAATTTTAATATATAGATGTCAATGAATAATTCATCTTAAATGTTTTAGAGGTGAGGTTGATTCCAAGCTTCTATACAAGAAAAATTCTAACTTTTTTTTAAGAATTTCTGTGCACAGATGGAGATGTCATTTTATCTTAAAACAAGACTGCAACATTTTAATAAAAGAGTTTGAACTCTGAAATACTCATTTTGGGTTGCAGAATATCTGAATTTCTATTTATTGTAGCGAACTCACTACTCATAACAAGCCTATATGACAGAGTGGCATTTACCTGTCTCTCTTTTTAACATTTTATTGGGGGCTCTTACAGATATAACAATTTATAAATCAATTATATCAATGAAAATTGTGTACATTATGAAAGCATTATCTTTCTATTTGAACCCTTTGATATTTGCTCCTCTTCATCACCCCCAATTCAAGATCTCTTAATAATTTATACAAAAAAATGTTTCACATCTTACACAGTCTGCAGATTCCCTTTAGCTACATTTGTTACTTTCCCCCCTCGGTGTGTGTGTGTGTTTGTGTGTGTGTTAAACATCAATCATTGCTATAAGTTCCCCCTTGTCCCCTTTCCCACCCAACCTCCCCATAAACTCATGGGATCTGGTATTGCTATTCCTGTTACTGTTTGTGAAGGGGTTATCTGTCTGTATGTCAAACGCTCTTATTTATACCAATGTACATATTCCAGTCTAGCCAGATTTTTGAAATAGAACTAGGATCATGTTAGTGAGGGGAGGAAGCATCAAAGAACTAGAGGAGTGTTGTGTATCCATCAGTGCTATATTGCACATTGGGCGAACCATCCCTTCCATGTGACCCTTCTGTAAGGGAATATTCAATTGTCTACACATAGGTTTTTGTCTCCTTCACATTGATATAATCATTTATTTTTGATCATCTGATATCTGATCCTGCCAATGCCTCGTGAACACACAGGCTAGTGTGTTTCTTCCATGTGGGCTTTGTTGCTTCCCAGTTAGATGGCTGTTCATTTAACTTCAAACCTTTTAAGACCCTAGATGCTATGTCTTTTAATAGACAGGCACCATCAGCTTTCCTTACCACATTTGCTTATGCACCCATTATGTCTTCAGCAATCATGTTTGGAAGGTGAATATCACACAGTGCTAGGTTCTTAAAATAAAGTGTTCTTGTGATGAGGAAGGACTTGAGTTGAGGCCCAAAGTCAATCTGCTACCTTAATGCTTTAATACAGGAATATATGTACATTGACCAATACCTCTATCATTCATTATGTATTAGTGTATTTTACATATGTACATGCCTATATTTATACCTCTCTAATTAGATTTGCCTCCTAGTTCTTTTCTTTCTTTTTTTTTTTGATTTTTTAAAAATCATTTTATTAGGGGCTCATACAACTCTTATCGCAATCCATACACACATCAATTGTATAAAGCACATTTGTACATTCATTGCTCTCTTCATTCTCAAAACATTTCCTCTCCACTTAAGCCCCCGGCATTAGGTCCTCATTTTTCCCCTCCCTCCCTGCTCCCCCCTCCCTCATGAGCCCTTGATAATTTATAAATTGTTATTTTGTTCTTTTCTATATTTTCTTTTACTTTCCTCCTGCCCCACTGTCATATTCACACTTCATTCTGCTTGCAGAAATTCCCCTCATCCACATTACAATTGATCAACCCCCACCAGGCATTCTAAAACCTCCTTGCCTTTGATTTTAGATCCCTTGTTCCTTTGTCCCTGAGTTTGTTGGCTCCCTGCTCATTTTCCCCCATCTCCTCCTCTCCCATGTCTTCCATGAACCATTGGTCCTGTTGTTTTCCCTCGGGATTGTTTATCTTGCCAATCTTATCCAGATAGACATAGAAAATAAATATATAAATGAATTAAAAGGCCTATAAGTAGTTCCAGGTCTATCTACTGGCTTTTATGAATGTCTTCCAACCAGGTCTACTGATATGCCAAGTCCTGCCCCCCTGAGTAAGAGGTTGATTTTCGGAATTCCTTGGAGACATTGTGACTTTGTTCCCCTGTTGCTCTGTTGTGCCAATTTCATGATTCGGTCAGGTTTTTTGGGGTTTTTTTTGGGTACTGGGAGTGGGGGTGGCGTAGAGTAGAACTTCTCCAATGGGTTTCTGAGCCTATAAATCCTTTTGGGAGCAGAAAGTCTTATCTTTGTCTTGCAGAGCAGCTAGTGGGTTGACTTTGTGGGTGGAAGTCAAACATGTAGCCTACTACACCATAAGGGCTCCTTATTTATTGCACAGTAACTTTAATTTCTGGCCTTTTGTGAAGTCAGCAAATTGAAACTGCCTGCTATTCAGTTCCTAAGAAAAGCAAAGTGATTCTTGTGGAAAATTCCAAGTGCATGTAATTTGAACTGTTCAAATATATCTTTGGATCAAAGGACACTACATGAAGTATAACTTGACCTAAAAGTACAACACAACGTACTTTAAATATAGCAAGTGTACACTTCCTCTATCTCAGGCTAGCTAACACTGTATTAAAATAGCCTGAATTTTTGTGGGCAAGCTGAGTGAAAAGTGGTATCTGGCAGATGTTCTGTATCTTAAAAACTAGAACTGAAAGAGAAAAACTGGTGCAGGTCAAATATACCCAGAAACAAGGCTAATTTCTGAGGCACTAAAATATGTATTGCCCAGTGAAATCCATTGCAATGGCCATGCAGGACTCACAGACAATACTCACAATAATGAAGATGTATTAGTGAAGTTACCAGGTTACCACAAATCAGGATCAGAAAACATTAAGGATGCAGATTTTGGTCCTCAGCAGCAAATCTTCTCAGGCAGCATCCCAATCTTTTTCTGACCTTTAGCCTTTCAGAGTACCTTGGTCTCTGCCTAGTTTCCTGAGCAGGAAGCCCAACATTCTGTTTCAAGGTCCCAGTCAGCATCCTCCCCTCTGTCTCTTGATCTCAGTGCTGTGGCCTCTGGTCCTCTATTGTCTGCAACTTTAGATAGGGATCTCACACACACTTCCTTAGTGACTCTTCTTGTTTAATGGTTACATAATTCTTCCTGTTCCTGCTTCTGAGATGCCTATCATATTCACAGAAATAGCAAAACTGGCCAATCCCTGAGTTGTAGTTTTCTATACCTTACTTGCAAGACTGTCAGTGAAAGAGCCATACCAAGCAATTTCACTTCACCACAGTTAGTGAACAGGAAATACTCCATACCATTATAGTGAAATATAATAACTAGGAAGATACTATATAGGAGGAAAACTATTAAGCGCAATAGCATGCCATATATGTGAATATCTGACATTAAAGGGGTTTTATAAAGTGAGGCTTTAAAGAAATGTTTAGCAAGATTGGAAAAAAATAAGAGAATTTAGACTAGAGTGTTGTGAAATAAAAAATGAGATTATTTTAAGATACCAGAAATATTGAATGGAATTAAAAAGAGTTGGCATTAAATGAGCACAAAAGGAGGTTTGTTTGATTTTTAAAACACAGAGGCATTTGAAAAATTGATGAAAATAATCTTAGGTGAGTAGTGGGTTAGAAGAAAGAAAACTAGATGATGTTCAAGTAGTCCATACTCTTAAGTATGCACATTGGAGAGCTGGGAAATTCCCATTGAATCAAATAACATGGTTCTAGTAAGAGAATCAGAAACTTATACTTCATTATATTGATGCGTTCATGACATCATTGGGAAAACATACATATTTTGACCATAAAGAGAAAAATATAGCACATTATTTTCTAGAGGAAAATATCAACTTATGATCAGTCTCAAAATTACCATCACTAATTGATAACAGAACCCAGAACAGGATAATCAGCTCCATATCATCTTTTTTTTTCCCGCCCACAGAAAATTGCTCATTACATTATTTTTCAAGGAAGCTTTGGCTGATGACAAAAAGAGTTTTTCATACGTTAAAGGAGTTGAAAAATTCACACTGTCTTGGCCTGTGAACAATATTAAACTTCTCTAGAAACTTGTCATATTCCATTTAGCACGCTTTTTGTTCAGAAAGGCTTTTTCTGTCCATTCCTCAATAGAGGTAATCTTTTCTATTTTTATACTTTTTCTTATCCCTAAAAAATGTCCATTTATATTTTGTGAGATTTGGTGTCCTTAGAACCAGAAACAATCCTTATGACGCAGTCTCGTATCTGCTTGGTTTTCACTCCATAGACAACAGGGTTCATAGTAGGAGGAAGGAGCAGATAGATATTGGCCACAAGGATGTGACAAGATGGGGGGATCGTGTGGCCCCCAAAACGGTGGGAAAAGAAGGAGAAGAAAGCCGGACTGTAGGAGAAAACAATGGCACAGATGTGGGCAGTGCAAGTGCTGAAGGCCTTTTGCCGAGCATCTGCTGATGAGAGGCTGACCACTGCCCGGAGGATCATAGTGTAGGAAATAGTTATGCACAATATGTCAAAACCTCCAATCAGCAGGGCAACCGTAAGACCATAAATGGCGTTGACCTTGACATTCCCGCAAGATAGTTTGGCCACAGACATGTGGTCACAGAATGTATGGTGTATTATATTGCCCTTGCAGTAGGGTAGTCGCTTAGTGAGGAAGGTGAAGGGAATGATGAGTATCACACCTCTCAAAAAGGTAGCAAGACCAACCTTTGCAATGACAGGATTGGTGAGGATAGTTGAGTAGCGCAGAGGGTAGCAGATGGCCACATAGCGGTCAAGGGCCATTAGCATTAATACCCCAGACTCCATACCTGTGAAGGTGTGGATGAAGAACATCTGCACCAGGCACTCATTAAAGCCAATTCCCTTGAGACGGAACCAGAATATCATGAGGGCCTTGGGAATGGTACTGGAGCACATGACAAGATCAGTTAGGGAAAGCATAGCCAAGAAGTAGTACATAGGCCTGTGCAGAGAGTCTTCATAATGAATCAGATAAAGGAGTCCACAATTGCCTATCATAGCCACAAGATACATAGAACAGAATGGGAAGGAAATCCAGATGTGCACATCCTCCAATCCTGGGACTCCATTCAGAATGAATGATGCGGGGCTAAAGCCTGTTTGGTTCAACATCATCTTAATCCGGCTGGTATGATCATTAAATAGCAAAACAATTATTTGTGTTTTCCTACAGCAAGAAAAGGAAGAGATAAAGCATAGATGTTATCTCTATTTCACCCATATACACCCCATTTAAAATTCTATAATACAATTTAACAATCAACCATCTAAACATGTTGGGTGCCAGGAAATAACTGTTTTGTTTTTGTGGTATTATTCATTCAGTAAGCCATCCAACACATTTTTATTGATAGCCCACGTTGTCCCAGCTCTCATAAAAAAAAAACAACAGAAATGTGAATGCTATTTTGTTCTTCATTATAATTCATTTTCTTACTATATCCACAATGTGATACACACATTTTGTAAATATTCAAGTATTTATTTCGCACAAATATTAAATGTCATGGCAAAGATCTTGATTCAGACATCTTATTTTTAAAGAGGTTTCATCCCGGTCTTTTCTCCAGCCTTGTAATTATGCAATGTGGTATTGTTCTATATTTCCTGATAAAATTAAAACTCTTAACCATGAATGGAAAGTAAGTAATTAGAAAAAACACACAACTATTCTGGAGATTATTTATTAACTCTATGATGCTTGGAAATGTTACCAGGCAATATAGAAGTCAGAATGGTCCTCATGTTGTAGGGTGCATACCACAGCACCCATATTACCTGGTCACCATTGCCAGATCACAGAAACAGGTGGATTTGACAGAGCCTAACTTTTATTTTCACCTGCATGGGAAGGAGGAGGGGGGCATCCTTCCTCCAAATGTCCATCTCTCCGTGTCTGTTTGTTTACACAGTATATGTAAATATAGGTTAAGTGAAACAATTATTTCAGACAGACACCATCTTGAAATGACAAGTACAAGGTAGGAAAACAAAATTTTGTTTTGTCAAATTTAAATTTTGCTTTAAGAAAGATCTTATGGTCCATTCCTAAGGGACCCTAAATCTCAAAGAGACAGGCTGGGTGTGCAGGTCCTGGCCCTTAGTGAGGGGAGGGAGAAAGCCTTGGAGATCATCAAGCTAAGAATTGGGTCATTGGCTGACTTGACACCAGCAAGAATCTGTTCCTGGACACTATCACAGGATACTTTGTGAGACAAGGTAGAGGGATTTAATTTAGCTATGGAGGATTTCTAGCTAAGTAATATCTAAACAAAGCATATAATTCTCCGAACTACATTATATTTTTATCATAAAACAATAGTGGATTGACTTTTCAAGTCGCCATCCCTATCACTTCCTCCCATGGAGTAAAGGCAGAAAACGGAAAGAGGGGGAAAATGCACACTAAACTTCGTAAGAAGTAGTATGTACATCCAATGGAGAAACAAAATGAGAATCAATTCGACACAGGAATTGAGGCTCATTACAATACAAGAGTGGCAAAAATTGTTGTGCTTGGCAACTAACTGAAGGTTGGAGTTTAAAGCTTACTCAACATCATCTTAGAACAAAAGCCTAGTAAACTTCCTCTGTAAGAATGACACCCAAGAAAACCAGATGAAGAACACTGGTGCACTGGGACATAGGAGGTTGCCATGATGCAGAATTGATTCTATGGCTTAGGCTTCCAACACCGGATTCTCATTCTGCTACTAGGTTCCAATGCGGCCGAAAATTCATGAACGATGTCTACTTAGTAGAACGAATGCAGCTCTTTGTGAACAGATCTCCCCAACATTCCAATTAGTTCCCACTAACTACCTTCCCCAGGAGTCTTATTGGGACTAGAAATAGAAAATGGGGTATAACATCTTGGATAAAACTATTGTGAAGTAATATAGTAGAAACACCACCAATTTGTTAGACCTATTTCTATAATGAATTTGTCAATTCACTTAAAATCTCCAGACTTTTAATCTCTCAATTTCTCAGAGAAATCTTTAACTTACAAACTAACATCTTTAAAACTTGCAATGTCCATCTTTCTTTATATATGGATAAAAATGCAATTGAAGGACGTCCATACTCAGTCTAGAAACCAAGTTCTGAAAGACAGTCAGCCACCTAATTTATTGCAAAGAAATTACTGTAGATTATAGAAAAACAGTACTTCCAAAAAAATTCTTGCGTCAATTAAACACGTATGAGGGGAACCTCTTTACCTCTAAATCACACCATATGTGCAACAAATTTCAGGGGAAAGTTAGATCTAAATGTGAAACACCAAATACACATCATCTGACATATGGAGTAGACAATACTTTTACAACAGCACATCTGTTGTATACTAAATTAGACTGTAAGTGCAAATACATCATTAAAAGAAAACTAGCCATCAAGTCACATCCACCTCAGGATGTTGACGGTTTGCACCATTCACAGAGGCTAACCCACAAAGGAAGAGAAAATATTCACACTCATGCAGCATCCATACAAATAGAGAAGTAGGCACAAGGGACTTAACATGGAGTTTTCAAAGTGCCAATAAACATATAATAGTCACAAGGGGGAATGAAAATTGGTTTTCTCATGAGAGAGAACTCTATTCCATATTTAAAAACAAACAAACAACTCACTGCCATCCGGGGATGCAGACTCACAACAACTCTATAGGACAGGGTGGAACTGCCCCGGTGATTTTCTGGAACTGCACAGTTCTTTATGAGACTACAAAGACCTATCTTTCTCCAGTGGAGCGGCTGGTATTTTCAAACTGCTGATCTTGTACCTCCAGGCCAACTCATAACCACTGTGCCACCAGAGCTCCCAACATACCATACAGGATAACTAAAATGAAACAAACAAACAAAAACAGAAACATCAAAAGTATGGCACATATGGTACTCCTGGAGTTATAATACACTGGGGGTAAGAGTATAAACTGAATCAGCTATTTGGGGCATACCTTATAAGAATGAACATACATCAGAACACATGAACTAGAATGCTAATTGTAGAATTTAGACAATTTTTAGTAGTTTAAATCTGGAAATTACATAAATGTCCATCAGTATCATAATGAGTCAACATATACTGGTAACTTCTCAGAGTGAACTTTCAAAGAGCAAAAAGAATAAACAACCCATGACTACTTATATCACTTTAGATGAATCTTATATAGTGTTTTTAAAAGCTTGACCTAGGGTAATGTAACACTTGGTTTCATTTTTAAAATTCAAAAGCATGTCAAATTAATCTGTGATACTGAAAGAAAACTCATGGTTTCCCTACATGAGGGGGGATGACAAACGGATGGCAGCATGAGGTAGACATCTGATAATATTCTTATTGGATTCTGGCAATAGTCTCCTTCTTAATCCCATTGATCGTATGGGTTTTAGGTTTGAATAATTCCTCAAAATTTAACTTGCCAAGTTGTGCACATTTTATCATAATTTATTTTTTAATACACACAAAATCATAGTATTTCTTTTTTTTCAATTTTAAGATTTCTTTTTTTTTAAATCATTTTATTGGAGACTCATACAATTCTAATCACAATCCATTCATGCATCCATTGTGTCAAGCACATTTGTACATTTATTGCCATCATCATTCTCAAAACATTTGCTTTCTACTTGAGCCCTTAATATCAGCTCCTCATTTCTCCCTCCCTCCCCACTCCCTCATGAACCTTTAATAATTCATAAATTATTATTATTTTGTCATATCTTACACTGTCCAATGTCTCCCTTCACCCACTTTTCTGTTGTCCATCCACCAGGCAGGAGGTTATATGTAGATCCTTGTAATCATTTCCCCCTTTTCTACCTCACCTTCCCTCCTCCCTCCACGTATCGCCACTCTCACCACTGGTCCTGAAGGGATCATCTGTCCTGGGTTCCCTGTATTTCCAAGTCCTATCTGTAGCAGTGTACATCCTCTGGTCTAGCCAGATTTGTGAGGTAGAACTGGGATCATGATAGTGGGGGGGGGAGGAAGCATTTAAGAACTAGAAGAAAGTTATATGTTTCATCATTGCTACCCTACACCCTGACTGGCTCATCTCCTCCCTGTGAACCTTCAGTAAGGGGGTGTCCAGTTGCCTACAGATGGGCTTTGGGTCTCCACTCTGCACTCACCCTCATTTACAATGATAAAAACCATAGTATTTCTAAGACTGAGTGAACTGTGACAGTATAGTGGACTTTGCATTGGGATGCTAACCACAAGGTCAGTGGTTTGAACCCACCAGTGCTTCCAATGGAGAAAGATGAGTCTGTCTGCTACCATACAGATTTAGAATCTGTAACGCAAAGGGACAGTTCCACTCTGTCCTGTAGATTTACAAAGTTGCTATGAATTGTAATCTTGATGGCAGTGAGTTTGAGAAGACGGAAGGAAGTAGCACATGAGGCACCCTACTGCATTTCATGTGCTCAATGTCCCTATTTTTATTTTCTTCTCAGACTGAGTCATTTTGGCAATGCTTATGAAAATTCGTGCAGTAGAAAGCAATTCAGTGGCACCAAATGAATACTGTCTTGTGCCCTATGAGAATATCCGTCCTACCATCAAACATAAAAATGTATTAGAGATCATTATATGATAGGGACTATAATTCCATGAAAATTGTACATTTTAAATAAATATCAAAGGAGAGCAAAGTAAATTTAAAAGAATTAATCATGTTTTGGAAATAGTTCTGCAGGTCCACCCATATAGGAGAGGCTAGACAAAAAAAAAAAAATGTGAGAAGAAAATAAAGGGAACAACAGCCCCGGAGGGACATGAGAGTGTGGGAGGTAGGGGAAGGGAAGAGGTGTTGGCAAACCCAGGGACAAGGGAACAATGAGTGATTCAAAACCAATGGCAGGGAGTGGGTGGGAGGACTGGTAGGGAGTGACCAAGGGCAAGGAAACTGAGAGGAATTACTGAAACCAGAATGAAGGCTGAACATGGTAGTGGGACAAGAGGAAAGCGTAAGGAAATAGAGGAAAGGAGTAGGAAGCAAAGGGCATACATAGAAGCTTAAATACAGACATGTACATATGTAAATATATTTAAGATTATGGGGGAAATGGACCAAGGTGCACATATTTATAAGTTTAGTAGTAGGGTGGCAGGCCGACATTGGGCCTCCTCATGTGCATTCCCTTAATACAAGAGCACCTTGCTCAGCTAAACGGTCATTTCATGATACCCACCTTCCTGACATGATCACTGAAGACAGACGTGTGCATAAGCAAATGTGGTGAAGAAAGCTGATGGTGCCCGGCTATCAAAAGTTATAGCGTCTGGGGTCTTAAAGGCTTGAAGACAAACAAGCGGCCATTTAGCTCGGAAGCAACAAAGCCCACAGAGAAGAAGCACACAAGCCTGTGTGAACATGAGGTGTTGAAGGGATCCGGTAGCAGACACCAAAGAACAAAAAACATCATTGTGTGATCACTTCCCCACATAAACACTGAAGACGAGTGTGTGCATAAGTAAGTGTGAAGAAAGCTGATGGTGCCCGGCTATCGAGAACTATAGCATCTGGGGACTTAAAGGCTTGAAAGTAAACAAGCGGCCTTCTAGCTCAGAAGCAACAAAGCCCACATGGAAGCAGCACACCAACATGTGTGATCATGAAGGGCCAAAGGGACCAGGCTTCAAGAACAAAAGGCGGGTGGGGGGGTGGATCATATCATCGTGAATGAGGGTAGCACGTGATGGGGACCCAATGCCCATCTGTAGACAACTGGACATACCTTGCAGAGGGGTAGTGGGGAGGAGATAAGTCACTGAAGGTTCAGTATAGCAATAATGACACTCACAACCTTCCTCTAGTTCTTAAGCACTTCCTTCCCCCAACTACCATGATCCCAATTCTACCTTGCAAACCTGGTTAGACCAGAGGATGCACAGTGGTACAGATGGGAACTGGAAATACAGGGAATCTAGGACAGATGAACCCCTCAGGACCAGCGCTGACAGTGGCAATACCAAGAGGGAAGGGGGAGTATAAAGGGCAAATCAATCACAAGGATCTACATATAACCTCCTCTCTGGGGAATGGGAAAGAGAAGGGTGAGTAAAGGGAGATGCCGGGCAATGTAAGATAAGATATAATAATAATTTATAAATTATTAAGGGTTCATGAGGGAGTGGGGAGCAGGGAGGGAGAGGGAGGGGAAAAAGGAAAATTAGGAGCTAATTCCAGGAACCCAAGAGAAAAGTGAATTTTGAGAATGATGAGGGCAACAAATGTATAAGTGTGCTTTACACAATTGATGTATGTATGGATTGTGATGAATCGTATTAGCCCCAATAAAATGATTTTTTAAAAAGAAATTAAAAGCAAACAACAACAACAACAAAAATAGATAAGCAACACAGGTGGGACAAGTAAACAACCTTCACCTTCAAGGACTTTCCTTCAGTCATCACCAAATCTTAGAGTCGGACAGGGTGCCGCAGGTACATGTGTGCACCTCACCAGGAAATCAGAAGAAAAACTCCTGTTGGAAAAGGATAAATGCTTTAAAATTTGAAGCATGATCAGAATTTTCACAAATGATAGCAACAGTATTTCCATCAAAATGATAGGAACAATATTCCCTTCCTACTGGGTGTTACTATTTGATATTTAATACTTACATCGCAGTGATATCCTTGGTTTTATGATAAATGCTTCTCTATCTTATCAATGACCTCTCTCCCCCCACGTACCCCTGTCAAATGTAGCTAATTTCTATTCACTACATTTTCCAATAACACAGTTTTTAGGAAAGACTAAAGTGTCCCTAAAGTGTGATAGTAACCCATCCTCCAAAATCCTCTTAAAATATTATATCTATAAGAATCTAAATTTATTGCTAAATAATCAATTTGCTAAAAGAATTTTTTGTTATATTTTACACATGGCACTATGAATGTCAACTTATATTTGTGAATCTCCTGAAATTCAATAAGATTATTACTTTTGGGGACAGTTTTTATAACTATATCCCTAATGCCACAAGCAAAGTATCTAAGATATGTATCCATAACAAATACTTTAAATAAATGAAATGGTTCATGAAGAATGACACTTCATAATTGACTCTGAGAATTATTATACTATAATTTAGATATTATTTAGAAAGCACTGGAGAAACTGATTTTTTTAAATGTAGAATAGATTCCTCCACAGTACTAGAAACAATCAAACAAAATATTCCCACTATAAAATAGAGAAACAAAGATAATTAGAAAGTGAGAAAAAGTAAGATGACAGAAGCAAAGCAAATATATTGGATTTGGAGATAAAAGCAAATTATTTAAACTACTCTAAATTAGCCATAATTATAGTACATATAAAACTAAAATACACATTTTAAAAGAGTGCATTAAGAAAAAAACTACAAATAAAAGTTAAACACAACAATAACTAGATAAACATAGAGCATACCAAAATTTGGAAAATATGTATTAATGTCAGACAAGAAATTTTCAAAGCAAAACAGTTAGCTTAAGGCCACTTTGGGGGAATTGTAGGATTTGGTAGTAAGCAATTGGAGCAGATTGTATCAAATTTCTTATTTCCAAGTTGATATTGGTTTTCCCACAACCTAAGTTTAGTGAAGTGGAAGATTAAAATGCACTTCCTCACTCAGCTTTAATAGGCTGGAGGTTCTGAAATGAGGACTTGAAGTATTTAAAGAACCTGGCAGCTGGTAACTGACTTAGCATTTTTGATTAAAGGGACATGGTTTATTCATAGTCTGATATTTTATCTTTAGAATTTCAACATACTTGCCCATTTTCATTTTAGATGAAATTATGTAATGTGGTATTTACTGTATAAACAATGTTTTTGTATTGAAAACCTGAATTACCCCCAACTTTCTATCTATCAATCTTGCTAAGTTCAGAATGAGTGGCTGCAAAGAGTCTTATATTTGTAGGCTTTTTTATATATATCATTACAGAAATACAAATGCAGATGTATGTATGTGGAAGATAAACACATATTTTTTTTCTGTCAAGAATTTATGCGGCAACACACTGAAATAGGGGATGGACTTTGGGCCTCTGCTCATACCCTCCCTCAATACAAGAACACTTTGTTCTAACCAATCGGCAGTCTGAGATATTCACCCTTCCAACACAATCGCTGAAGACAAAATTGGTGCATTAAAAAAATAGGGTGAAGGAGGCAATGATGCCTGGCTAATAAAACATATAGCATCTGGGATCTTAAAGGCTTGAAGTTACACAAGCCGCCATCCAGCAGTAAGCAACAAGTCTACATGGAAGAATCACACTGCTGGTGCGATCATGAGGAGTCATAGGGACCGGCTAATAAGCATCAGCAGACACATAATAAACAAAGACATATTGTTGAGAATGAGGGGGGCTGGAGCAGAGATCCAAAACCCATCTGTAGACAGTGGAACAATCTCCCCACAGAGGGGCCACAGGAAAGGGATGAGTCACCAGGGTGCAGTAAAGCATCAATGAAACACACTATATTCCTCTGGTTCCTTGACAAGGCTTCTTCACCCCCCACTACCATGACCCCAGAACTGCTTCTCAATTCAGACTAGACTGGAACATGCACACAGGTATAGAAAGGGATGGGAGCTCACGACACACAGAATCCAGGAACAGGAGTGGGAATAGGGATACCGGAAGGGTAGGGGGACCGGGAAGAGGAGGGGAGAAAGGGGCAACCAATTGCAATGAATGACACATAACCATATACCCCTCTACAAGGGGAAGACCAACAGAACACATGGGGGAAGGGAGACAGGTCTGTGTGAGAGATGAAATTAATAACAATGTCCAATCTATCAGGGGCTTATTAGGGTGGAGGGTGGGGACCAAAAAGAGCCGATACCAAGGGTTCAATAGGAAGTAAAGGTCTATAAAAGAATGAAAGCTACATACGTACAAACATACCTGATTCAATTGATTTATGGATTGTGATAAAAGTTGTATGAGCCCCCAATAAAATGATTTTTTAAAGCTTGAATGTATTTACATTTATTTGTTATGGGGCATAGAATTAAGATCTTTGTTATCACACAAAAAAGAGGAATTTCAGACAATATAGTATAAATGAGTTCAATAAGATTTCTATTTTTCTCCCTATTTCTTCCTTCAATACATTGAATAGTTTCTTTTAACGGTGATATTCACCTGTTTTGGTCTACACATTACAGATTATATCATAGTGCAGCCTACAGTTTTTCTGCTTCTCTAGCAGTTAAAGTATATCATGATATATATAAACAATATTAGTTCAGGGTCTTAATTATTGGACATAGAAAAGAGCAAGTACCTGATGGAGGCAGGATGATCTGTTTTTATTATTCAAGTATATTTCCATATTTCTATCGCATTTTGACCATGTACCTGTGTATGTGAATCAGATAGATAAGCTGAGGCAATCATAAGCAAAAACCCATTCCCCTCAAGTCAATTCTAGCTCAAAGTAGCTGTACCAGACAGAATACAAGTACTATACAAGTTCCCAAGGCAGTGATCCTAGAAGCAGACTGCCACATTGTTCAAGTGAGAAGTGCCTGTTGGGTTTGAACCATGAAACATTAGGTTAGTAGCCAACTTTAGGGTACCAACCACTATGCCAGGAGAACTCTATAAGGGAAATATCTAAAACCATTACCGTCGACCGTATGTCAATGCACAGTATCAATTTAGGACAGAGAAAAACTGCCTCAAAGGGTTTCCAAGGTTGTAAACGGTGATGGTAGCAGATTGCCACAGCTTTCTGCAGGAGAAATAGGTTCACACTGCTGACGTTTCTGACAATAACCGAGCACTTGACCATTGCGGCACCTGAGCTCCTCCTCAATATACATAAACTCATTGCCATCAAGCCGTTGCTGACCCATAAGTACCCCTACTTGGAAAAGGAAAGAATGCTTTTTCTGGGCTTAAATATGCCCTCCTCTATAGGGCATTTTTAAAAGTACTAGATAATCGTCCTACTTATATATATTCATATGTCCTTTAAATAGTTATAATCACCAAAACTTGCCTCATTGTTATGCAGATATATTCCACTTATAAAATGTTTACAAAGAGCTCAAAGACTTAAATGAGAACAATATTGCTTTAAAAATAGGCAATGTTTTTATCAAATGCATTCAAGCTGATCTCACTATGGTGGGAGAAATAGATCTGCTGGAATAGTGCTATGGGAACATGACTGTCCCCTCTGCAAAGTACACCTTTGATACTGGCTCTTGTTTTCCTCTTTAACACCCTAGCCAATGAGTGTTTCCCTCCAGACTGTCAGAATCCTTCACTTCTGAGTTCTTCTTCTCCTATGAGAATTGTTGGCTACTTGTAGGTATACTTGCCCAAGATGGAAGAAATACAGCAAAAATTAAGACTTGCTAGAAATTACCAAGAAAAACTTAGACTCTCGTTTTTAGATCTAATAGAAAGGGCATGTAAAATCAATCTGACCACTGGACTCATGATGAAGAAGTATTCTCTACCTAGTCCCCATTTTCCTTTGTCATGGGGGGGATTCACTTTCACTTGTATGCCTACTGAGCTAAGTATTCCTATTTGATTAGGGAAACAGCAGATATTCCCAATCATCATAAAAACTATGTTAAAATTATGCAGCATTGTAACCTGTGAGTGAGAGAAATAAAGTTTTCAAAGGAAACATACCCACACACAACACATATTTTCAAACTGGATGGATGAAATTACACTTGTATTTCTGAGAATGCCATAAATAATTCTTATACAGCAAAAGTCCCTCGTTTATTTATTTCACTGCCCATAAAGAGATGAATAAATAAATCAAGTCACTAGACATTTGTTGCCCTTCAATACCTTAATTTCAAGATAGCAAGATGTCAAGGTGATTGAAATGTGGTTCAGTGTCCAGAGCCTTGGTAGGAAGAGACCACAATCTTAGAATCAATGAACATGTACCACACTCTTCCCTGAATCCGACTATTTGTGTATGTTTATCTGGCCTTTTAAAGGGAAAGGTGTTGTATGTCCCAAGGGACATAGCAGAGCATCAGAGACACATTTGCCAATGTGGGAATCAAGCTAAACTCAACGGAAGATGGAAAGAGTGTGAAATTTCCATTCTTAATATGTAGATGATGATACAGAAATAAGTGAATAATTTCATATGTGTTTAGATCAGCATGTGTATATAGGGGGATGAGAATGACCACAAGCTATTGTTTAAAAAAATTAGTTATTTTAATATTTATCACAGTTTTTTCCTTTATTTCTGTCTTGGGGAAAATTAATTGAAACCTTCCTTAAGAAGAGTAATTTTCATTTATCGACATATTGTTTATATATTCTTTTGTTCGTCTATTATTTTATACTGTAAGACAGAAGGATATCTTTGCAAACTATCTCACTAGGATTTTGCTATTTGTTAACTGCTTTCAGTTTCTTAATATCTCCATGCATTGTGCATAGTCTTAATATCCCTCTGCTGTGCATAGTCTTAACTAGCCAACTTCTCTGTCATTGTTTCTACATATCTTTCCTTCATTTGCCTGATATCATGGCACTCGCTTGGTGGAGGTTTTCCCTCCACAGGGACATTGTCCCACATCGCCATGGGTGAAATCTTCATCAACTGGGTCAAAACCCAATCTAGGTGGTAATTGTGCCCCCACATTCTACTTTGCACAGGGTTCATGATATTAATGAGCAGTCATAAACGTCTTACCATCTGATTTATTAGACGTCTTCATTCCCACAACTACCTGCCATTGGTGTTAGTCTTTCAAGAACCAGATGCCAAGATGGGATTAAGCACATAATAGATTTATTGAGGATACACCAGTGAAGTATAGAGAGTAAAGAAAGATGAAATTTGGGAGACCCATTAGGCCATGATGAAGTTCTAACATTTGTAAAGTGGTAGGAAGAAGGAAGAGTTGCATATGTAACAAATTACTCCTGATTGTGGCTCTGAGACAGTGTCAGCCAGGCCAAGGGAGAATCCCCAAGCAAAGACTGCCCATTGCAGGAGTTCCATTTCTTGCAGGAAGAGCCTGACACTGACCGTTTGCTGTGTTCTGTCATTGCCAGGGATCAGGAGAGGACAGGATGAGGGCTGTGAATGTCAAAGCGCATCCAGAGTGGGTGCCGTCAGAGCTGTCAGTCAGCTGTGATAGTGGTATCAGGCTCTCATGAGAGGCCCACGTTCATGACAGCTACAGTAATTATAAAGAGTCATCAGAAAATTCCAGATTGAAGAAGTTTGTCAAAGAATATACTAGAAAATATCCTGCATATTAAATACAAATAGGAGACATGACAGCAATATACAATGTTTCACGATAGACTGGATTTCAAAAGCTGTATATAATTGTTACTGACTCATTATATCTTTATATGTAGAAAAATTAAGAATGCATTTGGATCAAACTATAGTAGAAAAACATCAGGACTTGAAAATGTTCAGGGACAAGTGGAATTAAAATATGATAGACATTTTTCTGTGGCCCTTTGGGAAAAAACCCTCATATTTCTTGATATTGATGATTAGTTTGTGTTCTAAAAAATCACTGGCTTTGTTCTTAGGGAAAAAATGGAAGGATTTATAGGCAAACAGGAAATAGGGTTTCAATTTACTCTCAAACAGTTCAGAAAAACCTTATACACATATACATACATGCAAACACAGATGGTAAGAAAAGAAAAATGCTAAACCAAATGAGGCTAAATGTTAGGAATTGGTAAATCTATTTTAAATGCTTATATAATGTATTTTACTGGCCTTGCAACCTTCTGTACTTTAAGCTTTAAATTATATCAGAACACTTTGAATATCATTATAGATGTTTACCAGGCAGTCTATTAATTTATTATTAATTTTTCAGGAGATTGTGATGTTCATGGGTTTTGTCAGCTTTTAAAGTTATATGATTAGTTCTTTGTTCATTCAAAATAAGTATTTATTTTATAGTTTACTTTGTATTAAGAGGTAGAAAAAATGTCACTGAAAGCTATGAGATCTGAAAGTGAACAGACGGGGCTGCCTGACAAGTGCTGGAAGACACCCGTTTGAATGCTTATGCCACGGAAAACTGGGAATGAGTAACCCAAATCCACCGACTCTTGCGTTCTAATGTCCTATTCGTGCCTCCCCTTGATCAATAAAAGACAATGGCATTTTACAAAGGGGCCTGGATTACACGGGACGTGTGGTTCAACAGGTCTGTACTGGCCTGCAAAGCAGTGCAGAAAGAGCCGAGACAGGAATCTGGAGCAGCAAAGGAAGCAAGACGCAGACCTTCGGGCTTTTGAGTTCTGATTGTCTGACTTATTTCTCCTTATTCAGCTGGAATCTCCTCATAATGTAGTTCAACTCTGCACATATGAAATGTCCTGTCTTCCTTCCTCTCATTCCACACTACTGGAATGGTGATAAAGCAAGGTAGACTAACTTATTTCTTTGCAAATATAGGTATGTCCCATGACTCATGCCCCAATTATGTATTTTTTGGTTGTATAGGTGGAAGTGCCTGTATATGTATATGTGTTTGTTTTTATATTTTCTTTTATTTTTAGAGGGTGTATATTAATTATTAATGTTGGTTGTCTAATCCCCATTTATTGATTTCATAGCAAGCTCTCCTATAGTCTCAAGTATGTTTAATTCTTGTCAATAATTTGGAGTCAATGAGTTTAGTTTTTCCTCAGATGCTTTCACAATAATTGATTTATTTCATTTACTTTTTTGTTGTGATTTGGGCAGAAGCTCACAATGTGAATTCGTTTTCCATTGAATAATTCATAAACATTTGGTCTCATGACAAGGATTGCAATCTCCACAATGTAGCAGCACTCAAAACACTTCGTTCCTGTGTTTCCTACACTTGATTCTGTGTCCTATCCCTTCTTGCTTCTGATCACTCTCTAAGCAAATGTGCCCCTTTCGATCTCATATGGCAGATTTTTTCTAACACCATTTCTTTTGAGAAATGTAAAAGCAATCTCAAGGGCAGTGCTTATTTTTTCATCCTCAATGAAGTCCTGCTATGCAATTTATAAGCAGCTATAGAAGGTGTGCTTCCCAAAGTCTCTAATGTCTTATTTCTCTCCAAAGCCCCCCAAAAGCACCTTTTGGAAACCTGCCCTTAGCTCTTTGGTTCTAAGTGCATAGACCATGGGGTTTAAGGCAGGGGGAATGATGTTGTGTAGTACATTGAGTAGAACTGGGATTAGAGTGGCCTTGGTCTCTGTCAGGTGAGTTACTGAAATGACAACAATGACTGTGTAGAAAAAAAGGATGAGGATGAGATGGGAGCTACACGTGCTGAAAGCCTTCGATGCAGCTTCAGCTGAATTCAGTCTAAGTACAGAGCGCAGGATCAATATATATGACAATATAATAAGACTGAGATCACTCCCCATACAAACCCATGCCAGAACTAATTGGCAAATACTATTTGGCCTTCTGTCATCACAAGCCAGGCTTGTGACTCCAAGGTTGGAGCACAAGCAATGGTCAATCTCGTTCCTGGAGCAGTAGTTACGCTGGGCCGCAAGAACAGGCACTGGGATGACTAAGAAGCCATTTCTGAGCACCATGAACAAGGTAACTTTTATGACGAAGGTATTGGTCACGATGGCTGGGTAGCGAAGAGGATGGCAAATAGCTACATACCTATCAAAAGCCATGCAAAGGAAAATACCAGACTCCATGCCAACAAAGCAGTGAATGGCATAGATCTGAGCAAAACACTCAGGGAGACTAATGGCATTAGAGTTAAACCAGAAGATGGCCAGAATCTTGGGCACGATGGTGGTGGCCAGGCCCATGTCTACTACAGAAAGGATGCCTAGGAAATAGTACATGGGTTGTTGCAGAGCAGAGTCCTGGCAGATGGTGATGAGAATGAGGAGGTTGGCACCAATTGCCACAAGGTAGAGTGGTGCCAAGGGCAAAGAAAGCCAGTGCTGCCAGTTGTGAATGCCTGGAATTCCCATCAAGATGAACTCTGAAACCTGCAATTTAGAACTGTTGGATAGTTTGAGAGCTGCAGACATATTTCCCGAAGGGACAAACAAAATTCAGTTGCTGCTTCTGAGAATAAACAACATAGGAAAAATTGAAAAATTGTCTCCACTTAGTGTATTTTTATGCTATAAAAAACAATCTGGAGTCAATCTCTTATAGTAGTTAAAGATATCTCAAGGAAGTTCTAGGACTTCACTAGAAAAAGGTACATTTTCAAGTAGTAATTACCAGTGTGCATTATGCTGGTAAATGTTTTTATGGATTTCAAAGATTGAGAGGTACTCCTCTCTATTATCCCAAGTTAGGCCCACTGCAAGATATAAGATTTTATTAATTTTTTCCTAAACTGTTATTCAGTCCCTTGAGAGATTTTGTGATGTCAATTCACCGTGTTTGTTTTCCTCATTTTGGCTCAAACTTACTTGACTTCAATTTTTATTAAACGTTATATACATTTTTAATTACTGATATATAGAAGATTAAAGTTTGTTGCTCAACCACACCAAGTGAAATAGATGTCTGTTAATGTTTTATGTTGAGTTGCAAAATTTTGATATCACAGTCTTTTAAAGAGTGTAAACCTTGTAGCTCATTGCAGAGAGCAGAGAGAGCATTTTTATTTGATTTTCTTCTTTGTGTGGACTTCTAAGCAGTCTCGAAAGAACAGCTTGAATGAAAGAATGATCCTTGCTGGATTTAATTTGATTTAATTTAAGGAGGTGGTTTTGAAGGAAGGAAGATGTCCAAGCTCCACGGAAGGTTTTAGCAAAAAACAAGCATCCAGTAATTTGCAAAATATATATTGAAATGTTTCCTCAAACAGATGAAGATCTGGAGGTGCTCACTCCTCTGTGCAAAAGCTTTAGGAAGACAGCTACTTGCCTACCGACTGACCACATTATCCACATTATAAAGAAGGCGTCCCAAAAGAATGTGGCGATCATCATATGATATTATTAATATCACACACAAAAATAACATCTGCTGAAGGTAATGCCAAAACCGTTGTAGGTTTATATCACAGAGCATTGCCAGAAATTTCAGCTGGATTCAGAGAAGGTCCTAGAATTGCATATCATTGCTGACTTCAAGTAGATCTTGGCTGAAAGCAGAAAGATGTTTATTAGTGTTGTATTGACAAAGGTATTTGACTGTGTGCATCATAACAAGCTATGGATAATATTGAGGAGAATGAGTAATTCATTGTGGCTATGCAGACCTGTATATAAGACAAGAGATTATCAATCAAACAGAATAAAAGGATATTGAATTATAAATCAGGAAACGTGTGTGTCACAGGCATATCCTTTCACCATACTTTCAGCCTCTGTGCTCTCCAGTAATCAGAGAAGTTGGGATATAGGAAGAAGAACCCAGCATGAGATTTGGAGAAAGGCTCATGAACAACGTGTAATATACTAATGAAAAAATTTGCTTGATTAAAGCTAAAACAACTTGAATCAATATATGGTAAGGGCATTACAACCTTCAGAATGTATTACAACTCAATGTAAAAACAAATCTTCACCACTAGACCTACAACTTCTATAACTTCATGGTAAGTCGAGAAAATATTAAATTTTGCAAGGATTTTACGTTCCTTGTATACACAATCAGTGCCCTTGGAAACAACAGTCAAGAAATCAAATGATGCATTTGGACAAATCTGCCTTCAAAGACCTTTGTAAAATGTTAGAGATCAAAGATATCACTTTGCGGGATAAGATGCACCTGACTGAAGACAAGCTATTTTTTTCACCTCATATGCATACCAAAGCTGGACAATGAATAAAGAAGGCTGCAGAAGGTTTGATGCCTTTGAACTTTGATGTGGGTGAAGAATATTGAGTCTGCCATGGGTTTCCTGGAGCCCTGGTGGTGTAGCGGTTCCATGTTGGCCTGTAATCCTCATGGTTGGCAGTTCTAAACCACCAGCAACTCCATGGGAGAAAGACTGGGCTTTCTATTCTAGGAAGCAGTTACAGTCTCAGAAAACCACAGGGAGTCTCTGTGCGTCAGCATGGACTCAATCACACTGAATTTGGTTTGGGTTTGGGCCAGAAGAATAACTACCGATGGAATGCTCCCTAGAGCGAAGATGGCAAGACTTCTTCTGATGCAGTTCATAGGGACCAGTCCTGAAGAAGGAGACACCAGGCCTGGGAAAACACGTCAGCAAAAAAGAGGCAGACTACCAAGGAGATGGACTGGCACAGTGGCTGCAAATAATAACGCAAACAGAAGGACGATGTTAAGGAAGGCACAGGACTCGGCAGTATTGCGTTCTGTTGCGCGCAGCGTTGCCGTGAGTGGGAACCAACTCTACAGCACCAAACAGCAGCAACAACAGACTGCGATGGACCTCAGCAAGTCTGCTTCTGGGTTTCAGAGTGGAGTCTTAGAGTAAGTAGCTAAAGAGCATAGGAGTAAGACTGTGGGGCAGTTCTACCCTGTTCTATAGGGTCGCGCTGAGTCAGTATGGTGGCAGTAAGTTTGGTTTGGGGGGGATTTAATTGTAGGCGGAAAAAGATATAATGGGCTCATTGATGGATTCTTTTTTCTGTCATTAATAAATAAGCAGGTCTCCTCAAAACAAACAAACAACAACAACAATAACAAAAGAATTTAGGCATAACTAATGAAATTAATCACCAGAAATTGGTATGAGCAAAGTTTCAATCTAGGAATATTGGAAGTTGTCAACAATGAAATGGAATGCAGAAAGATGAATATTCTGTGTTAGTGAGCTGAAACGGACTTGATCAGGCAGGTTTAAATTAGAAAATTATGTATTTTACTATGCTCTGGTGGTGTAATAGTTACTTTTTAGGCTGCAAGTAGCAAGGTTGGGGGTTCAAATCCATCAGCTGCTCCCCAAAAGAAAGAAGGGGCTTTCTTTCTTGTAAACAGCTACAGTCTCAAAAACTCACAGGGGCAGTTTTATCCTGTCCCTTCGGGCTGGTGGCAGTCAGTGTTGATGAGGTGACCGTGGGGAGAGTGTTCGTAGTACTGAACCAGGAATGACCAATTCAAGACAACAGTGTTGCATTCATTGTCAAAAAGGACATCTCGAGATCTGCTTTTAAATGCAATGCTGTCTGTGATAGGATGATGGGTCTCCACATACATGGAAATCCAATCAATGCAACCACTATTCAAATTTACACACCAATCACTAAAGCTAAAAATTCAGAAACTGGAAAATTCTATCGAGGTCTTCCATCTGGAACTGATCAAACATACAATCAAGATGCACTGATAATTATTGTGATTAGAATGCAAAACGTGGAACCAAAAAAGAAGAAATGGTAGTTGGAGAATATGATCTTGGTGATAGAAATTAAAATGGAGCTTTCATACATATGTAAATATATGTATATAGGATGGTGGGGAAATAGATCTACTTGCATATATTTATAGGTTTAGTATTAAGGCAGCAGATGGACATTGGACCTCCACTCAAGTACTTGCTCAATGCAAGAACACTTTGTTCTATTAGCATTCCATGAAGCAAACCTTCCCGATATTATCGCTGAAGACAAATGTGTGCATAAGCAAATGTGGTTAAGAGAGCTGATGGTGCCCGGCTCTCAAAAGATATAGCATCTGGGGTCTTGAAGGCTTGCAGGTAAACAAGTAGCAATCTAGCTCAGAAGCATCAAAGCACACATGGAATAAGCACACCAGCATGTGTGACCATGAGGTGTAGAAGGGACTAGGTATCAGACATCAAAGGACAAAAAAATCATATCAGTAGTTTCACACCTTCCCGATATGATCACTGAAGACAAATGTGTACATAAGCAAATGTGCTGAAGAAAGCTGATGGTGCCCAGCTCTCAAAAGATATAGCATCCGGGATCTTACAGGTTTGAAAATAAACAAGCAGCCATCTAGCTCAGAAGTAATAATGCCCACGTGGAAGAAGCACACTAGCCTTTGTGACCATGAGGTGTCAAAGGGATGAGGTATCAGGCATCAAAGAACAAAAAATCATATCAGTGTAAATGAGGGTGAGTCCAGAGTGGAGAATCAAAGCCCATCTGTAGGCAACTGGACACCCCATTACTGAAGGGTCACTGGAGGAGATGAGCCATTCAGAGGACAGGGTAACAATGATGAAACATACAACTTTCCTCTAGTCCTTAAATGCTTCCTCCCCCCACTCTCATGATCCCAATTCTACCTTACAAATCTGATTAGATCAGAGGATGTACATTGGTACAGATAGGAATTAGAAACACAGGGAATCCAGGACAGATCACCCCTTCAGGGCCAGTGGTGAGAGTGGCGATACCTGGAAGGAGGAGGGAAGATGGGGTAGAAAAGGGGAACCGATTATAAGGATCTGCAAATAACCTCCTCCTTGGGGGATGGACAACAGAGAGGTTGGTGAAGGGAGACGTCGGACAGTGTAAGATATGACAAAATAATAATAATTTATAAATTATCAAGGGTTCCTGAGGTAGGGAGGAGAGGGGAAAGAGTGGGGAAAATGAGGAGCTGATATCAAGGGATCAAGAAGAAAACAAATGTTTTGAGAATGATGATGGCAACAAATGTACAAATATGCTTGACACAATGGATGTATGTATGGATTGTGATAAAAGTTGTACGAGCCCCCAATAAAATGATTGTTTTTTTAAATGGAGCTTACATGAATGAATTTTGCAATTGCCCTTTATTTCAGTGACACAAAAGGCAACTATTGAACTTCAACTTTTATTTCAAGAAAAGTATAAATACCTCAGGGTATTTGATTTTCCTCGGCTCTTGATTCTTTCTTTTACTTAATTTGCATACACCTTCTCTTCATAACTGCTGTTTTTGATGGAATTCACACCTTAAATATCTCTAATATGGTCTGGTCATGATTGTCTCTGATTTCCCAAAGCATTTTTCTTTTTGCCAGCAATCTAATTATTCTAATATTGTTGCCCTCTTGTTTCAAATGCCCTGATGTATTTACACTTTCCTTTAAATAGAAGTTGAATCTACCATATGCCGTCTAAGGAAATCAGATATAGTACAAACTCACTGAGTATCATTTCTTGTTATAAACATCCTTGTATTTCATCCACATTGCACATATCATAATTCTTGCAACTAGCAAAAGTTATGGATTTTTGAAGGAATTCAGTCAATATTTTTAACAGTGGAAGGTATTGGGGTTTGTTATGAAGGGAAAAATAAAAACAAGTTTGGAAAATGTGTACCAATGTTTTAATATGGCATTTAGAAGTAGGATTATGAACAATTTTAATTACATTCTATGGGTTTATTATTTGTAAAATTACTTTTAAATATAGAAAACAAAAAGTAAATGTCTCCCATAATATCAACAATAATATTCATATTAACAGCTGGATGCATTTCCTTTCAGGCATTTTTTGCTGCCTCGGTTTGAATAAACATACACCCCTACTGATGGGATTAAATGTCCTTGTTTAATGATGGATATAATTTGAGGAACAGTAAGAGCATCTAAATATACCCATAGCAAAATATATCAAATGACTAGCACAGTCCTGGAGATACAAATACTATTACTTGGGCATTTAGATGGGAATTCTTAAAGAGTTTAGCACAATTGTTTAGTCACTACAGTCATAGAAATATGTAACCCATTTCACTACACAAGCCTTGATATTTTCCCAAACTCTCATTAATTTCTACACATACTATCAAGCACATGGCCTTATATTATTCATGCTTTCTCCATCTTCTAGCAAATGTTATTCATGAAATAATATTTGTGTGATATTGTAGGGAGGGGGATTTGGTTTGAGTTTACACAGTGACAATATTTGTTTTTTAATTTTTTAACATTTACGCAGTGAATATACTCATCTTGGGGGTAATCCAATGAAGGCTAAATAACCATGATCGGGTGTTCTATAAATGAGGTAACATCTAGAATGTAGTATGACCCTGATAATTTCTAATTTTACTTATAGCGCACAGCCAGGGCTCTCCAAGCCTCCATGCCCCGCTACACAGAGAGTTGCAACAGGCTATGGCAGGACGGTGCCAAACTCCATGAGGAGAGACGTAGGATGCACCACTGCAGGTTGTGTGATGTAGTCAAGGAGGTAACATTTTAGTACTTACTGTGCCCATGAGCAGTCTGTGGTACTGCTGTTTGAGAAGCTGGCCATAGCGCGGCTTTCCTACTAGGGAAAAAACCACAAAAAATAAACCCTCCAAAGAAAGAGGCTTTCACATAGGAATGAGACGTGTTCTCAGTTGGAGCAGAGCACAGAAATCACGGGCTTCGATAATTTATAGGAAATAGTAAGATGCACAGTGATCCAAACACAATAGACCGCCCTCAGAGACTTGCACAGAGAAGGGATCATAGAGAAAGCTCAATTTCCAGATTGCCAAATCTCAGAAGACTAAAATAGAGAGTAATTTAGAAACATATGAAGTCCCAGGGTAATAGTAATAGTAAATGTGTTCACCTGCTAATCAGAAGAAAAAAAAAGAGTTTTCAAGGCCACCCAGGGGTGCCTTGGAAGAAATGCCTTACAATGAATTTGTGGAAGATCAGCCCCTGAAAGCCCTCTGAAGCACAGCTCTCCTCGTACAAGCGTAACACTGTCTTCAGTCGGAGTTGCCTTGATTGCAGCTTCAGGTCTTCTGTTGTGTCCTAAAAGCTTCAGGAGGTAGAAAAACGTCTTCTTTCATGAAACCAAGATGAGCATGAAATGTGTGGGCAAGTTTACTATCGTGCTTGAATTATTCATTCCTCCCAAATGTAAGAGCATTCTCATTTCTGAGCTACCTTTAAGAGCTACCTTTGAAGGAAAAATGTTCATTCCACATATATATTGAGCTCCTACTGTGGACATAAAAGATAAGTGAAACAGTTGTGATCCCTATCTTCATGCAAGTTGCAGTCAAGTGGTGGGAATGAGGTTTTTGCAGTGTTAAAATTCAAATAATTTAAGAACAATTTTGATCCCATAATGACCATTTTAAGTATATAAAAAGGATATACTGAAAGGTGGTTTATTATTTCATAGAGGTAATACTTAAATAAGAACAATAAAAGAGATACACAAAACTAGATTGCTATAAGAGCTTTAAATTTAATGAAAAAATATTAAATAATACCTGACAAAACAGTAGAACTGAAGATATTTCCATATTGCTTCCTTATTGTCATCCTCATATATAATATTCTTCACTTTTATTACAAGCATAATTCCATCTAATTCTTGTAGCTATGGGTGTAATGAACACTACTATGGGCACTTAGAATATTCTTTTGCACAGATTAATATTAAAAAAGAGCAAGGAGTGTAGAATATGGTATGTGATAGAATATGGTATCATTCCATGCTAGGTAAAATACAAGGTCAATGAAAAAGAGGAACCCTCTCAACAAAATGGATCGATACAGTGGCTGGAAAAACAGGCTCACACATGACAATAATTGTAAGCATATCACAGGAATCGGTAGAGTTTGGTCTATTATACATAAGGTCACTAGGAGTCAGAACTGACCAAGGGCACCTAACAGCAACCAAAATAAGAGCCAGTCTCACAAATGTAGAAAATAAATCCAGGTGAGGCCATAATGACCATGAGGGGACTTTGAAGCATCCAGAAAAGTATGGGGGGAAATAGTTCCAGAGAGTAAAAGGGCAATTTGTGAAAAAGCATATATTGGAGTTATCACATATTATTTGAAAAATCACTTAAATATGTTATTCCTGTGATTGATAGAGATACACTTTTCTTGCATGTGAATACAGAGAGAAAGGACTAAGAGCCTGAAACTGAACTTTGAAGACTTTGACATTTAAAGACCAAGTAAATATGGATATATATGTATATATGGATATATATACAGCCTTAGTTATAAAAAAAGAGATAGTTGTTTTCAAAGAAGTAAAGAAGTAGAATGTGTAATGTTAGTTAATTCATGACAAATAAGATGAAATTTAAATTATTTTATGGAATCAGCCTCATGGAAATTATAGATGACTTTTCAGGAACAATAATTTATTTCAGTTTGTGTCTTGGGCTGTCTGGGCTCCCTAGAGAAGCAAAAGTAATGCAGTGTATACATGCGTACAGGTTTGTATCATGGAAATAGCTCACACAGTTGTAGAGATGGGCAAGCTCCATATCTGTGGGTCAGATAGCAGGCTGGGGGCTTCACCTGACTCAAGTTGCTTCAAGGTTCATCTGGGGCAGAACCCAAGGTTTATTGGTCAGCTGATGGGCTTCTGGCGACAAAGTGAATGTAGCAAGGTGAGCAGTTCAGGATTCTGGCTGTAGAGACAAATGAATCTTAGGTTGGCAAGTCATGTGTCTGATTGTGGTGGCAAATGAATTCAAAGTTGTCAGATTAAGACTGAAGGCTGCTGATAACTCCCAGAATTGGCAGGCAAAATAGCAGGCCACTGGCAGAAGTCCAAAGAAGTGGAACTCAATGAGCCAGACGCAGGTCCAGACCAAGGAAATGCAAGCAGGCGTTTCCATAGCGCCCATGTATCTTGGAAGTAGCCCGTACCTTCACAGGTATCTCATTGTGGGAAATCACTAGATCTTAACTGCCAAACCACTGAGATTCCAGGTTCACACCAGTGGACAAAAAATCTTAACTCTTACAGTGTGTATCAGCAAGCAAACAAACAAATAAATAAGCAAGCAAACAGGTCTATTGACGTGTGTTATGTAGTAAGAGGCTGGTAAGTGCATATATTGATATAGATAATTATTATAATCATTAATCAATCTTAATAAATTTTAAATTTCTTTCAATATTTTAACAGTCCACAAAGTTCAAGGGAAGTTTTACTGTTGGGTTAAAGAGCTGATCAACTCAAGTAGGATATAAACACAAGAAAACTGAGAGGTAAGTGATGGCCTAAGCTTCCTGAGGAGGTGGAAGTCACTGAAATTAAAAACATATGTTGAGACTTACTTCAGCAGACAAAACAAATCAATAATAAATATGTGGGTACAATAACAACCAGTAGATGTCAAAACTTAGTATAAGAAATTAGAAGTTAAGTAGGTCATTGCCAATTTTTTTGTGGATTTGACAATGTTGCATAAAAGGCATGATGAATGAGAGCTATGTAAGGAGATTGAGCAGGGTAACAGTTTATCATCGCAAATCATGCGATAGGAAAAAGCATATCCATGTAGCACTAAGATCCAAGTTCAAATGACACGTTCTCCTTACAAACATGCTTTGTCCAGCAGGGCAATGTACATTAAACAACATACAATGAATAGTACTGAATTATTCCATAGTTGGGGTGTAGCATTTGTGTGCTAGCCAGATGGTCAATTTCAAGTGTGAAATGGTAATTCAGTTGATAAAGTGTGGTATGCAAAATTGCAACTTTTAGCATTATATGAAGAATAAATTAATTTAAGGATTACCTGGGTTATTCACTGAAAATGCACAGAAAATCTCCCTATAAAATAGTGCTATGCACATTTATTTATATGTTAAGTATTTTGGTAGTAGAAGGACATTGGTCCTTGAGATAGTTTATTGTGCCAGCCTGGCTGATAAACACAAGTGGGATTCACTGAAGGGCAGAGAGATAAATGGCTTGGTGAGCCTTGCCTTTCTTGTCTCTC
>NW_022103939.1:1399894-1418832 GCF_000313985.2 Echinops telfairi
AAAATGTTAAAAAAAAAAAAAAAGAAGAAAAAATTCAAAAAAAACCAAAAAAACAATTGGTGTATGGATAGTTATTAGAACTTTAAGAGCCCCAATAAAATGATAAAAAGAATAAAATAAAATACAAAAATAAGAATAGAGAGTGTTCAGCATAATTTATTGAATTATAATTATTTTTGAAATGGATACCCTCATCTATGTGAATTATCTTAATAGCAATATTTATGTTCCTGTATCTGGGAGCTTTAGACGTAGAATCTTGGTCTTGTTCTCAGGATTGAAGCTCTTCCAGTGAGAAAGGGTATGTGAATTTCCAGTGAGAGGAGGGGGGGGCGGCGTGCCATCTGCATCTATTAGAATGGGATAGCATACTGAGATACTGACAAGCCCACAATGTATAGAAGTCATATTTTAAGGTGCTCATTTATTAGTATATTTATCGATACAATTATACAATTGTCTGAAACTATTTTTGTGATAGAACACAAAACTCATTATGTGCAGTAATCCATTTCACCAATACATTTAAGAACTTCTTCCACATAGGGTTAAATTGGACTGAGGGATTAAGAACAACTGGGCCCTCTTTCTCTTACAACAGAATGAATGGATAGGTAAATTAATTTATAAGATGTTTCCATTATGATTTGTTTAGGTAAACACTATCCTCCATAGCAGTGGTTCTCAACCTGTGGGTCACGACCCCTTTGGTGGTCTAATGACCCTTTCACAGAGGTTGATGGATTCATAACAGTAGCAAAAGTACTGTTATGAAGTAGCAATGAAAATAATTTTATGGTTGGGGTGGGTCACCACAACATGAGGAACTTTATTAAAGGGTCATAACATTAGGAAGGTTGAGAACCACTGCTTTATAGGGTCACCACAGAGGCGCCAATTATTTCTGGAAGGCTCCCTCCAGCGAATTTGGAGAATTGCTCATCTTGTCTCTGGTAGGGATAGGAATGGCACTGCTAACAACATTGGGACCTAGGTTGGCTCTTCAGAGATTTAGAACTTAAATTTAGCTTTAGAATGAGTCGCCCAAATTTGAAAATGAAGAGCTATTCCTTACCAATGCTGTGCCTTTATTCAAGAAAATCAAATTCTTCTGTACTTAAATTTGAAGGTTTCAACTCACTGTGGATAATTTGTAGATAATGTTATGAATATTGATATGTTCCTTACCTCTTCTTGTTTTCAAGCTCCTCTAGTTCATATATATATGTATGTATGTACACATACATACATATATAGTCCCTGTGCAAAATTATAAAAGTTTCTTATAGCTCTAATTTCTTTAACTGTGCATTTTGATCCTATCTTCTGACACTTGCAGAAAGTCAAATAAACTCTATGCCTGGAGCATTGGGAGAACACAGGAGATGAGAATGGTCCCTGTGGCTATACAGAGGCTCTTCTAACCTGGTAGCTGGAATTAAACTCCATAAGGTATAGTTGGTAGTTTTCAATGCCTGAAAACTAGCTAGGTTAAAAGAATCTTCCCATGTTTACATCGCTTGATTGCAAAGGAAGAATACTGAATCTCCATGACCTCATTCTTGGAAATGTCCTAGAAAGTTCTGTTGAGGACATCATGTCTTTATTAAGACCTCTTTCCAGTCTGAAATACTGAGGAATTTCTAACCTTGAAAGGCTTTTGGCTAAGCTCCTTCTATAGCTCCGGATTATTCAGATATCTTGACTCCAGGTCCCTGGTCCCTCCGAAACACCCTGACAACCCTTTCCCGAATTTCCTTGGTCTTAACGCCATATACTACAGGGTTAAGAGCAGGTGGAAAGAGCAGATAGACATTGGCTAAAAGAATGTGAATATGAAGCGGAACGTGGTGGCCAAAGCGGTGGGTGAAAAAGGAGAAGAGAGCTGGTGTGTAAGAGATAAGGATGACACATACGTGGGAACCACAGGTCCCAAGGGCCTTGGATCGAGCTTCATGGGATGAAAGGTGAAGAACAGCCCTTGCAATGAAGGCATAGGAGAGACCAATGCAGAATAAGTCCACCCCAATTACCAGCAGCGCTGCAGTCAGCCCATACACACGGTTCGGTCTGGTGTCTCCACAGGCCAGCTTCACCACAGCCATGTGCTCACAATATGTGTGTGGTATCACATGGCTTTGGCAGAAGCTCAAGCGCCCAATGAGAAAAGGGCATGGGAGCATGAGCAGGGAGCCCCGCATCAAGGCTACCACCCCTATGCGCGCAATGATGGTGTCTGTGAGAATAGTAGCATAGCGAAGTGGGTGGCAGATGGCTACATAGCGATCAAAGGCCATGGCCAGCAGCACAGTGGACTCCATCATGCAGAATGCATGAATGAAGAACATTTGTGCCAAGCAGGCAGAGGCAGAGATATGCCCTGCTCCACACCAGAGGATGGCAAGCAGCTTGGGAACGGTGGAGAAGGAGGCCGCCAAGTCAATGGTAGAGAGCATACACAGGAAAAAGTATACAGGCTTGTGCAGGGCTGGTTCAGTGGCAACAATGACCAGGATGGTTATGTTGCCCACAATTGTAGCTGTGCTCAGGCAACACACAGGGAGTGAGAGCCACAGGTGGAACTCTTCCAAACCTGGGATGCCCAGGAGAAAGAAGACAGAAGAGTCCAGGCTAGTGTGATTATGGGAATCCATGGTCACAGGACCTCTTCTCTGGTCAGAAACGCCAGTCCAATATCATATTACCTAGAGAGACACAGAAGAGAGAGATGAGTGAGAGTGAAGAAACACATACTGGTTATATAATATTAGGCCAATGCCATCATCTACAGAATGGAAATAGCAATGGTATATATTCCCTTGTATAAGGAATATCTGATATCATGAGTGATTAATCGCTAGGCTGCTTGCTGCCTAAAAGGCTGGAAATTCTAACCCACCCAATGGCTCTATGGAAGAAAGGCCTGGCCATTTGTTTCCATACAAATTGCAACCAAGAAAGTTCCCTGAGTTGGTTTTACATTATCGTATAGATCACCAGAGGTCAGAAGCAACTCAATAGCACTCGACCACAATGCCCTATATTATTAAGAGAGTCCAATTAGTTGATGCTCCTATTTGTAAAAACTTTTTAGTAGTATCTGATACATATTGCATGTTGAATAAAATAAAGTGAGGAAGTACGCAAATATTCATTCAAATAAGCTAGAAATACTTCCTGGTTAAGACCTATTGTCCTAGGGATCAGCTTCATCCATTTTATTTTTCCAGGAATATACCTTAATGTACACACACACTTGTATGGAAGATGATCAAAGGGAAAAGATGAAATGGGATCATCACCCCAGAACATAAACCTCCAACACAATTCCCCAGATGAAATTGTTAATCTTAACTTTCTTCTTAGAATGAGCTCTGCTTCAGGGCTAAGTGCTTGGTAGTCATTCCTGACCTAAATACTACCCTGAGAGTTTCTACCCCTTTTACTAATCAATGGGTATTTTCACATATCCTTGCTCAGTCTTCATTCCAAAGTACATGAAATGTGTTTCACTTCACACATCTGATTACCTTTTCCTAAAATATGAGAGTCCCCTGTTTCTGAATGTTATTCTGTTATGGAAACGACCTCATCCTTTCCCAGCCCACTCCTAGGTCAGTTATTCATTCACTTTGTCTTTCTTGTGCTTTCAAAGAAAGGAGGTAGTCAAACCCTTCTCCAGTCTAGGCTCTGTAACATCAAGAAATGATTTTATAGGTCTACCTCTAATCAATCCTGAGCAGTTGTGGATTATTTGTGGAGATATCTTTCATTTTTGCCCTTTCATTCAGCCTCCCCCCATATCTCCATTCTCTAAGGGGACACAAACAACAAAGAGTACTTAAGGTAACAGGAATCAGGCCATGCATGTGAAGCATGATGGCATAGGATAAAAGCTAAGACATCACGGCAGACAGTTTTCATAGTTGGGGTGATTACTGTGCAGTACAAAAGGACCCTGATTCCAGGAAATGGGAGTAATAAAAAGTAATTATCAAAGGGGAATCAACTCCTTGTCACAACCCTCCCTCACTCTATATACATATGTACCATGGGAGAGCAGAGAGCAACTCTCCTTAGTGGGCCAGAGACTGTCTGCAGTCACGAGGGGGAAACGCAGAGCACAAATGCCTTCACTTTTGGACCACACAGAAGTTCCTTGTGTCCTATGTATCTGACCTTACGAGAATAAATAATACTAGATATTCTAAATATGTTTGTTATCAAAATCCATTTTTGTTGTTCTCACAGACATGGGGACAAAAGGCGGGAGATGAGCTTGGTTATAAGGGTGATTCTAATCACATAGTGGGGAAAAGGCGAGACCTTCTACTCCTGTGAAGAGTTACAGTCTTGGAAACCCACAGAGGCAGTTCCGCTCCATCCTATAGTGGTACAACGAGCCAAATTGACTCAATAGCAGTGACTCATCACAGACTAGGGCCAATAACTACATGATCTCTAGAGAAGAAAATGATCAATGTGGCTAGTACCTGGGAGTGGATAGGAAGGGTTGTTTAGACCTACTGCACTGTTTGTTTATGCACAAAGAGACAACACCCGTCTCAGGTTCCATTCAATTGACACAACATGCTATCTTCTCTATTGAGCCGACGGGCTGTTAACCAGAGGTCAGCAATTCAAAGCCACCAGCTGTTCTGTGAGAGAAAGATGAGCCTCTTTACTCCCCTGAAAAGTTACAGTCTTGGACACCCCGAAGGGCAGTTCTACCCTGTTCTATAGGGTCGTTTTGAGTCTAAATCAACTTGATGATTTAAGAAAGTTTTGATTTTTGAAGAATAATTGCTTCAAGATAAAAAAAAATGGAATTTGGCTAATAAGACTTAAATAATTTAGTCACGAAAATTATTGATGTGATTTGAACTCTCTTATCACTCTGCCAAATATACATAAGCAAAATATTCTAAAATTTATGTTTACCTTTACATATTCTTTGATAAGTAGAACATTTTAGAGACAGAAAGTTCTGGAGATTATAGAACATCAAGTTATGAGGGTACAACAAGTATTGTTATTGAACCAAACATTTGGAGAAAAAATAATCTTTCTAATTATTTATTGGCGGAAATGTTACCTTGATTCACTTTCTTCGAGAATTCTAAAGTTTCCTGATCTGTATAATGAAAATAATAGTATTTTTCTAGTTCTGAGGATTTTAAACGTCCCTAATATAGTTTGTGCCCATGGGAGATACTCCTGGGTGTCATTTACTGCTATCATTAGCATCATTTGACTAGAAAATCATTTAATGTCTCATATAAAATTGTCACTACAATTTGCTTAACCAGGTAGAATGTAGTATTTGTTTAAACATCTATACGATGATACCTTGTCTCCATTCAATGTAATTGTTCCACTGTAGGAATAACTTCCTGACAAAATAAAGTTTCCAGATAATTTTTCTGTCTCCAAGGCCACATGACAAATCATATGGAGATCTGAAAATGGCTTCCTTGTTTGCTATCCACCGAACTAGCTGCATATGCCGTCGGTTTTTATGACCTGTGTTTGCTCACTGAATTCATCTGGTTAATTCAGTAATCTTCAAATTTCACAGAGATTTATTCTGTGAAATTCCCTTTCATGGCCTCTCTTATCCTTCAGATTTTAAAGCTAAGTGGCAGAACACAGACATTGAAGCTGGAGTCAGACTGAAAAAGCAGAAAAGGAAACTCTCACTTACCAAAGCACTTCAAGTTCCCCATGACTCCCACCAATCATTTTACATTTTTGCCAGACCTGCCTACACTTACTTTTCATCTTCTCATAAATTCACTCTCCCATAGCCAGGAGGTTTAACTTGATTCTCTTGGAGGTTACACCTTGCTCCTTAAGTCTCTAAGTTTTCTGACTTTTTAACCCATTTGGGAGCTGAACAGTGCATATAGCTGGCCACATATTACGTGACTAGATTAGTTGCTAATTTTAAAATGAAAATTACTTTCAGTTTCTGTAACCATTCCTCCCTGAGCAACCTAACTTGTACATATATCAGTTCCCTTCCCAGAGCCATCCACTCGTATCCTCTCATGCAATCTCATTCCCATTCCATCCAGCTGTTGAAATGAGACTGCCATTTCACACCATTTCTTAAAGAAACATAACTGCTTGAGAAATAGTTGCACCTATTTTCACTTCCCTCTATTTGAACATGCTCCTTTGATGCCATCTCTAGTTTTATTTGTGGTGTTAAAACCAATGCCCTCAGAAAGGTGAAAGTGACCGCGTCACAGTCAGGAGAAGGACGGACTAGGGAACACTGTTTCCTGACCACGCACCAAACGCAGACCGCCGTCTCAACACAAACGAGAGCTGAACTGGAGCGGACTCTGCCTATTTGGAGAACTGGAAACAGTGGGCTCAAGCGTAAGCACAATTGTGAGGATGGCACAGGATTGGGCGGTGTTTTGTTCTCTTGTATGTAGGGTCCCTATAAATTGGAACCCACTTGATGGTACCCAGCAACAACAGACCGCAAAAAGATCAAGACACTCATAACATTTTTGCTGATTCCTTTTGCTTGACTTCTCACTACTGATCTCTGCAGTGTTTACCTATTTTACTGCGCACAATAATTTATCTTACATGGTTGATGAATATTTGTTTTGTAGTAATTTCAGGAAGATCAAAATAAATGTCTCAGCATTTACTTACAGTTCCTCTCATTTACCTGGTGTGGTTGACATATCACTTGCTTTTTCCTTTGCTAAGGAGACTCTATTTACAAGAGAACAAAACACCAGCCAATCCTGTGCCAACCTCACAGTTGTTCTTATGTTTGAGCCCACTGTTTCCAGTTCTCCAAATAGGCAGAGTCCGCTCCAGTTCAGCCCCACTCCTCTTTTCAACCACTCAACCTAATGTTAAGTACAACTGTTGTGTTGGGGAACCTGATAACTAAAACTTCAAACCAGATTACTCAGAGATGTTTTTCTGTGAATTTCACTTTCCTGGTCTCTCTCATCCTCCTAACTGTAAAGTGGCCTTCCCACCCCAGTTATCGCAAACAGATTTCTTTTAAAGGCTACTATACGCTTTTTCTAGAGAATACCAGTAGCTCAAACTCACATGACTCCAGGATTTCAGGAACAAGAAGGCACATTAACTGTGTAAGCATACTCAGAAGATGGTGAGTCTTGCATTCCTAGTCTCTCCGCACTCTCAACTATCTATAGACTGGGCTAAGAAGCTGTTATATGGAGGCTGTGATCCCACAGTCCCTCTGGGGAGTTTGGTGGGTTGCACTGGGTTTAAGGCTAGAGTCATCTAGATTTAAACATCTCCCCATAGGGAGCTTCTGCATACCCTAGCAAACTGGGCATCCAAGTTTTTCCTCATTTGTTGACCAAATAAAAATATAAATGAGATATACATGTATATATTATGTATGTACAAGACACAATATACATTCTCTATGTTTATAAAATATATAAAGAGATGAAGCTAGAGGTTCTGACATTTTCAGGCCACCTAGACTATAAATGTACAAGTATCTTATCTGAATTCCTGTTTCTAATTCGATTCCTTTTCTCAAAGATGACACAAAATGAACTCTCTCCAATCCCCTTGTGTGGTACTCCTGAGCCAGTTCTGCGGCTGACTCCTTCTTGCAACGGTACCATTGTAGAACGCTGATTGTAAATGTTCCCAGACTGACCATATTTACATGACTGCCTTTGTAAGATGCCTTGCCATTTGAAAAACTATCACCAACACAAGATGTATAAAGATAATAATGTAACTCAATAGAAAGTTGTACCCGTATATGAATCTAGAAGAAATGATTCATTAAAGGCAGTTTCTCACTAAACATTGTCAAACCTTACCTCTTCTGGTGTCCCTTACTGAGAACATATCTGTTGTACTTATCTTGGTAAACACTATCAGAGAGCTCATTTGTATGAAAGCTACAACCTAGTTTTATTGACTGTTAAATGGGATGGTGGTGGTTCAAATTCACTAGCTTCTGTGCAGAAGAAAGCTGGCTGCTTTTATAAAGATTACAGCCTTGGCGTTCCTATGGGGAAATTCTACGATGTGCTATAAGAGTGCTATGAGTTAGAATTGACTTGATGGAATTGAGTTGGCTCACTGTTTGATTAATAGCCCACATTGCTATTATTGTTAGATAATAGACGTCAAGTTGGCTCAGACTCGTAGAAAAGAAGGGAACGCTGCCGAAGCCTGCATCTTCTTCCCAGGCATTCCGGCTGGAGTTCCCTGTGCTGCCACCGCGTCAGCTCATGGAACTGTCTTCCTCTTTTTCGCTGACCCCTCCTTCTCCAGGGCCTGGTCGTTCTTGGTCACGTGTCCAAGTTCAGACTTAGTATTACCTTCTCCTTGACAAGGAGCATACTAGCTGTACTTCTTCCTAGACAGATTGATTTGTTCTTCTAGCCATTGATGGTATAGTCAATATTTTTGCCAGCATCTCAATTAAAATGTGTCATATCTTTTTTGGCCTTTTTTATTTATTGTCCAACTTCTGCATACATGTGAGGTGTCTTACTATTCAAAGTGACAACCGTGCTTTTTAGCACTTTAAAGCGGGCTTTTGGAGCAAATTTGCACAATGCAGTAAGGTCACTTGATGTCTTAACTGCTGTTCCCATGAGTATTGGTAATGGAGAAATAAAATCCTTGGCAACATTAATATCTTCTCTGGTTATCATGATATTATCTTGTGGTCCAGCTGTAATACATTTTATATTCTCTATACTGAGGTATAATCCATATTAAAGGATGTGGCCTTTGGTCTTGAACAGGAAAGTCAAGGCTTTTTCACTTTCAATAAGCAAGGTTGAGGCATCTGCATGTTGCAAGTTGTCAGTGAGTCTTCCTCCAATACCATTCTTTACCACACAGGCCAGTTTCTCACATTATTTGCTCAGCATGCAGATTGCAAAAGTATGGTGACAGGACACCATTCTGACACATACCTTTCCTGATTTTGAACCACACAGTGGCCTCTTGTCTATTCATTGACTTCCTCTTGGTCTATGTATATATTCCACTTGAAAAACCTTAAGGGGTCCGAGATTGCTATTTTTAGAAGTGTTGTTCATAATTTGTTTTGCTCTATACCGTTGAATACTTTGTATTGTCAATAAAGCACAGGTAAACATATTCTGGTGCTCTCTGCTTTTCGCCCATATCCATCAGGCATGAGCAATAATATCCCTAGTTGTACATCCTCCTTTGAATTCAGCTTGGATTTGGGGGAATTCCTTGTCAATTTAAATCTGCAAACATTTTTTATTATCTTCAATAAAATTTTGTTTGCCTGTGACATTAATGATATTGTTTTGTAATTTCTGTATTCTGTTGAGTCACCTTTCTTTAAAATGAGCATTAACATGGATCTCTTTCCGTTAATTTCTTAGAATGGAGGAGTTCGTACCTCAAGTGGTGCATCAGTTTGCTGAACCATTTGGTCAATATCTGGGGCCTTGTTATTCACCAATTCCTTCAGTGCAGCTTGGACTTCTCTGTTAATACCATACCATTGGCTCTTGATCATATAGCTATTCTTGAAATGGTTTAATGTTGACGGTTAATTTTTGTTATAATGATAGGGTATATTCCATCCATCTTCTGATGCTTCCAGTGTTGTTCATTATTTTGCCCATAGTATCCATCAATATTGCCACTTGCAGCTTGGTTAGTTTCCCTCTGTTCTTTCAGTTTGAGAAATGCTTGGGAAGGGGAGGTGCTATGTGTGTGTGTTTTACTAAAGTCGGGTCTTTACACATTTCACTATATTTGTCTTCATGAGTTGCCCTTTGAAATTTTCTGTGTGGCTCTTTTAATTCACGAGAAATTCCTTCTGCTTTTGCTAGTTTATGTTCAAAAGCAAGTTTCAAGTTCTCTTCTGGTAACTATTTGGGTCTTTTCCTTCTTTTTAATGTTTTTTGTCTTTTTTGTGTGTTGTTGTTTCTTTGCTTGCTTTCTTCATATATGATATCTTTGATGCTACCCCACAACTCTTAGGTTATTAATTTTCAATGAGTCAAATCTGTCCTTGATATGGTTGTCTAAATCCAGGTACAATATGCTCAAGGTTGTACTCTGGTTCCTATAACATGCTTTCATTGTCTTCAGTTTAACTTGAACACTAAAGTTGATGGAAAAACAATTGCTCCACTCTTTTGAAATATAGTTATAGTTTCATTTTGAAGTTGTTTAAGTACAAAGCAATTGACTTTTCATTAATCACCATTTGCCAAATCAGTGTCTTTATACTTGTATAATGGTACTGAGGGTGACCTAGTGGCACCAGAAGCCATCTAAATTTAGTAAAAGGGGGAGAAGAAGAACCATCAGCTCAAACCAAATCATACAAGGGGGAGGTCAGAAATACCTCAAGCTCTGATTTTTCATCAATTGTGACACTAGTTATCCCTCCCACAGTACTATTTTCTTATCTGTTGGGTTTGATAATTCTTGAAAGAGTCACACAGCACTCATAAACCACACTCATAATTATGAGGTTTATTGGGAAATTGACAAATTACTAATCAGGATAAGATGAACTTGAGAATAACAGGGACAATTCAGGAGACCGAACACAGGTTGTCAATTAGGACAGCTTCCAAACAAGACAGCTTTCAGCTCTTTCACAGTTGCATCTTTGCTGCCAGACCCCACTTGAGCAAGTGTTCCAGCTCTTTTGACTCCCAAGTCAAGGGCCCAAATGTATCCAACTCTATCCGCAAGCCTCTTGCCAGAAGTCACTCAGCTTTCTCTGTGGTCCAGCAAACCCGCTGCAACACCTTGCTCCCTGGGCCGGCATGCTCACTGCAGCCTTTTCACACTGTTTTCCTGGTTCTGGTCTCTGAGACCATCTTGTGTTAACTCAGGCTGTCTCCAGAGTGACTACTCTGTGTGTTCTGGGTATCGGAAGTATTCAGCACAGGGATCCTAGACCTAAAGGATACACTCCACTCCAGCCTTGCTTTATTGTTAGTAGAAAGGTCCCCTTTGACCTCTGTCGCATTGTAAAGACAGTGATGACATAGGTACTGCAGCTGGTCCCCGCCAGCTATGCAGCAGGGAAAGAAACTCAAACATCATGTCAGCATCATCCAAGGTTGATTTATATGAAGCTGAGGTCAGGCATGTTGTACCTTCTAATCCTACTACCAATTCTGACACCAACTGTCCCACAATACTCTGCTTTTGTGACTTGGTTTGAAAAGGTACTACAATGGCCACACGGAACTCACAGATAATTCATGTGTTGATAGGTTACGAGTAAGGTGAGAAAAGCCCAGGATACAGTCGTTGAGTGAGGACAGTTTCTTTTCTGCTGTGCCCTCAGGCAAGTCTCTTTCTGGCCCAGGGCCTCTCTCTGGTCCTCAGACTCTTGGCCTGACCTGTGCCCTGCCCAAACGGTGTAACAAATCTCTGTTAGAATTGCTAATAAATCTCCCAAGAACATGTCTCTCAGATATAAAGCCCAACCAGAAGGCACTCAGCTGCAGCTCAGTGGATGTGCAAACCCAGCTCCCCTAATAAATTGCCCAGTGGCACCCCACTCCACAAGTCAGCCTCCTGCCCCAAAGCACTCAGCTTTACTTGCCTTGTCTGGGAAGTCCACTATTCTGTCTCATGCTCTAACTCCTGATTCTTATGCCAAACCTCTTGTATCAAAGCTGTCTCCTAAACCAAGGAGGGTCAATGCACAGGAATATCAGGGTCCAAAGGAATCACTCTACTCCTGCCTATGATCTCTTGCTGAAAGTAAGATCTGCCTGCATTTTCCTGCTTCCAATATGGCTCATTTTATTCTCATCAGGATGAAAGCCACCATTAACTCTATCAACAATCACTCATAGATGTATTATATAATCCAGTTAGTAGTCCCCACCCCCTTCTTGCTCAGACCCATCTGCAAAACAAAGACTTTTTGGTGGAAGTAACAAAGATTGTGGCTAGAAGAGTCATCTTAATTAATTCACTGCATTACAGTTCTTTTATTAGCCTACTCTTCTCACTAAGACTATACACTAACCAATCACCTCAGTAGGCCACAGGTACCTTATTTGCATACTAAACGGTCCAATCCCTACAGGGGTTTTCTTGACCTTACTTGTAAAATAAACTGGCCAAACCCTTTGCAAGATTGTGGCCTAAGAAATCATTGTATTACATAATTTCATGTCAAATTGATATATAAAGTGCATGGGGTGGTATTTAACTTGCCAATCAAGTCACAGCCCGATGGTGACTCTTTGTGGACATGGCCTTCTCATAAGGAGGGTCCTGGGAACCTCCCCCACTCTCTTTGCCATGAACTTCCTGCTGGCAAGGAACTCTGAGACCTGTCATATCCTTGGAGATGCATCCACTGCTATTGGATCCACTAGAGTTTGTACCCACCGGCCCGTGATATTCCTGCTTTCTGCATCGTTGCATATGACTTCATGAGTCTGAAAAGGGACTCATGGACTACCCTATTCCCTGAAAATAAGACAGTATCCTATATTAATTTTTGTTCCCAAAGATGCGCTAGGTCTTATTTTCAGGGGATGTCTTATTTTGCCATGGAGAAGAATACGGTACACATTTATTGTTGAACAACAAAAAAAGGAAATTTATTACCTGTATACAGTACGGTAGTAGTTGTCATCACAAACCAGCATAACCAGACAAACTGTGAATCCTACAGTATCAAGAATGTCTTGTTACTACCATTATTTCCATGTACAACAGTCTATGGTACATTTACTCATTTATTCAATGACAGTCATGTCATCATCTTCTGAAACAGCATCATAACAATCCAAACCCTTATTTTCGGGGAGGTCTTATTTTTTTTTGGGGGGGGGGGCCTTTTATTTCAGTAAGAGATAAAACTGTTAGTACGTCTTATTTTGGGAGGATGTCTTACTTTGGGAGAAACAGGGTAGTATTACATTTATAGATTTGAGTTGGGCTGGACTGGGATGTTTTATTGATGCATAAGTACTTCTTGTTATAAAGCTCTTTCTTACACATATATGAGTGTCTCTGAATTTGTTTCTGTAGTTGAACTAAGCTAACACAGAAATTATCAAGATATAACTATAAGCCCAGGGCAGAAAAGCCCAAATATAAAGAAAAATGCACTGCCCTGCACAAAGATATTAGAATTAGATTAGATCTTTTTCATAATCTGCACTAATTGTTTTCCTTAAGGACTATATATTATTGTTTATTGAAACATGTCTTTATTAAAACTCCTCTATTAAAGCATTAAAGCTTCATCTATAGGAATCCACAAAATGGAGAGCACAAGTCAAAGAGCACCATCAATTCATCATTACAAGAAAACCTGAAACGGCCAAAACTAGCTGTTTACCTTTAAAACATATTTCTCTGATCATGTTGCTCCTGTCTAAGTATAATGACCAATGGGATTCCCCTAACGAATGATTCCCTCCTCCCTCCTTCCTTCCTAGACCTCTGGGAGTCAGACCTGTGTCCAGAGTTCTTGGAAAATGTGATCATAGTGTTCAAAATGTCCCTTATATAGTCTGAACACAGATCCACTGTAACAGGAAAGCTTATGTGTTGTGTCATGGGAAGAATCTCAAAAAGGACAGCAAGGATGGAAAGGGAAATACGTCTCAGAAGATAAGAAGTGTCCACCAATAATAAAAACAAAAACAAAAACAAAAACAATGCTGCCTGAAAAAAATGGGATAATAGCCCCCAAAAAGGAGCAATTGAAAAGGATATGAGAAAACATTTCCAGGTATGATTTTATCTAAATAATTAAAGGAACTATGCCAGTCTCCCCTCTTTAATTCAGTCTGGTTTCGTAAGCTTCTTCCATCTGTACCCCCACTCTTTCTATTTAACTGGTACTAAATGTCTTAGTCACTCAACACCTTCTGGCCCAGGTACTTGGAAAGATTTCCTCCCTTCTGACAACTAAAGAAAGTTACAGAGGATCGCGGGATGAGTTGGTGAAGACTCAAGGGTCTGGGAGATTTAAAAAATAATTCAGAAAGGTTGGTCAGAGATGATGAAGTAGAGTGGGTTTACAGATTCTGGCTCACAAGAGATATTTAATAAATGCTTGTTAAATAAGAGGAATTGTTCAAAGTTAAAATATTAACAGGACTATCATACAATTCAGTGCAGATACACGTACAGCCATAACGTGGGCAAGGAGGGGGAAATGAGTACATACGATGGGAATGAGCACGTTTGTCCAGAAAAGAAAAAACGAGTTGTGGGAAGCATTCTAGACAAAAGAGGCTGTCAGTCATGGGTCCACTTTCTGATCTTACCTTCAGAACTCCATGGCAGAAAGATCATGTTAAAGCTCTCACTTCTCCCTAAATACACTTATATATTCTAATCTATTGTTCTTTCCATTGCTGTTCCCTCCAGCCAGATGCTTTCCCATTAATTCTTTATTTGATGGAACTCTTGTTATTATTTCAGTTTAAAGCCGGTTGGTGCTTTTTTGTTTCCCCAACGTCTCACCTTTCTATCAGGAAGAGTCCTTTTACCTTTCACTAGCTTTTCTATAAACCGGTAGTAGGATTTGCTGCATGGTTACTCTTTTTGTTCATATGAGTATTTCCTCACTAAACCAAATTATATGCAGAAGGATTAAAAGCAAGGGATGAAAAAGAAGAGGAGGCAAAAAAGAAAAAACAGGAGAACCTAGGCTTACCTATCCTTGTATCCAACCTTCCTAGCTCAGTTTTTGGCATGGTCATGAAAATCCTCCCAGCAGATTTGTAAAATAGAATTTCCCTGGCTCCAATGTTATAAATTTTGATTAGGTTGATAATCCATATTATTAGTAATTTTTAAATCCCTAAGATATTCCCAATATGTACCCAAAACCCTGAACCCCTTCTTTTGGGCTCATGAAGAAGATTGTTTTGCTCAAAAATATGTGTATGACTGGAATAAGAGTAGAAGTTGTACCAAACTCACCGCAGTCAAGTCAATTATAACTTAGAGAGAGACATTAAAGGACTGCCTTGGGAGCCCTGGTGGCAGTAGTGGTTACATGTTGGACTGTGATCCACGGGGTCAGCAGATCGAAATCATCAGCGGTTCACCAAGACAGGGCTTTCTACTCCTGTAAACAGTTAGAGTCTCATAAACTCACAAAGGGGTCGCAATAAGTCAGCATTGACTCAGTGGCACTGAGTTTTGAGAGTGCTGAGGAAAACCCCCTCATCGGGGTTCTGAGGCTGTAACCATACGAAATAGGCTGTCGCATCTTTTGTCTGTGGAACTGCTGCTGGGTTTCAACTGCTGATTTTTGGTTAGCAGCAGCTGAGCACTTTAACTACTGACCCACCAGCACTCACTTTGAAGAAGCACAGATCTATGAAAAATAGGGAGTGAGCCATGTAAATAAAGTTTTGTGGCAGATCAAAGAGCAAGGATAGTGCCCTTATGCAAAAACCAAAATACGGTTAAAGTACCAAAAGACATAAGAATGAAGTGAAGCAGTGAGGAGAGAGGCAGAAGATGACTTTGGATGGGGTGATTCAAAGTCAGATAATAGAGTGGCAATGATTTTTAAATTGTATTCCTTGTATAATGGGAAGCCATTGAGGGTTGAGATACCGTGTGACTTATAATTTTAAGGAGGTAATATTGCTCTTAGGACAATTGACAGTAGATAGGCAAGAGAGAGCCTGAGGGAACTGAGAGGGGGTTATTTCAGTAGTACAAGTGAAAACTAAAAGCTTCTTAGCTAAGATGAGTTGGATGGAAATGTGAAGATGGTGGGAGGTCTTACCAGAGGAAGGAAGGCTGTCTGAGGCAGTATAGGATGATGTAATGGCAAGAGCAACTTCTTGTATACATGGAAGAAAATATGATTCAGGTCAGAAACAGAGAAGTCAAATTTAAATTGGAGTAATGGCAGGCCATCTAACTTAATGAGAGGACACAGCACGGCAAGGGTCATTGCAGTGATGTGGTCGTGGTGAGAAAATGAGAAAATGCTCTTGGAGTTTCTTCTGTTTTCTTATGAAATAGAAAAGATAATAATCATTTCCTGATCCTAACAGTTGAAAGTGTTGGGAGATTAAAGACAATAAATTGTGTCACAAGAAAGAAGAGTGGTGTGTTGGGCTAGATTGACTCAACAAAGAAATCCAGCGACACTCACATATATGTGTAAGAGAGAGCTTTATATTAAGAAGTAATTATATATCAAGCAAACCTCCCAGCCCACTCCATATCAAATCCTTAAGTCCAATGTTAGTCCATAAATCCGATACTAGTCCATAGGTCCCTCTTCAGACTCACACAGCCACATGCAACAATGCAGAATGCAATACAGGAACATCACCAACTGGGGGGTGCAAAGTCTTGTGGATCCAATGGCAGTGGTGCAATCACAGCGCTCTGGCAGCTCTCAGCATGGCTCTGCAACAGGAAGAGAGAGAGTGTGGCCTGACTACAGGGAAAAAGAGGAAGAGGCTGGCCTCTGAGAGCCATGTATCTATCTTGGTTGCCCTTCAATCAAGCTGCCACCTGATTGACAGGCTACACTCCACCCACAGGTTCCTATGGGAACCATGTTGTCACAAAAAACCTCTTCCAGGTGGTTCGCTAAACTCACTGCCATACAGTCAATTTTGACTCACAGTGTGTGTATGGACAGAGCTGAACTGGCTCCTGTGGGTCTCTGAAGCTATAATCTTCATGAGAGCAGAAAACTTCATCTTTCACCCAAAGAATGGCTGGTGGGTTTGAACTGCTGACTTGTGATTAGCAGTCCACAGCATGACCCTCTTGTGATGCCAGGCTCCTCAGAAGGGTGGTTTCCAAGCCAAATCCACTGTCATCTAGTCCACTCACACTAACAGCAACCCTATAGGACAGAGAAGAACTGCTCCCTTGGGGTTCTGAGGCTGTAAATCCTTAAGGAAGCAGGTGGACTTATCTTTCACTCACAGAGAAGCTGCTAAGGTTTAACCACTGGCCTTTCTGATAGCAGCATAATGCTTCACCAAAGCTGTTACCAAATTTGAATAATAATGCACAATGATCGTCCACTTGAGGACTGTAGATAAGACAGAATCAACAAGAACCATTTTGTGTTTTTTGGAGGTCTTATTCAGTTGTTGTAGCAGAGTAAATCATTAGGTTTAGAAAAAATGCATCATTTGAATTAAGAAAGAGAAAATCATAAGTGTGCAGTGTAAACACAGGGCTGTAATTATAGTGATGGAAAATATTTTCTAAACTGCTGAAATAGGTCAGGTCATAATATAGAGTAAAGGTTTTGGAGTTGATGAATTAAAGGACTTTATAATGTCAAAGACTTTTTGAAGCTGAAGTTACTAGGAAAAGTAAACTCAAAGAACATAAGCTAGATGTACAAGTGTAAATTCTTCCAAACAAGATTCTGAAGGTTATCCGACTGTATTACTTATAACATTTTGAGTGACTTAAATGCTATGAAATAAAGAACATTGGAAGTAAGAAGGCAAAAAAATGATGAAAGACGAAGTTTTAATCTGATTAGATAAATAGGAGGTTATTCGTTTGTCTAAATAAATGTATTCACTGGTTTACTTATTGTTTATACCTAAATTTTTTCATAACATCACTAGAGGTAACATTACACATATATTTCTAATATTATTATGTTCTAAAGAAGTGACTTTATTCTTCAAATATTTTGCTTTCATTTTATAAAGGATTGATGTACTGCAATACTAATAATAAGTTTATTGATTCCAAACTTATTAGGATATTTTTAAATGTCACGTGTGTTCTTTACAAAGGATTCCTAAAATAACAAAGGGACTTTTACCCATGTGATTAAATAAAAATCTGTTTTCATCTTAAGCTCTTTTCCTTATAATTGTGATATTTACTGATCCTATTCCACAAACTCCTTTGGTACGCTGCCTAATGTATCAGAGCTCTTACGTCTCTGCTTAGGCATGAAGTCAAAGTTCCTTTGAAGTGTACCCTTTGTCACTACTTTTCAAGGAAAATTAAAGTATGCTACTATATGGTTCCTATCAGTTGGATTCAACTCAATGGCAGTGAGTTTAGAGTTTGAGAGAGGAATTGGTTAATTTAAGAAATGATTATTATTCTTATTTAGGAGTTGATTCTCTCAGTTTTGTTCCTTGTTTCCCCACCACCAGCAACACCATCATTGAAATTATTAACCTTCTGTTAGACAATCAAGTTTAATATAATTTTCTTATTATTCAGACTTGCATCCACATTTCCTGGAAAACCATTAATCATCTCTTTGACTGAATCATATCAGGGTACTTTCTTGAAATGCCATGTTCATAACATATAGAACTATGAGCAAAGACTACAAAGCTAAATTTAATATTTAAAATTAGTTGGAATGCACAGTTTGTGAGTGATGGATAATAAATAGGAGGTACCAGAGAAGGGGTTGTTGCCAGGATCCGTATAGATTCTGTTTTGGGTGTGGGAGAAGAGAAGTTTTGCTTAATTCACAGTAGAAACTGAAGTATAAATGAGGGCTCTTAGATGTCCCAATGGACTGATTTAAACTGCATATCTTTTTCTGAAGGTCAATTGTATTGGAAGAGAAATACATGAGTCACATAAGCCAGAAACCTCAAGAGACTCACCGGAAAATATACAATTGGTGAATACACTTAGGAGATTCTGGGAAAGAGTCACTTGGTAGTGTCCTTAATTGTACATTGCTAGTGTATCCTTACATTTTGTCCAGAAACTGGAGGGCCCTAGAGCAAGAACAGAGGGGCCCTCGTGGCAACGTGGAGCCTCTAGGTTTAACTAGAGCCTTTTAAAATACACAGTTGCTAACCAAAAGTATGGCAGTTTTAACTGACCCACACACATTGTGAGAGAAAGATATGGCAGTCTATTTCCATAAAGATTTTCAGCCTTGGAACCACTGTAGGAAAGTGCTAGTTTATCTG
>NW_022103939.1:1419974-1478158 GCF_000313985.2 Echinops telfairi
CTGACCCACACACATTGTGAGAGAAAGATATGGCAGTCTATTTCCATAAAGATTTTCAGCCTTGGAACCACTGTAGGAAAGTGCTAGTTTATCTGATAGGGTCACAATGAGTCAGAATCGATGCAGTGACAATGGATACAGAGTGTGGTGGGAATAACATCACCATTAGAGGGTAAATCTCTAGGAGTGCCAACACATGAAATCAAAGGAACTTAAAGGATATTTCCTCCAACAGCTCAACATTCTGGAACCAGAGGTGGAGCAGTGTTGGAGTACATCCTCGTCAGGTAGGGTGCTTTCCAATAAGAAGATTATGGTTCTTCTATCATATTCTTCCACAATTTCCTACAGGTTATTAACATATGCTTCTCGTCATACTCAGAAATCCAGAAATATTCTTTGAAGTACAGAATTGCTGGACTGGGAGGGGTGAGAATAAAGGCCCTCCACCACATTCCTTATACCAAAAAGAATACCAATACTATATTTTAAAGTGATGTAAAGACAATGTAGGGTCTTAGGATGGAGCAGAAACCAGGTTGTGACTTCTGTACTCTTAAAGAGGTATTACATTTTCCATTCTGGACTCCCATCTGAGTAATTCATTAGAACTCAAACTGGTAAAACCAATCCACCATCTCATTACCAGGTGCTCAAACTTTCTTTAACAACCACCATCAATTTCTACCATGCTAATTTTCAACCAATCCAACTTCATGACCTTCACTCTGATGGGCGTACCTGGGTTAGAGGGACAGCATTTGTGGCTCTCTCTTTCTTTCTCTTCCATGTTTTTGGCTATTCTCATTGGCAATGGTGTCATCCTCTTCCTGGTGGCCACGGAGGCCACACTTCACACACCAATGTATCTGCTCCTGGCCCTGCTGATGGTGGCTGACCTCGTATCCACTCTGGCTCTGGTGCCCAAGACCCTCTGCATCTTCTGGTTCAATGATCAGGATATTGCTGCTAATGCCTGTTTCACTCAGATGTTTTTCGTCCATGGTGCATCCGTGGTGCGATCTGCCCTACTTGTTGCAATGGCATTTGACCGCTACGTAGCTGTGTGTAAGCCATTACACTACAACACAATCTTGAGTTATTCTCTAGTTGGATGGCTGGCACTGGGAGCTCTCGTTAAGGGGATAATTCTTATCCTACCCATGCCTCTTCTACTTCAACGGTTGACCTTCTGCCGAATGATCATTCCTGACACCTACTGTGACCACATGTCTTTGGTAAAACTGGCTTGTAGCCACACCAGACCGAATCGTATCTATGGGCTCTTTGTGATCCTTCTCGTTGTGGGACTTGACCTCATGCTCATTGGCTTTTCATATGCCCTCATCCTGCAGGCTGTGGTGCGCCTCAAATCTCAAGATGCAATCTGCAAAGCCCTCAACACCTGCTCAGCTCACGTCTTTGTCATCGTTGCTTCCTATGGGCCTGCACTTTTTTCCTCTCTCACCCACCGAATTGGCCACAATATTCCATCTCATGCCCACATTCTCCTTGCTAATCTCTATCTACTTTTACCTTCAATGCTCAACCCCATCATTTATGGTATAAAGATGAAAGAGATACGGGACAAAGTGGCCAGATGCCTGCGCAGAGAAACTGCATAGACTGGGGACCATGGCAATAAACTTGTGCTGGCATTACCTATGAGGACAAATGACTCATCTCCATTGCCCAACACCCAACGACTCATTTGTGTCTACAAATAAGTGGTGGAAAAAGACATAACATGAAGCAATAATTTTTATTTATTATTTTGTTTACATGGAGGATGAATATTTATATACTTTCATTAAGTTACAAACTAAAAAAGAGAGAGCCTAAGACATCCCTTTCTGTCTAGCAAGAGCACTCTAACGGCACAAGCTTCCTGTTGACTCTCATTCCTGTGCTCATGTTCACCAACTACACACGACATTTCTTTGAAAAAGGTGAAAGCTCATCTCTTCTCATTTTGATGAAGAACTTACATTTAAGGTCATTTTCTCTGTATTTTGGTGTGCTTCAATCTCGGGACATCGTAATCAATTTCTACTTGCTGAGAGGAGTTGGGATAGTGGTTATTTAAGTATCATCTTAATATTAATAACTTTTAGATAGTTTGTCTTTTTCTCTATATTTTTAAGGCCAGGGTAATGTGGTATGCTTATAATAATAGGATTATCATGGTAATGTGAATACAAAAAATATGGATCAATTTCACAATGTAATAAGACATATAGAAAACTTAATGATATAGCAGAAACGACTATTTCTAATAAAAATTAAACAAAATGAAACTGAAATGTAAGAACTATTAAGACATAACATAATCTTTTTCAGCAAAATTTAAAGTTAAGCATATGTGATGGGGCATCAAAACGTCATTGGAGAATTGAATTAAAAGAAAAGGAAAATTTTCCATGAACTTTCTTATGCCTTCTTGTATGGTTATTGATTTCTAAACAAGAGCAGAGATACTAAATATCTAAGTTCTCCTTAGGTTTCCAATGGCAGACATTAGGCTCAGTGGAGAAAGACTGAATGCACCCCCCTTGTAAATAAAGCCAGACAAGAATGCTATTTACCCTCATTTTGCTGGAAGTCTTGGCCAGAGCAATAAGACAATAAAGAGAAATTAAAGGCATTCAAATTGACAAAGGCTTTCTTCCATGCGGTGGCTGGTGTTTTCAAACTGCTGCCTCAACACATACCTTATTATTTAGAAACCAGTCTAAGCATGGAAACAAAAAAATTAAACTCAAAAACCTAATGCCTTGAGTCAATTCTGACTCAGTGACCCTATAGGGCAAAGTAGAATTGTCCCTTTAGGTTTCCAAGGCTGTAAATCTTTATGGGAGCAGAAAACTTCATCTTTATATGTATACAAATAAACGAAAGCACTATTACAAGAAACGAATGGGAGAAACCCGCCGCATATATGAAAGGTTCATCAATGGAAAGACCTAATATTGTGAAAACATCAAGATTTTCCAAAGCAATCTACAGAGCAAATGTAATTCTAAACCAGACTCATTCTTAAAATTATGGAAGAACCAACATCTTTTTAAAAATCATTTTATTTGGGGCCCATGCAACTCTTACCACAATCTATACAGACATCAATTGTGTAAAGCACATATATATATTTGTTGCCCTCATAATTCTCAAAACATTTACTTTCCACCTAAGCCCCTGGCATCAGCTCCTCATTTTCGCCCCTCCTTCTCCCTCCCCCCTCCTTCATGAACCCTTGATAATTTATAAATTATTATTCTTTTGTCATATCTTATGCTGTCCAACGTCTCCCTTCACCCTCTTTTCAGTTGTCCATCCCCCTGGGAGGAGGTTATATGTAGATCTTTGTAATCGGTTCCCCCTTTCAACCCCACCCTTCAGGTATCGCCACTCTCACAACTATTCCTGAAGGGATCATCTTTCCTGGATTCCCTAGGTTTCCAGTTCCTATCTATACTAGAGTACATCCTCTGGTCTATCTGGATTTGTAAGGTAGAATTGGGATCGTAATAGTGGGAGGGCAGGAATCATTTTGGAGCTAGCGGAAAGTTGTATGTTTCATCTTTGCTCCACTGCACCCTGAATGGCTCATCTCCTCCCCTTGACCCTACTTTAAGGGGATGTCCAGTTGCCTACAGATAGGTCTTGGGTCCCCAATCTGCACTCCCCCTCATTCACAATGATTTGATTTTTTGTTCTTTGATGCCTGATACCTGATAACTTCGACACCTTGTGATCCCATAGGCTGGTGTGCTTCTTCCATGTGGGCTTTGTTGGTTTTGAGCTAGATGGCCACTTGTTTACCTTCAAGCCTTTTAGACCCCAGACCCTATATCTTTTGATAGCCAAGTACCATCAGCTTTCTTCACCACATTTGCTTATGCACCCAGTTGTCTTTAGCAATCTTATCAGGGAGGTGAGCACACAATGATATGATTTTTCGTTCTTTGATGCCTGATCCTGATCCCTTTGGCACCTCGTTACCACACAGGCTGGTGTGCTTCTTTCATGTGTGCTTTGTTGCTTCTGTGCTACATGGCTGCTTCTTTAGCTTCAAACCTTTAAGACGTCAGACACTATAGGAGTTAGTTTATTGTGCCAACTTGGCTGATAAACACATGTGGGGTTAATTGAATGGCGGAGGAATTATTGGCTCAGTGCGCCTCACCTTTCTAGTTCTTGGGTCTCTTGCTTTTTTATTTTCATAGCAGGTTGTAGCTGCCTTACCAGTTCCCTGCTTCAGCTTGCAAGGCTGACTTCCTGCATGACATCCCCAAGGAGATAACACATGGGCCTACCCTGGTGCAGCCCTGGGTACTGGAGCAGCTGACCCCTGCCAGCACTGAGATGCTTACACATTCACTGATTTGGCTTTCCTCCTGCAGTTGGCATCATAGTGTGTGTTTTGTGTGATGGAGGAGGACTTTGTGGATTGGTGTTGGACATATGGGTTAATGAGTTAATGTTGGACTTGTGGACTTGGGCAGCACTGGGTTGGAATGTTTTCTTGATGTGCACTTACCCATTTTATAAAACTCTCTCTTATACATGAGCTTCTATGGATTTGTTTCTCTAAAGTGCCCAGACTAATACACTATATCCTTTGATAACCAAGCACCATCAGCTTGGAAGAACCAACTTTTATGGAAAGTAATATGCCCTGGATAAGCAAAGCACTATCAAAGAAGTAGAACAAAGTTGGAAGGTTCACACTTCCTAATCTCAAAACTGCTCACACATCCATAGTAGTGAAAATTGTTTGGTTCTGGTACAATGACAGCCATAGAAACTAATGAAACAGAACTGGGAAGCCAGAAGAAAATCCATCTATGTCTAGAGAGCTGAAACTGACAAATGGCTGAAACTCCTTAAATGGGGAAGAGATAATCTCATTAACAAATGAGGCTTGATAAACTAGATATTCATTTGAGAAAGAAAAATTAAACAGGATTCATATCTCACTTCAGTTACAAACGTGAACTCAAGAGGGATCAAACACCTACAGGTAAATCCTAAAACCAAAGAGATTACCAATGAAAAAAATAGGGACAAACTTAGGAGACTGAATACATGACATAAATACACTAACAAGTGTATCTAAAAGTACACACAAGGCAAAAGGAAACATAGATTACTCTAACCTTCTAAAAAGTAGACATTTATAAACATCAAAAGATTTCACCAAAATGTTAAAAAGAGAATCCATAAAGAAAATTGTTGGTAAAAGCATGTGAGACAAAAGACTGGTCTCAAAAATTCATAGAAAACTTCCACACCTGAACAACAAAAAGACAAATGATAAATCTTTTTTTAAATGCTCAGAAGACATGGACAGACACTTCATCAAAGAAAACATTCAGGTAGCCAACAGACACAAAAAGAAATGATCATTAGTCATTAGAGAGATGCAAATCAAAATAATAATAATAAAATATAATCTCACCAACAAGACTGTTTGTTGGAAGTAAAAAAGATCGTGGCTAGAAGAGCCATATAAATTAATTCACTTCATTACAGTTCTTTCATTAGCCTACTCTTCTCACTAAGACTATACACTAACAATCACCTCAGTACGCCACATGTACCTTATTTGCATACTAAACTATCCAATCCCTACAGGGGTTTTCTTGGCCTTACTTGTAAAATAAACTGCCCACCCTTTGCAAGGTTGTGGCCTAAGAAATCGTGGTACTACATAATTTCATGTCAAAATGATATACAAAGTGCATGGGGTGGTATTTAACCTGCCAATCAAGTCACATCTTGATGGTGACTCTTTGTGGGCATGGCCTTCTCATAAGGAGGGTCCTGGGACCTCCCTCATTGTCTTTGCCTTCAACTTTCTGCTGGCAAGACACTCTGAGACTGCCACATCCCTGGAGACGCATCCACTGCTATTGGATCCACGAGTTTGCACCCACCAGCCTATGATATTCCTGCTTTTTACATCATTGCATGTGGCTGCATTGGTAAAAAGGGACTCATGGACTAGTATCGGACTTATTCATTGAGTTGAACTGGGCTGGGATGTTTTATTTATGCATAAATCCTTCTTGTGGTAAAGCTCTTTCTTACACATATATGAGTGTCTCTGGATTTGTTTCTCCAGTTAACCTGGGCTAAATTAGAAATTATCTATATATAACTATAAGCCCAGTGCAGAAAAGCACAAATATAAAGAGAAATGCACTGTACTAAACAAAGATATTAGAATTAGATTACATTTTTTCATAATCTGCATTAATTGTTTTTCTTAAGGACTATATATTATTCTTTTTTGAAACATGTCTTTATTAAAACTCCTCTTTTAAAGAGTTAAAGCTTCATCTATAGGAATCCACAAAATGGAGAGCACAAGTCATAGAGCACCATCAATTCATCATTACAAGAAAACTTGAAATGCCCAAAATTATCTGTTTACCTTTGAAAACCATTTTTCTGATCCTAATTCTCCTGTCTAAATATAATGACCTATGAGATTCCCCTAACGAACTATGCCCTCCTCCCTCCTTCCTTCCTAGACCTCTGGGAGTCAGACCTGTGTCCAGAGTTCTTGGAAAATGTGATCATAGTGTTCAAAATGCCCCTTATATAGTCTGAACACAGGTCCACTGTAACAGGAAAGCTTATGTGTTGTGTCGTGGGAAGAATCCCAAAAAGGACAGCCAGGATGGAAAGGGAAATCCTTCCCGGAAGCTAAGAAAGTCCACAAAAATAAAAATTGAAAAAAACCCAAGAATGCTGCCTGAAGAAAATGGAATAAAAGCCCCCCAAAAGGAGCAATTGAAAAGGATATGATAAAACATTTCCAGGTACGATTTTATCTAAATAATTAAAGGAACTATGCCAGTCTCCCCTCTTTAATTCAGTCTGGTTTCGTAAGCTTCTTCCATCTGTACCCCCACTCTTTCTATTTAACTGGTACTAAATGTCTTAGTCACTCAACACCTTCTGGCCCAGGTACTTGGAAAGATTTCCTCCCTTCTGACAACTAAAGAAAGTTACAGAGGATCGCGGGATGAGTTGGTGAAGACTCAAGGGTCTGGGAGATTTAAAAAATAATTCAGAAAGGTTGGTCAGAGATGATGAAGTAGAGTGGGTTTACAGATTCTGGCTCACAAGAGATATTTAATAAATGCTTGTTAAATAAGAGGAATTGTTCAAAGTTAAAATATTAACAGGACTATCATACAATTCAGTGCAGATACACGTACAGCCATAACGTGGGCAAGGAGGGGGAAATGAGTACATACGATGGGAATGAGCACGTTTGTCCAGAAAAGAAAAAACGAGTTGTGGGAAGCATTCTAGACAAAAGAGGCTGTCAGTCATGGGTCCACTTTCTGATCTTACCTTCAGAACTCCATGGCAGAAAGATCATGTTAAAGCTCTCACTTCTCCCTAAATACACTTATATATTCTAATCTATTGTTCTTTCCATTGCTGTTCCCTCCAGCCAGATGCTTTCCCATTAATTCTTTATTTGATGGAACTCTTGTTATTATTTCAGTTTAAAGCCGGTTGGTGCTTTTTTGTTTCCCCAACGTCTCACCTTTCTATCAGGAAGAGTCCTTTTACCTTTCACTAGCTTTTCTATAAACCGGTAGTAGGATTTGCTGCATGGTTACTCTTTTTGTTCATATGAGTATTTCCTCACTAAACCAAATTATATGCAGAAGGATTAAAAGCAAGGGATGAAAAAGAAGAGGAGGCAAAAAAGAAAAAACAGGAGAACCTAGGCTTACCTATCCTTGTATCCAACCTTCCTAGCTCAGTTTTTGGCATGGTCATGAAAATCCTCCCAGCAGATTTGTAAAATAGAATTTCCCTGGCTCCAATGTTATAAATTTTGATTAGGTTGATAATCCATATTATTAGTAATTTTTAAATCCCTAAGATATTCCCAATATGTACCCAAAACCCTGAACCCCTTCTTTTGGGCTCATGAAGAAGATTGTTTTGCTCAAAAATATGTGTATGACTGGAATAAGAGTAGAAGTTGTACCAAACTCACCGCAGTCAAGTCAATTATAACTTAGAGAGAGACATTAAAGGACTGCCTTGGGAGCCCTGGTGGCAGTAGTGGTTACATGTTGGACTGTGATCCACGGGGTCAGCAGATCGAAATCATCAGCGGTTCACCAAGACAGGGCTTTCTACTCCTGTAAACAGTTAGAGTCTCATAAACTCACAAAGGGGTCGCAATAAGTCAGCATTGACTCAGTGGCACTGAGTTTTGAGAGTGCTGAGGAAAACCCCCTCATCGGGGTTCTGAGGCTGTAACCATACGAAATAGGCTGTCGCATCTTTTGTCTGTGGAACTGCTGCTGGGTTTCAACTGCTGATTTTTGGTTAGCAGCAGCTGAGCACTTTAACTACTGACCCACCAGCACTCACTTTGAAGAAGCACAGATCTATGAAAAATAGGGAGTGAGCCATGTAAATAAAGTTTTGTGGCAGATCAAAGAGCAAGGATAGTGCCCTTATGCAAAAACCAAAATACGGTTAAAGTACCAAAAGACATAAGAATGAAGTGAAGCAGTGAGGAGAGAGGCAGAAGATGACTTTGGATGGGGTGATTCAAAGTCAGATAATAGAGTGGCAATGATTTTTAAATTGTATTCCTTGTATAATGGGAAGCCATTGAGGGTTGAGATACCGTGTGACTTATAATTTTAAGGAGGTAATATTGCTCTTAGGACAATTGACAGTAGATAGGCAAGAGAGAGCCTGAGGGAACTGAGAGGGGGTTATTTCAGTAGTACAAGTGAAAACTAAAAGCTTCTTAGCTAAGATGAGTTGGATGGAAATGTGAAGATGGTGGGAGGTCTTACCAGAGGAAGGAAGGCTGTCTGAGGCAGTATAGGATGATGTAATGGCAAGAGCAACTTCTTGTATACATGGAAGAAAATATGATTCAGGTCAGAAACAGAGAAGTCAAATTTAAATTGGAGTAATGGCAGGCCATCTAACTTAATGAGAGGACACAGCACGGCAAGGGTCATTGCAGTGATGTGGTCGTGGTGAGAAAATGAGAAAATGCTCTTGGAGTTTCTTCTGTTTTCTTATGAAATAGAAAAGATAATAATCATTTCCTGATCCTAACAGTTGAAAGTGTTGGGAGATTAAAGACAATAAATTGTGTCACAAGAAAGAAGAGTGGTGTGTTGGGCTAGATTGACTCAACAAAGAAATCCAGCGACACTCACATATATGTGTAAGAGAGAGCTTTATATTAAGAAGTAATTATATATCAAGCAAACCTCCCAGCCCACTCCATATCAAATCCTTAAGTCCAATGTTAGTCCATAAATCCGATACTAGTCCATAGGTCCCTCTTCAGACTCACACAGCCACATGCAACAATGCAGAATGCAATACAGGAACATCACCAACTGGGGGGTGCAAAGTCTTGTGGATCCAATGGCAGTGGTGCAATCACAGCGCTCTGGCAGCTCTCAGCATGGCTCTGCAACAGGAAGAGAGAGAGTGTGGCCTGACTACAGGGAAAAAGAGGAAGAGGCTGGCCTCTGAGAGCCATGTATCTATCTTGGTTGCCCTTCAATCAAGCTGCCACCTGATTGACAGGCTACACTCCACCCACAGGTTCCTATGGGAACCATGTTGTCACAAAAAACCTCTTCCAGGTGGTTCGCTAAACTCACTGCCATACAGTCAATTTTGACTCACAGTGTGTGTATGGACAGAGCTGAACTGGCTCCTGTGGGTCTCTGAAGCTATAATCTTCATGAGAGCAGAAAACTTCATCTTTCACCCAAAGAATGGCTGGTGGGTTTGAACTGCTGACTTGTGATTAGCAGTCCACAGCATGACCCTCTTGTGATGCCAGGCTCCTCAGAAGGGTGGTTTCCAAGCCAAATCCACTGTCATCTAGTCCACTCACACTAACAGCAACCCTATAGGACAGAGAAGAACTGCTCCCTTGGGGTTCTGAGGCTGTAAATCCTTAAGGAAGCAGGTGGACTTATCTTTCACTCACAGAGAAGCTGCTAAGGTTTAACCACTGGCCTTTCTGATAGCAGCATAATGCTTCACCAAAGCTGTTACCAAATTTGAATAATAATGCATAATCATTGTCCACTTGAGGACTGTAGATAAGACAGAATCAACAAGAACCATTTTGTGTTTTTTGGAGGTCTTATTCAGTTGTTGTAGCAGAGTAAATCATTAGGTTTAGAAAAAATGCATCATTTGAATTAAGAAAGAGAAAATCATAAGTGTGCAGTGTAAACACAGGGCTGTAATTATAGTGATGGAAAATATTTTCTAAACTGCTGAAATAGGTCAGGTCATAATATAGAGTAAAGGTTTTGGAGTTGATGAATTAAAGGACTTTATAATGTCAAAGACTTTTTGAAGCTGAAGTTACTAGGAAAAGTAAACTCAAAGAACATAAGCTAGATGTACAAGTGTAAATTCTTCCAAACAAGATTCTGAAGGTTATCCGACTGTATTACTTATAACATTTTGAGTGACTTAAATGCTATGAAATAAAGAACATTGGAAGTAAGAAGGCAAAAAAATGATGAAAGACGAAGTTTTAATCTGATTAGATAAATAGGAGGTTATTCGTTTGTCTAAATAAATGTATTCACTGGTTTACTTATTGTTTATACCTAAATTTTTTCATAACATCACTAGAGGTAACATTACACATATATTTCTAATATTATTATGTTCTAAAGAAGTGACTTTATTCTTCAAATATTTTGCTTTCATTTTATAAAGGATTGATGTACTGCAATACTAATAATAAGTTTATTGATTCCAAACTTATTAGGATATTTTTAAATGTCACGTGTGTTCTTTACAAAGGATTCCTAAAATAACAAAGGGACTTTTACCCATGTGATTAAATAAAAATCTGTTTTCATCTTAAGCTCTTTTCCTTATAATTGTGATATTTACTGATCCTATTCCACAAACTCCTTTGGTACGCTGCCTAATGTATCAGAGCTCTTACGTCTCTGCTTAGGCATGAAGTCAAAGTTCCTTTGAAGTGTACCCTTTGTCACTACTTTTCAAGGAAAATTAAAGTATGCTACTATATGGTTCCTATCAGTTGGATTCAACTCAATGGCAGTGAGTTTAGAGTTTGAGAGAGGAATTGGTTAATTTAAGAAATGATTATTATTCTTATTTAGGAGTTGATTCTCTCAGTTTTGTTCCTTGTTTCCCCACCACCAGCAACACCATCATTGAAATTATTAACCTTCTGTTAGACAATCAAGTTTAATATAATTTTCTTATTATTCAGACTTGCATCCACATTTCCTGGAAAACCATTAATCATCTCTTTGACTGAATCATATCAGGGTACTTTCTTGAAATGCCATGTTCATAACATATAGAACTATGAGCAAAGACTACAAAGCTAAATTTAATATTTAAAATTAGTTGGAATGCACAGTTTGTGAGTGATGGATAATAAATAGGAGGTACCAGAGAAGGGGTTGTTGCCAGGATCCGTATAGATTCTGTTTTGGGTGTGGGAGAAGAGAAGTTTTGCTTAATTCACAGTAGAAACTGAAGTATAAATGAGGGCTCTTAGATGTCCCAATGGACTGATTTAAACTGCATATCTTTTTCTGAAGGTCAATTGTATTGGAAGAGAAATACATGAGTCACATAAGCCAGAAACCTCAAGAGACTCACCGGAAAATATACAATTGGTGAATACACTTAGGAGATTCTGGGAAAGAGTCACTTGGTAGTGTCCTTAATTGTACATTGCTAGTGTATCCTTACATTTTGTCCAGAAACTGGAGGGCCCTAGAGCAAGAACAGAGGGGCCCTCGTGGCAACGTGGAGCCTCTAGGTTTAACTAGAGCCTTTTAAAATACACAGTTGCTAACCAAAAGTATGGCAGTTTTAACTGACCCACACACATTGTGAGAGAAAGATATGGCAGTCTATTTCCATAAAGATTTTCAGCCTTGGAACCACTGTAGGAAAGTGCTAGTTTATCTGATAGGGTCACAATGAGTCAGAATCGATGCAGTGACAATGGATACAGAGTGTGGTGGGAATAACATCACCATTAGAGGGTAAATCTCTAGGAGTGCCAACACATGAAATCAAAGGAACTTAAAGGATATTTCCTCCAACAGCTCAACATTCTGGAACCAGAGGTGGAGCAGTGTTGGAGTACATCCTCGTCAGGTAGGGTGCTTTCCAATAAGAAGATTATGGTTCTTCTATCATATTCTTCCACAATTTCCTACAGGTTATTAACATATGCTTCTCGTCATACTCAGAAATCCAGAAATATTCTTTGAAGTACAGAATTGCTGGACTGGGAGGGGTGAGAATAAAGGCCCTCCACCACATTCCTTATACCAAAAAGAATACCAATACTATATTTTAAAGTGATGTAAAGACAATGTAGGGTCTTAGGATGGAGCAGAAACCAGGTTGTGACTTCTGTACTCTTAAAGAGGTATTACATTTTCCATTCTGGACTCCCATCTGAGTAATTCATTAGAACTCAAACTGGTAAAACCAATCCACCATCTCATTACCAGGTGCTCAAACTTTCTTTAACAACCACCATCAATTTCTACCATGCTAATTTTCAACCAATCCAACTTCATGACCTTCACTCTGATGGGCGTACCTGGGTTAGAGGGACAGCATTTGTGGCTCTCTCTTTCTTTCTCTTCCATGTTTTTGGCTATTCTCATTGGCAATGGTGTCATCCTCTTCCTGGTGGCCACGGAGGCCACACTTCACACACCAATGTATCTGCTCCTGGCCCTGCTGATGGTGGCTGACCTCGTATCCACTCTGGCTCTGGTGCCCAAGACCCTCTGCATCTTCTGGTTCAATGATCAGGATATTGCTGCTAATGCCTGTTTCACTCAGATGTTTTTCGTCCATGGTGCATCCGTGGTGCGATCTGCCCTACTTGTTGCAATGGCATTTGACCGCTACGTAGCTGTGTGTAAGCCATTACACTACAACACAATCTTGAGTTATTCTCTAGTTGGATGGCTGGCACTGGGAGCTCTCGTTAAGGGGATAATTCTTATCCTACCCATGCCTCTTCTACTTCAACGGTTGACCTTCTGCCGAATGATCATTCCTGACACCTACTGTGACCACATGTCTTTGGTAAAACTGGCTTGTAGCCACACCAGACCGAATCGTATCTATGGGCTCTTTGTGATCCTTCTCGTTGTGGGACTTGACCTCATGCTCATTGGCTTTTCATATGCCCTCATCCTGCAGGCTGTGGTGCGCCTCAAATCTCAAGATGCAATCTGCAAAGCCCTCAACACCTGCTCAGCTCACGTCTTTGTCATCGTTGCTTCCTATGGGCCTGCACTTTTTTCCTCTCTCACCCACCGAATTGGCCACAATATTCCATCTCATGCCCACATTCTCCTTGCTAATCTCTATCTACTTTTACCTTCAATGCTCAACCCCATCATTTATGGTATAAAGATGAAAGAGATACGGGACAAAGTGGCCAGATGCCTGCGCAGAGAAACTGCATAGACTGGGGACCATGGCAATAAACTTGTGCTGGCATTACCTATGAGGACAAATGACTCATCTCCATTGCCCAACACCCAACGACTCATTTGTGTCTACAAATAAGTGGTGGAAAAAGACATAACATGAAGCAATAATTTTTATTTATTATTTTGTTTACATGGAGGATGAATATTTATATACTTTCATTAAGTTACAAACTAAAAAAGAGAGAGCCTAAGACATCCCTTTCTGTCTAGCAAGAGCACTCTAACGGCACAAGCTTCCTGTTGACTCTCATTCCTGTGCTCATGTTCACCAACTACACACGACATTTCTTTGAAAAAGGTGAAAGCTCATCTCTTCTCATTTTGATGAAGAACTTACATTTAAGGTCATTTTCTCTGTATTTTGGTGTGCTTCAATCTCGGGACATCGTAATCAATTTCTACTTGCTGAGAGGAGTTGGGATAGTGGTTATTTAAGTATCATCTTAATATTAATAACTTTTAGATAGTTTGTCTTTTTCTCTATATTTTTAAGGCCAGGGTAATGTGGTATGCTTATAATAATAGGATTGTTGTGATGATGTGAATATAAAAAAATATGGATCAATTTCACAATGTAATAACACATAGAAAATTTAATGATATGGCAGAAATGATTTTATTTCTAATAAAAATTAAACAAAATGAAACTGAAATGTAAGAACTATTAAGAAATAACATAATCTATGAGTTAGTTAATTGTGCCAACCTGGCCGATAATCACATGTGGGGCTAATTGAAAGGCAGAGGGATAAATGGGTGGTGAGCCTCGCCTTTCTAGTTCTCGGGTCTCTTGCTTTGTGATGGTCGCACCAGGGTGCAGCTGCCTTAGCAGCTCCCTGCTTCAGCTTGCAAGATTGACTTCCTACAAGACATCCCCAAGGAGAAGCCACATGGACCTATCCCAATGCAGCCCTGGGTGCTGGAGCAGCTGTGTGGAGGGAGACCCCTGCTAGTGCTGAGATGCTTATTCATTCACTGACTCAGCTTTCCTCCTGCAGTCGGCATCATTGCCTCTGTTTTGTGAGGTGGAGGACTTTGTGGACTGGTGTTGGGTTAATGGGTTAATGTTGGACTTGTGGGCTTGGGCAGCATTGAGTTGGGATGTTTTTGTGATGCACACTTTCTTTACATAAAACTCTCTTATACATGGGTTGCTGTGGATTTGTTTCTCTAAAGTACCTAGACTAATACAATCTATTTCTGCAAAATTTAAAGTTAAGCATATGTGATTGGGCATCAAAAAGTCATTGGAGGATCAAATTAAAAGAGAAGGAAAAATTTCCATGAACTTTCTGATGCTTTCTTGTATGGTTATTGATTTCTAAACAAGAGACAAGGTATTAAATTTCTAAGTTATCCTTAGGTTTCTATCACTGTATTTGAGTTTCTTAAGAAGATCATTGAGATAGTTTATGGTGCCAGCCTGGGCAATAAACACAAGTGGGATTAATTGAAGGGCGGAGAGATAAATGGCTCGGTGAGCCTCGCCTTTCTTGTCTCTCGCTCTTTGATCATCAGACCAGTGTGTGGCTGCCTTGCTTGTTCTGTGCCTCAATTTATAGGCTACACTACCTGTGGGATGCCTAGCCTGTGAACTGTGTCACTGTAAGTTGAGGTCTCTTTAAGACATCTCTGGGGACTGGCGGTTGGTGACCTGGCTGACAGTTTGTGAGCTGCCTTGTGATTGGCTGCTGTGCTGAGGTAGCCTAGCTCTCTCTATATATAGAGGAAGACCTGGCAGCAGACTAGTCTTGAAGGACTGCTAGTGTCTCACAACTCTCTCTCACGGGAGTAAGTTGCACTGAGCCATTTGTACTGCTTTATAATTTAACTATTCATTTCTTGTATTATATATTTATCTGTATATAATTTAACAGTTCATTTCTTGTGTTACATATCAAATTATCTTTAAAAATAAATATATTAAATTATCAGCAATTTGGTTTTATCTCTGTAGAGAACCCTGTCTAACACAATCATGATGCTGAAAATAAGAGTAGAGTGCACTGATAAAAAAGGGATTTGCTATTAAGAAAGATATTCTGGAGAAAATACTAAGAGTGTTGCCATGCGTTGAGGAAATGGAGTGGAAGCCACGTGTGACCTATTCATACTACTGAAGGGAGAAGAAGAATGAATCCAGTTCCATGCTACAAGATGAAGGTCCGACATGCCTGCACCTTTTAACTATCTTTACCTATACTGACACCAACAGTCCCTCACACAGCCTTCTACTTCTCTGCTACACTTACTAATCTGTTGCAATGGCCTCAGAACTCAGAGACAATAATCACAATTATGGGGTTTGTTCTGGAGGTTAACAGGTTACAAAATATGAAAGATACAGTCCTGTTATCTGCCACACCTCTTCTCAACCACCCCTGTGGGCATGTCTTTCTTGGGTCCTCAACCTCTCACTCACATAGTCTCTTGGTGTCCGCCCCACTCGGGCTAGTATTACAACGTTCAATCCTGATAAATGCCAAAGGGACTCACACTCTGCAAGCCACAGCCCTTCCTGAAGGCACTCAGGTTTACTATTCTGTAGCCTGGGGAGGTCAGTGTTCTGTATCCTGGTCTTGGCACAGTTCCTCTGTTCTGTCTCATGGTTTTGATGCTGTGGATTCTGGTGCCTCTCCTGCCTATATGCAGGGATCTCACATGAGATCCACTACTGGCTCTTCTTTCTTGATGGCTGTGGGATTTGTCTTCCGTTCCTGAGATGGCTCACTTATATTCAATGGAATGCTGTAACTCACCAATCCCCTAGGTTAGAGTCTTCTACAACTTTCTAGCATGATGTTACCCAATGTTGGGTCATTACAAACACTATGGATATAAGACCCGTATCAAGAAATTTCTTTTCACCAAAGTCGCTGTAGGTCAAAAGCAAGTCAGTGACACCTAATAATAACAAAATCCATACCACTAAAGGAAAGTATAAGGAAACAACAAACAAAATTAACTCCGCACAAAAACATGATGTGGAATAAAGAAACTTGTGGCACTACACACACACACACGTAAAGCACCATAAAATTAAATACAATAAAAATCAGAATAACAAAATACTATGAAGAACTGTATTCCAGCAAATTTGAACCTTACAAGAAATTAACAAATTTCTAGAAACCTACCCATAAAACAAACAATGTATAAATTTGGAAGTTATCCTTAACAAAAAAGAAAGTTAAACACAACATACAACATTTTCTAACTAAAAACAGTGGCTGCAACAATAGATTCAAATACAAGGACAATGGTGAGGATGGGTTTTGTGCCAAACAATCAGTGTTTTGCTCTGTTGCCCATAAGATCATTCTGAGTTGGAACTGACTCAGTGGCATCTAACAACAAAAACAACAAAGCTCTTGACTAGACAGCAATTCTTCTTGGGAAAATTCTACTGAATGGTCAGAGAAAAGCTTACACCAATTCTACTCAAACTAATTCTGAATAAGGAAATGATAGAATACTCCTGAATTCATTCTATAAAGAACCCTGATACCTAAATGAAGTAAAGATATTACTAAAACAAGAAAATGCAGAGACCAATATACCTCATGAGCACAGACATTAAAATGGTCAACAAAATTTGAACCAATAGAATCCAATCATATGTAAACAACAACCACAAAAATTACTAAGTGGAATCTATATCAAGTATGAAAGAATGATCTGACATTAGAAAAATTTTATAAACCCAGAATCCACAAACAATGCTAAAGAGGTAAAGCAAAGCAAAAGAACCACAAGATTCTACCCAAAGCCACAGAAAAGCATTTGATAAAATTCAGTATTCATTCTTGATAAAATAGAAATATAAAGGGAATTCCTCAACATGACTAAGAGCACATCTACAAAACCAATGGCAAACATTAGGCTCAGTGGAGAAAGACTGAATGCATCCCCCTTGTGAATAAAGCCAAATAAGAAAGCCATTTCTCAGCATTGTATTGGAAGTCTTGGCCAGAGCAATAAGACAATATAGAGAAATTAAATACATTCAAATTGACAAAGACTTTTTTCCATGTGGTGGCTGGTATTTTCAAACTGGTGACTCAACACTTATCTTATTACTTAGAAATCAGTCTAACCATGGAAAATAAAACTAAACTCAAAGACCTAATGGCTTGAGTCAATTCTGACTCAGTGACCCTATAGGGTAAAGTAGAATTGTCCCTTTGCGATTCCAAGGCTGTAAATCTTTATGGGAGCAGAAAACTTCATCTCTATTCTTATAGAAAAAAATGTATACAAATAAACTACAGCATTATTACAATAAACTAACAGGGGAAAACCACTACATATATGAAAGGTTTATCAATAGAAAGAAGTAATATTGCGAAAACATCAAGATCTTCCAAAGCAATTGACAGAGCAAATGTAATTCCAAACCAGATTCATTCTTAAAAATATGGAACAACCAACTTTTTAAAAAAATCATTTTATTAGGGGCTCACACAACTCTTATCACAAACCATACATACATCAATTGTGTAAAGCACATTTGTACATTCATTGCTTTCATCATTCTCATAACATTAGCTCTCCACGTAGGCCCCTGGCATGAGCTCCTCATTTTTCCCCCACTCTCCCCACACGCCCCTCCCTCATGAACCCTTTATAATTTATAAATTATTATTTTGTCATATCTTACACTGTCTGACGTCTCCCTTCACCCACTTTTCTGTTGTCCATCCCCCAGGGAGGAGGTTATATGTAGATCCTTGCCTCCACCCTCCATGTATCACCACTCTCACCACTGGTCCAGAAGGGATCATCCACCCTGAATTCCTTATGTTTCCAGTTCCTATATGTACCAGTGTACATCCTCTGGTCTAGCCAGACTTGCAAGGTAGAATTGAGATCATGATAGTGGGAGGAGGAGGAAGCATTTAGGAACTAGAGGAAAGTTGTATGTTTCATCATTGCTACACTGCACCCTGACTGGCTCATCTCCTCCCCTACAGACGGCTTTGGGTCTCCACACTGCACTCCCCCCCTCATTCACAATGATATGATTTTTTGTTCTGGTGATGCCTTTAAGACGCCAGACTCTATATTTTATGATAACCAGGCACCATCAGCTTTCTTCACCACATTTGCTTATGCACCCGCTTTGTCTTCTGTGTTTGTGTCGGGAAGGTGAGCATCATGAAATGTCAGTTTAATAGAACAAAGTATTCTTCCATTGAGGGAGAACTTGAGTGGAGGCCCAATGTCCTTCTGCTACCTTAATACTAAACCTATAAATATAGGCTCATAGATCTATTTCCCCATCCTCATATAAATATATTTGCATATGTACATGTCTTTATCTAGACCTCTATAAATGCCCTTTGCCTCCTAGCTCTTTCTTCTATTTCCTTTGACTTATCGCTTGTCACACTATCATGCTCAGTCTTCATTTGGGTTCCAGTAATTCCTCTTGGTTACATTATCCTTGATCACGCCCTACCAGGCCTCCTACACCCTGCTCACCACTGATTTGGGTTACTTGTTGTTCCCTTTCCCTGGGTTTGTTAACACCACTTCCTTTGCCCCCACCTCCCCCACTCCCATGCCCCCCCAGAATTCTTGGTCTCGTTGTTCTCTCCTCCAGATTGTTCATCCAGACCTGTAGAGATAACAACATGCACAAAAACAAGACAGAAAAAAATTAAGCAACAAAATAAAACAAAACAACAACAACAATAACAAGGCAATGACATAAAACAAAACACAACAACAAGAAAGCAAAGCTTGTAGTTAGTTCAAGGACTGTTTGTTGGCCTTTAGGAGTGTTTTCCAGTTCAGTCTGATGGGGCACCAAGCCCTGGCCCCAAAGTCTATTTTTGGTATTCCCTGGGGACTTCGTTGCTCTGTTCCCCTTGCTGTTCTTTTCCACACCCTGTGTTTTGTCTCGGTGTGGTGGGACCAGATTGGGCACAATTCCCACACTGTGTCTCCAGTGTTGTCCCCTGTAGGGCTATGGGTCAATGAGGGATGTCGTGTCTCACAGTGGGGTGGTCATAAGGTCTTCTCTGTGGATTGGCTGCTCTGAGTGGGAATATCATCAAGGCTTGGTGGGCCAGGATGTTCTCCACTCTCTTTTCCTCCCCCTTCATTTGCTCCCATGTGCCCTAATCAGAAATGTCCCTCTTCCAGAGCTGCAGCTTCAGTGCTGTCCTCTGAAATAAATTCTTCTCGGGGGAGGGGCTCGTGTCCACGTAGAACAACCAACTTTTTATGGAAAGTAATATGCCCTGGATAAGCAAAGCACTATCAAAGAAGTAGAACGAAGTAGGAAGGCTCACACTTCCTACTTTCAAAACTGCTCACACATCCATGGTAATGAAAATAGTCTGGTTCTGGTGCAATGACAGGCATAGAAACTAATGAAACAGAATTGAAAAGCCAGAAGAAAATCCATCTATTTCTGGACAGCTGCAATTGACAAAGGGCTAAGACGCGTTTAATGAGGAAGAGATAATCACTTTAACAAATGGCACTTGATAAGCTAGATATTCATTTGAGAAAGAAAAATTAAACAGGATTCATATCTCATGTCAGTTACAAACATGAACTCAAGAGGGATCAAATACCTAAAGGTAAATCCTAAAACCAAAGAGATTACCAATAAAAAAATAGGGACAAATTTAGGAGACTGAATACATGACATAAATACACTAACAAGTATATCTAAAAGTAGACACACAACAAGAGACAACATAGGTTACTCTAACCTTCTAAAAATTAGACATTTATAAACATCAAAAGATTTCACCAAAATGTTAAAAAGAGGATCCATAAAGAAAAATGTTGGTAAAAACATGTAAGACAAAGGACTAGTCTCAAAAAGTTCATAGAAAACGTCAACACCCTAACAACAAAAAGACAAATAATAAATTTTTAAAATGAACAAAAGACAAGGACAGTCACTTCACCAAAGAAAACATTCAGGTAGCCAACAGACACAAGAATAAATGATCATTAGTCATTAGAGAAATGCAAATCAAAATATAATAAAATATAATCTCACCCACATTAGCAGCAAAGTTAAAACAGAATAGAAATCATCAAATGCTAGTGAGGAAGTAAAGATATTTATGTTGCAAATGGGATTGTAATGCTAGTGAGATACTGTTAAAAATAAGATAGCGCTTCCTTAAAAATCGGAATACCACATGACTCAGCAACCTCACTCCTAGGTACATGTCCTAGAGAAATAGGGGTTGTGACATGAATATGCATGTTCACACTATGTTCACCAAAACACTGTTCACAATAGTAAAAAGATAAAATCTCTGGTATAGATACACACAGTGGAATACTATACAACATTAAAGAATAATTATGAATCTGTGAAACAACTCATAACATGGACAGATCTGGACAATATTATGGTGAGTGAAATAAAACAAACACAGAAGCACAAATATTGATGAAATCAATATCAAAATCAAGAAGAACTTTTCACATAAAAAATAAACTTCATCTGTACTGTTAGGATCCTTGGTGGACTGATAACCGTCTGTATGTTCCTTTTTTGTGTTTACTTATCTATACAAGATAGGCAGAATAGGCCATACAACTGGACCAGTGGTTCCTGGGAGGCATATGAGGGTAGGAAGTGGGGAAAGGTGAGCAGTGAGCCAATAACGATGGGTACAGCCCATAGTAATGGTTCTAAAATTGATGGCTAGGGGGGTGTAGCTTTTCTGGGTGTGTTAGATCAATTGTATTGTACCTAAGAGGAGTTTCAGAGAAGTGAAAGATGGGTATACATGACAGTGAGGCAGGAGGGAAAAAAGAGGAAAGGAGAAAAAAATATGGATATATGTACATATATAAATATATGTGTATTTTGTGTGTGTGTATGCAACAAGGAAGCAGATGGACTTTGGGCCTCTACTTAAATCTTACCTTGATATAAGAATGCTTTGTTCTAATAATGTGGCATTATCTGATACTCACTTTCTTGACACAACCCCTAAAGACAAAATAGGTACATAATCAAATGGGAAGAAAGCTGATGGTGCCACACTATTATTAAAAGATATAGCATCTGGGGGTCATAAAGACTTGTAGTTAAACAAGCAGTCCTCCAGCAAGGAAGCAACAAAGTCCACATGGAAGAAGCACACCAGCTTGTGTGATCATGAGGTGTTGATGGTAAAAGGTATCAAATGTTCAAAAATAAGCAATCAAATCAGTGTGAAGGAGCATGATGTAATGGACACACAAAAACCACGTGTAAGATAATTGGACAGTCCCTTTCAGAAGGGCCACACAGAAAGAGGAGGGGAGAAAATGTTCTAAAATTGATTGCGATAATGATTGTACAATTCTTCTTGTCATGATTGAACTATTGAAGTGTGTGATATGTGGATTAAATGCCAATAAAGCTGTTAAAAAATAATTACAGTCTCAGAAACTCACAGGGGCATTTTTACCCTGTCCTATAGAGTTTCTATGAGATCGATGGCAGTGTACGAAATCCTGCTTTTATTTGATGAGCAGTGACTAGAATATTAAAAGCTTGGGAGCAGACATCTAAGGTGTAATTATTGATCTCGCCCCATGAAAGGAAGAGTAAATGAAGGAAAACTGTAGACACATGTAAAGCATTAGTCCAGCGGATTAATGAGGCACGTGAACCCAGTCTCAACAGCTTTGAGCAAGAGGAATGAGATTATGCCTACTTAGCCAACTGCTTTGAAAGTGATCTCATTAGAAATCCAGAGTATACACGGTGGGAAATGTGAAAGAAACTCAAAATCTTAAAAGTGCAAAGTTTACTTGTTGATAGAGATGGGAGGATCACCAAGATTATGAACTTTTGTCACTCATCAGCCTAGAACGAAACTCAAATTTGTGGCTCAATTGTCAGACAAATAATAGGCAGATATCTATAAAGTGAATAGTATTAATAGAGAAGTAAACACTTCTTAGAATAAGCAACCATGTGAGATTAAAAAAAGGCAATATTTGCCTAAGGGCAAAGTTCAGTAGGCAGAAGGGTTTACGAAAGAAAAATGGATGAAAGCAGGGAAACATAGGGAGGGAGGGGATAAGTGATACTACATAACGGGGATCAAATTCAAGGATACAAGACACAATTTATGAGTTGATAAGCATATTTACTAATAACACAGGTTACAAATAGCTAAAAATGAATAGGTGAAAAAAAGTCATTTAGGAAACTGCAACAAGAAATATACAGTTACGTAAATGTTATTTTGGTTCCTAACTTTAGCTAAAGTGAAGTAACGATTTTGTGAGTGCATTAGAAGATTCTCGGGCAGACAGCTCTATTAAAACTGCCACTGTGACCAAAGCTAGGAGAGGACAACTTCAGAGCAATACCATTCTAAACGGAAGGAGAAAATCCTACTGAAGCTCTGAAACTTAAACTGATGGGAGGAATGGTTATAAAAACATATTCTTCTAATACAAAATTGTGTATCGCACAAGTAGAAGTATAAAGTATTATCTAACAATACAAAGTAAGGAAAATAGGTTTAGGTAGCTGTATTTGACACTAGCATACAAAGAAGAGAGTCCCTCTGAGACGAGAAAGGAGGGCGCTCTGCCACACACTTCTACATGGTAGACTCGTAGAAGAGAGAGAAACGGTGCTTTTATTTCGATCAGAATGAAATAGGAATTCAAAATGGGGCAAATTTTCCAATGGAAGGGAAAAATATATATGTATGTATTTCTAAAGTACATGTACCACTTTCTCTGCCCCAACCCACTCACAACACCCCCACCACTCACCAAAAACAATGGATAGCAAAAGGGATAACATTTATATTTATGTCTGTATCAAAAATGAGACTCAAAGAAATAAAGAAAGAAGAGAGCTATGCACATTTATAAAATCTCTTTTCTTTTTAGAAGTTGAATTAATATTTTAGAAGACTATCTTCATCTATATTACATATAGAAATATACATGCATACAAACACACACAAACATGACAGGTACCTGAAATCGCTGTAAATATCGAGTGTGAAAAGGAGCCCTAGTAGCACTGTCTGGTAAGCGTTTGATTGCTGACTGAAAGGCTGGTGATTTAAAATCTGTGGAAGAAACATGAGGCTGTCTCCTCCTAACCTCCTATAACAATGGTTCTCAACCTGTGGGTCGCGATCCCTTTGGGGATTGAAGGACCTTTTCATAGGGGTCGCCCAATTCATAACAGTAGCAAAATTACAGTTATGAAGTAGCAATGAAAATAATTTTATGGTAGGGGGATCACCACAACATGAGGAACTGTATTAAAGGGTCGCGGCATTAGGAAGATTGAGAATCACAGTCCTATAAGGATATGAAAACCTTGGAAGCCCTCTATAGGGTCACTGTAAGTTAGAATCAGTTCCATAATACTTGAGTTTTGGGTTTCATACACATGAAAGTTGAGTTCTCTCAGAACTCTAGAGCCTGAGTGTTGCCAACAGTTAACACATTCGTCGGTAAGCAAAAGGATGGCGTTGTGAGTTCACCTAGAGGTTCCTCAGAAGAAAGGCCTGGCCATCTACTTCTGAAAAGGTAGCCCCTAGAAAACTTATAAAGCATGACTTTACTCTGGCGTCACATATGGGGTCTCTGTAAATCACAGTCAACTCAAATAGGTTATTTTAATAACGAAAAGTTGGAATATTTAAATTAAAAAGTAATTCTATAAAGTGGACTCAAGGTGGGAACTTTTTAATCTCTGAGAAAGTTCACATCTTTCTGGCAAGCTTCCGGCCCCTTAAATATCTGTCTTAGACACTCCCTTTGCACTGCAGTGTAATTCATCAGCTCCCTGCTCTAACCACTGATGCTGTGACCAATTCCTTGCAACCAAGTAATGCCTCACTTCAGTCAGACCTAGTATCTGTAGCTTCATGCCTAACTCCATGGCAAGGGACACCCCCAGCAACTAATTTTACATTCATGCCTACACAACTAGGGGGAATATTATTTTATCCCCTTGAGAAGACAGTTCTGGGATGCATCGTATAAAGCTTTTTAGTTGGTCCCGTCGAGGTTGGCCACCAGTCTCTGGGGGTGGTGTGCAACAGGCTCAGAATCCCTTGCATTAGATTTTCATCGATTCCTGTTTTACTCTTTTTTCTTGTACTCTCGCTCCATAGATAATATTTCTAAAAAACCAGCCCCAAACCCAGCCTTTGTCTGAGGCAGGTGGTTTTGGGGGAGGAAACTGGGTTTAACCTCTCCTATCCATACTAAAAATATTTTACTCCCGTGCCTCAGTGTTGAATTTGAGGTACTATTTCCCAGGAAATTTATTAGATCTTGTTTCCTTATATAATATTATTATGCAAAATTATAATAAATTATATAATTACTCATTTATTTATTTTAAAACTCAAGACCTTTTCAAGGTCCAAGTTCTCCAAATAGAAGAGATAACAATAGGGAAATTGACCCTGGATCATTTTATCTTCCAAATACCAAACAAAAAGTGGATCAACTTTGACCAAGAAAGCAAACATTTAAAACATATCTAGCCTTAAAATGAAAAAGAATTAATATTGGTGTTACCTGTTGTACTTCCAACAGATCAACAAGGGAAAACACATTTCCATTCCACAGTAAAAAAAATGACCATAGATTAATAAAACTTTTGAAAATATGCGTAATCAAGAAAGGACAGGCAAAGTAAGACTTTCCTTTCCATGTTTTCTAAGATTTTCTCCAGTTCCCACAGAAAATACCCAAAGACAATTTTCCCAATATCTACTATGCTCGGCTACAAATAAGCATTCGCTTCATGGTTTTAGTTTAAAAATTACTTTTAACTTTGACAACAATCTCACCAATAAAGTAAATATAAACTAAATACAGGCAACAGGTAGGTAATATTTTAAAGCACATGGACTCCAAGATACTACACTTTAATCCCACTGGAATTAGATGGAAAAAAGAGAGTCACCTTCACATCCCAGTGAAAAGCTACTCTGTACTATCACAGCACCTTAGAGTGAGTGCCTTAAAATTCTTTCAGAATCTGATACATATTTGTCAATTAAAGTAGTGATCTCATTAACACTTGCTGGGGCTTTTTCCCTATTCATTCTGATGGATGAAATATTAGAATTTCAGCTAGGCAGTACTCTCTTCCTCTACCATTATTTCTCCAGCATCTTACTTGGTGTCTGGTTTTCTAGTTAGAGCAAAAGCACCTCTTAGTCAATGATCAAAGATTGTATTTCTCCTCCTGTACGATGGGTTCTTTGCTTCAAGAAGCTCTGAAATATCCACCATTCTCAGCCTATATAATTGAGTTGTTGAGCTTACTTTAAGCCTCTATTTATAGACTTAAAGCTGGCACTGCACTAAAAAAAATGTGTACTACACTGTAGCTGGTACTGCACTCTAAAAAAGTTTGACTTCTTTTTCTGTAATTTCAATAGTCTAAAATTCTTCTTTAAATACTAGCGATCTTGCCTACAGAATAGGTGTATTTTTCAATGAATTATGTCTTTATTATTTTATTTCTATAAAATAATGGAAAGCTCAAGAATCTTTCTGGGTTGAAACATCATATATCTTTCAAGTTTTACCCCTTTAGTTCAATTCATCACCGAGAAAGCATAAATAGTATTCCTTTAGCTTAATGTATTCCCGTGTGTGGGCCCAGGATCCGAGTTCCACACTAGGCCCTGAATGTGTTTGGTGTCTCTATGTGGAGACCCTAAAAAAATGACCTTGCACAGGTTTATAACAAAATAACTGTGATATAAAATTGACCTTTGTAACTATGACCATTGAAAATTTGCATAATCATTTCATTGCAACAGAATATATTCAAATGCTAAAAATGGTCAAGACCAGCAGGAGAATAGTCTCTAAGTGTTCTTACAAGAATGAATGAATCTCGAAGTCCATATACCTTTTACATTTTGAACTTCCATCTCTCCTTTTCCCTTGAAGTGTCTCAGAATTGGAGATATTGCTTTCTTTACAAATTCCCCCAAGCCTACAAGGAAGCATCAAGTCCTTTTGTTCACATGTAAGGCTTCTACAGAGTGACTGTAAATTACATTTTGAAGTTACCTCATCCTCCCTAACTGCTCTTCTCCACAAACAATCCGTAGCTCCCATTCTCCTTTAAAACCCAAAAAGAAATACACATATGCCTTGTGATTGTGCGCTGACATAATAAGCAGTACTGCACACTCACTGCCTTGACCGTGGACAAGTTTCATTTGTTCTTAATTATTCTCCACATGGAAACACCCTATCCCATCTTCCATTAGTTGCGTGTATATTTTTCAACATGTATATATATAAAATGTCCATAATCACTGTATTGGGTATGGAGAGTAGCTATCATTAATGCCATTTCATAGGGGATTTGCCTTGTTTTTAAACTAGCAAGACCAATAAGGAGTCCTGTCTTAGTCTCGCTGTTCAAGGGTAAACTTCTTTGGCAGATAATCTGTCGATATGACATATATCTAACTCTAATCAATTTCATCAGCAGCTGAATATATTTAGCATTCATTCCTCATATCCACCACTGCTAGAATATCAGATAGGTTCCTGACTAGCACCAATGGTTATGGGTCCTTCCTTCGCCACCTATATTTGGTTATTTTTTCTCGAAACTCCTTGGTTTTTACTCCATAAACGATAGGATTGAGCATTGGTGGGATGAGGAAGTAGAGGTTGCCAAGAATGGTGTGGACATGGGGTGGAATTCCTCGGCCAAAGCGGTGAGTTAGAAAAGAGAAAAGTGAGGGTGTGTAAGAGATAAGCATGACACATATGTGTGTGGTGCAGGTATTGACTGCTTTGTGGTGGGCTTCTTTAGAAGAGAGTCGCATGATAGCCTGGATGATTAGCACATAAGATGAGCCAATAGCAGAGAGGTCCAGCCCAACCACCAACATGGCCACGGCCAGACCATACATTCGGTTGACTGTGGTGTCCACACACACCATCTTCACCACAGCCATGTGCTCACAGTAGGTGGTGGGTATGACACGATGGGCATGAAAAGTCATTCCCTGGAGTAGGATTGGCATGGGGAGAATGAAGAGAACAGCTCTCACCAAACTCACCAGGCCAATAAGCCCAATGCGACTGTTGGAAAGGATAGTGGCGTAGCGTAGGGGTTCACAAATAGCCACGTAGCGGTCAAAGGCCATAGTCATCAGGACAGCAGACTGCATGACAGAGATGGAGTGGATGAAAAACAGTTGAACCAGACAACCCACATAGCTTATCTCACTCTGGCCAAACCAGAAGATGCACAGCACTTTAGGGACGGTGGTGGTGGACATGCCCAGGTCGGTGAGGGCCAACATGCAGAGGAGCAGGAACATGGGCTTGTGCAAGGAACGCTCTGTGGAGATGATGAAGAGGATGGTGCTGTTTCCAAGAACAGTCAGGAAGTACAAGGATGAGAAGGGGATGGAGATCCATTTGTGTTTGTCCTCCATTCCAGGAATGCCTTGGAGAATGAAGAAAGTAGGATGGCCCTGGGTGACATTGCAAGCAGTCATGGTGGTACCCTAGTTCAATTAAGAGGAGCAATATAAAGAAATTACATGAACTTCAATTTTTTTTTTCAGTAAGAGTAACCACATGGAAAAGTAAAGTTGAAATGTTAAGATAAATGATTCTGAATCAGGATTAGATTAGGGTTAATGTTAGAAATTAGACTCACACTAGATTTAGATCTTGGTTTAATGTATAGTTTCATGTTAGAGTTGGGGCTAGCATTAAGCTTAGCCAAATGTTAGCCAAAGTAAAAATCTTACATGAGATCACCATTATAAAAATCCAAAAGATTTTCACAATAAAATAAATATTCTTTGAGGGTGTCCAATGTTGGGAAGAGACAGGAGGGTGAATCAACCAAAGCAGTGGTCCTCAACCTTCCTCATGCTACGGCCCTTTCATGCAGCTCCTCATGTTGTGGTGACCCCCCAACCATAACATTATTTTCATTGCTACTTCATAACTGTCATTTTGCTGCTGTTATGAATCGGGCAATACCTGTGAAAGGGTCGTTTGACCCCCAAAGGGGTTGCGACCCATAGGTTGAGAACCGCTGAACTAGAGGATAGGCACATTAACTTGAATGAGGGTAAATGTGATATATGTTAAGAGGGTGTTTCATAAACAGTGATGAAGACAAAGGAATTCAAGAGTTAAAGGCAACAAAAGTGAATACTATCATATACATAGCCTAAAATAATGGTTAATGAGTGGATGCATGTATAGCTAGACAGGAAGCTAAGCAGGTGTAGCAAGGAAAATGGAATGACATTTATATATTTACCTAAGCTGTAAAAATAGAGCATTTGGGGGGCAGTTGTGCAAACTTCTTATGCTTAACCAAACGCCTTGAGGGATTAGTCACTGAGACAGGGGACTGGGGCCCATAATCTCAGGAGCAGCAGGGTCAGTTGGAATAACATAGTCCACAAAGATGACGGCCTAAATCCTGCTTTGATGAGTAATGACTGGGATCGTGAAAGCTTGTGAACAATCATATAAGGTACACTATCGGTCCTTCCGCATCTGGGGCAAAGAAGAGGGAAGAAAACATTTAAAAACAAAAAACACCCTGGAAAAAATGCAGTGGATTAATGGGCTCCATGAACCTCGTGTGCCTCATTGTGAGGGCACAATTCTGATACAAGAACTGGATGGTGCCTCACTACCACTAATGACCACTTTAAATGGATCACATTAGGTCTTGGATAACAAGGGAGAAAATGAGGAACAAAACCCAAAATCATAACAAAGGACCAGGCTTACTTGTTGGATCAAGACTGGTAGAACTCCCAAAACTAAGGCCCGTATCATCCTTTGATTGTCAGTCAAATAATAGGTAGGCTTATAAGGTGAACAATTATATTAAGGAGGTAAACATTTCTTAGAATTATTAACAATGTAAGACAAAAGGGCAACATTTTTCCAAGGAGAAATTTCAGACGGCAGAAAGGTAGAATGTAAGTAGGGAAACACAGAGAGTAATTGGTGTAAGTGATAATATATCATGGGGATCACAATTAATGACATGAAGTAAAACATGTATGAATTGTTGGATGAAATATTTCATCTGTAAACTTTCACCAATTCACCTTTATAGGAGTAGAAATTCTCTTTACCCTGTTGAGCTGCTGAGGGATTCAAATTGCTGAGTTTGTGCTCAACATGTAACCCACTATGCTATCAAGGTGCCTCAACACACAATAAAAAGTTGCAAAACAACAATCTGAAATCATAGTTAAAATCTGGAAAAACAGTGAGTTAGTTAATTGTGCCAGCCTGGCCGATAATCACATGTGGGGGCTAATTGAAAGGTGGAGGGATAAATGGGTGGTGAAGCCTCGCCTTTCTAGTTCTCGGGTCTCTTGCTTTGTGATGGTCGCACCAGGGTGCAGCTGCCTTAGCAGCTCCTTGCTTCAGCTTGCAAGATTGACTTCCTACAAGACATCCCCCAGGAGAAGCCACATGGACATATCCTGATGCAGCCCTGGGTGCTGGAGCAGCAATGTGGAGGGAGACGCCTGCTAGTGCTGAGATGCTTGTTCGTTCACTGACTCAGCTTTCCTCCTGGAGTCAGCATCATTGCCTCTGTTTTGTGAGGTGGAGGACTTTGTGGACTGGTGTTGGGTTAATGGGTTAATGTTGGACTTGTGGGCTTGGGCAGCATTGGGTTGGGATGTTTTCGTGATGCAAATTTTCTTTACATAAAACTCTCTCTTATACATGAGTTGCTGTGGATTTGTTTCTCCAAAGTACCCAGACTGACACAAACAGCATTTCCTTACAACACAAATCCAGATCTATTCCAGGCCATATTTAGTCAGAAAAACATAGTAAAGCAAAATTTACCTCCATACCATTGTAAGAAATATATATGTTTTCCTTTTTCTTCATTTATTCAACTTGTATTTTTAAGCTCACTCTAAGACTTATAAACAATCCACTAAAATTCAGTCATAAGTTCTGGAGCATTCCTATTTCCCCTTTTCAAAAAGATTATTATTTTGGAGTTAATACATATGTCATGTCATTCAATAGTTCAGTCATGTCAATATTTTTTATCTAAGGGTTGAGACTAAAGAGTTTATGGAGAAAAAGGTATAGCATAAAATATCCAGCTACAAAGAAGCTTAGATAGCAATATTAATATTTAACAGGATGTATTTCTAATGAATGTTTCATACAGAGAAAACTACCTAATTATTCATTAATAAAATATAGCTTCAAATATGTGACATATTAAATATGGATTTGTATTCACTTAAAGAACACAATTTTAAACCTGTGAAACAAAAATAAAAGGAGAAAGTGCCAAATTTTAACATAACTCTCTGAGGAACCAAATGATCAAATAATCAAGGAGAGAGTTTATAAAAAGATAACTACGGTTTTGAATTTTGCATAGAATTAAATGTTTATAGTAGAATTCAGCATTGACAAGTGAAAGAATACATTTGTAGCAGATATATAACTTTAGCAGAAAATAGAGTAATATTAACACCCAAACTCATTGTTATCCAAGACGTTCCCACAAAATGAATCTCATAGAGTTCATTTTATCTTCCAGTAACAAAGTGGGGCAGGAATAGGCAGTAAGTGGATGTTGGTAATATTTACATGAAATGGTTTTTGCAATTAATTTTATTGAATTGTAAACATGAAAAGAGTGAATTGACAAGTGTTGTGCTCTTCATATTTTTACAATAAACAAATAAAGACTAAGAAAATAAAGAAGACTAGTCAAACTGAAACATTTCTTTTGATCTAAGAAAAATGAATTTTTAAAAAGAAAGATTTGCAATGTACTCTAGTTTCAGCATAATACCCACAACTATCCCACATTCTAATTACAGTAATACAACTATGTGAATATACATGTTTTATGAAAACAGCCCCTGGTGGACCTGAGGAGGATGCCTAACAGATTATTTTAAGAATAAACAAATTGCCTTATCTTACAAATAAAATAGGTATATCTATGGACAGAAAGTAACGGGAATGAAAGGTGGTGAATCTGCCTCCCTGTTCCAACACCATCCAGTTATGTATACTGGGAAGCCATTCTGATGTTCCCTCTAAGCTCTTTTGATATAATGTGCTATGCAGTACTATATTCAAGTGTTTATGTTCTCCCCCAGCCCTATCCCATTAGCATTAAAAATTAAAATAAAATCCAGAGCTGCTGGGCAATAGTTTTGCCCACACCAATTTAAATCCTTGCTACCCTAACTCTACTCCACAGGAGAAAGATGAGGCTTTCTACTCCTGGGAAGAGTTACAGTCTCAGAAACCCGCCGAGGCAGTTCTACCCTGCCCCATGGGGTCACTCTTATTTGGAATGGATTTGATGGCAGTGAGAGAGACCTTCAACTCCTGTATCTGAAGGTCTTCTTTCAAGATAGCATGGCCACTTCCTAGATGTTAAAGAGCCCCTGGGTCCGGTCAGTGTGACTACAATCTAATAGATGTGTCGCACATATCTCACAAAGCTTCCATATGAAAGTTCTATGCACATGAGAATAGAATTGGAGAGAAAAACAAGAGGATTCCTGGGGAAGGGAAGCAGGGAGCACCAAATGCATATTCGCCCCTGACATGGAATGTCAATGAAGACTGACCTAAAGAGAAGGATCGTGTGCTCTTCTGTGCCTGTGGTTTCATGAGGGAAGGGCATTGAGAAGCAAGGAGAGCGGTGTCCTTACTGTAGAAAGACTCTCATTATGATATTCGAAGTAATATTACTCTTTTACTCATCAAATACATTGAGTCTGCCATCAATACCTGTTTTATTTTGTTTTACTTTGAGTTAATCACTTGCTCTGCCTCGATGCCCTTCCCCTCCTAAAATGTACATACCCTGGGGAGGAGAAGTTGATGCCAGGCATCGATAAGTCACTGGAAAAGCCTTCCTCACTTTCTCCAAAGAAGAATGCTAAAAATCAAGACCTAAGAGAAGGTAGACCCTGTTGATGAGAACTGTACAACCTGGGTGAGAAGGAAGAAGGTGACAGGATGCTGGACACCTGAAGTCCCAAGGGAAGGACAATGGGATGCCACCATAAAGCCCACAACCACTTACCTGAAAGTGGGACAATAAGAAAATGGGAGGCTGAATACAGACACCTTCTGCAAATGTGTCTGTGTGAGTACGTACACATGTATGTAGATATATCTTAACAGACATCCATATGGATTGTTCAGAGTATCCTCATGGACCGACATCTCTCCACTCCTCTCACCTTTGGGCACATAGACTCCATGGTAAAGCCCCTTAAGTAACCTAATAAAAGGTCCCCATGGTAGACAGATTTAGGTCTTTGAATTCCCATCTCACCCCTAAAAGTCCCACTACTATTACATATAAAATTTCCCTGGGGGTTTCATTGAACTCCCAAGGGATGGAATAGGTTGACTTTGGAGATTCTGGGAACATTCCACTGTGTGATGGTCCTGAAGGAGTTTACAGAGAACAGTGAAGCTAAAACTGAATCTGGAATTGAGACCCGGCAATTTGGACATCCCGTGGACTCTCACTCCCAAACATGTAGCCTTGTTGAAACTAGGAGTCAGAAGTATCACACCTGTGAACAAATGAGAAAACAATTCCTGTTAAAATTTGTGTTTGAAGTCTCAGATTGCTATTTCTAACTTACTTCTGATTTTCTCTCTCTCTCAAATTATTTCTAGTCTGGTGGCTTTATGCCAGATATTTCCCAGGGCATTTTCTGCAATTTATCATTGTCCCCAAATTCTTCCCCACTGGCTGCAAGCTATTCCCAGTTTCTATATGCAAATGTGACCAGATTCCTTCTTTTATAACTTGGATAAAGCAAATTCTTAAAGGTAATCCAAAATACTTCTCAATGTCCACATATGAAGCCCAGATTCGGTAAAACTGTATAGACAACAGCTGCATTAGTAGAGTCAAAATGCATGGCAGGGAAACTGGTGGGAAATGGGAACCTAACAATACTGAGTACAAGGAAGGAGACATATCCTGGAATTGATTGCCATGATAGTTGCACATCTCTTACGAGTGTTATTGAACTATCGAAATGTATGGTTTGTCAATTAAATGTAGGTGAAACTGGTAAAAAATAAACAATTAAAAAAAACTAAGCAAAGAACTACAAAATTTCAGAGGAAGGCAAGTATGATCTATATAACCTCATCTTCTATAAGTAATTTTCACAACTTGGGTAAATATTATTAAGCATGGAGACATTTAAAAATTAAATTCATAGACTGTACATTATTTGGTGAAAAGCATACTTCTTTGGGGGATTATATATATCATTAAATATTTTTGGCCCAGTCATATGTGCCCACAGACAGAAAACTTTGCAAGCCCACTGCAAACTGCCCATAATAAGAGAAAACCATCCCAAAGTCATGAGAAGACTAGAGAGAAACAGTCATTCACAGAACCAAATAAAAGATCGTAGTGTAGAAAACACTCTGCCTACAAACGGCTACTTCAGAAGACTGTTCAGAAGCAGGTGTCAATCAGAGGAGAGTACAGTTAGAGAGGTGAGTGGCAAAGTAAATGCTCTGCAAAAATCAATACATAAATTCAAGAGTCAATAAATATGCAATTATGCATGCATCCAGGTAGAAAGTATCCCAGAGCTCTCCCCAGCAGCAAGCCATAGTTCTAAAAACGTGCAGAAATCGGCACACAGTTTCTTTCCTATCTTCTGTTTCCTCTCTGTGGTGACATGGTCCTGATGGGTGACAAAGGCAGGTAGCGATCCCTTCCTTCTAAACAGTAACTAGCTGCTGTTGAGCAGATGCCAACTCAAGGTGACCCCTGTGTGCCAGATCTCCATAGGGTTTTCAATGGCTGACTTTCAGAAGCATATCTTTAGGGCTTCCTTGCACGGCATCTCTGGATGCACTCAAACCTGGAAGCTTTCAGATAGCAGGCAAGCATGTCAGCAGTCATTTGCACAGACAAAGGACCATTTCCTCCTAGTCCTCAGTTTTATACACATGGTCCTATCTGATCTCTGAAGACAATGTTATAAAGAATTTTTGCTCGGGCAGTCATGCGCTACTATAAATAATTTGTTAATGAGAATGTTTGGGTTTCCTCCTTTATGACTCTTAACGTTTTGTGTTGTTTAAAATTTTTTCTTCTTTTTAAATTTTTTTAACCATTTTATTAAGGGCTCATACAACTCTTATCACAATCCATGCATACATCAATTGTGTAAAACACATTTGTACATTTATTGCCCTCATCATTCTCAAATCACTTGCTCTCCACTTAAGGTCCTGGCATCAGCTCTTTATTTTTCCCCTCCCTCCCCACTTCTCCCACCCTCATGAACCCTTGATAATTTATAATTTATTATTTTGTCATATCTTGCACTATCCGACATCTCCCTTCACCCACTTTTCTGTTGTCCATCCACCAGGGAGGAGGTTATATGTAGAACCTTGTAATCGGTTCCCACTTTCCACCCCAACCTCCCTCCACCCTCCCAGTACCACCACTCTCACCACTGGTCCTGAAGGGATCATCCACCCTGGATTCCCTGTGTTTCCAGTTCCAACCTGTACCAATGTACATCCTCTTGGCTAGTAGAATTGCAATCATGATAGGGCGGCTGGAGGGGGGGTGGGGGGGGTGGAGCATGTAGGAACTAAAAGAAAGTTGCATGTTCCATCGTTGCTACATTGCAACCTGACTGGCTCATCTCCTCCCCAAGACCCTTCTGTAAGGAGATGTCCAGTAGCCTACAAATGGGCTTTGGGTCTCCACTCTGCACTCTCCCGCTCATTCACAATGATATGATTTTTTGTTCTGATGATGCCTGATACCTGATCTCTTCGACACCTCGTGATCACACAAGTTGGTGTGATTCTTCCATGTGGGCTTTGTTGCTTCTGAGCTAGATGGCCACTTGCTTACCTTCAAGCCTATAAGACCCCAGATGCTATATCTTTTGATAGCCGGGCACCATCAGCTTTCTTCACCACATTTGCTTATTCACCTGCTTTGTCTTCAGCAGTTGTGTCGGGAAGGTGAACATCATAGAATGCCAGTTAAATAGAAAAAAGTATTCTTGCATTGAGGGAGTACTTGAGTGGAGGCCCAATGTCCTTCTGCTACCTTAATACTAAACCTATACATATATGCACATAGATTTCCCCATCCTCATATATAAATATATTTCCATATGTGCATGCCTTTATTTAGACCTCTATAAATGACCTTTGCTTCCTAGCTCTTTCCTCTATTTCCTTTGACTTCCCTCTTGTTCCACTATCATGCTAGACTTCATTTGGGTTTCAGTAATTCCTCTCGGTTACATTACCCTTGATCATGCCCTACCAGACCTCCTACACCCTCCTCACTACGAATTTGGATCACTTGTTGTTCCCTTGTCCCTGGGATTTTTAACACCACTATCTTTCCCCGCACCTTCCCCTCTCCCATATCCCCCAGAACTGTTAGTCCCGCTGTTTTCTCCTCCAGATTGTTCATCCAGCCTATCTTTTTTTAGACAGATCTGGGGAGATAAGAACATGCACAAAAATAAGACAGACCAAAACATAGCAACAAAATAAAACAAAACACCAGCACCAACAACAACAAGCTAATGAACAGAACAAAACAAAACAAAGCAACAAGAAAGAAGAGCTTGTAGTTAGTTTAGGGACTCTTTGTTGGCCTTTAGGAGTGTTTTCCAGTTGAGTCTGTTGGGGTGTCAAGCCCTGGCCCCAAAGTCTATTTTTGGTATTCCCTGGGGACTTTGTTGCTCTGTCTCCCTTTCTGTTCTGTTGCACCCCTTTAGTGTTTTTCCTCTGGATGGCGGGATCAGATCAGGCGGAATTCCAACACTGTGTCTCTAGCATTGCCCCCTGTAGGGCTATGAGTCAGTGAGGGATGGCATATCTCATAATGCGGCCGGCCATGTGGTATTCTCTGTGGATTGGGTGATCTGAGCGAGAATATCTTCGTCATGGCTTGGTGGGCCAGGTTGTGCTCTACTCTCTATTCCCACCCCCGTTCATTTGCTCCTGTGTGCTCTGATCAGACATGTCCCTCTCCCAGAGCTTCAGCTTCAGTGCTGTCCTCTGAAATAAATTATTCTGGGGGGAGGGGAAGGTGTCCACATAGTTGGGATTGGAGCCGGCCTCTCAGACCTCTTCACTGGTTCCCTACTGCATGCCGGCATGTTGCATTCACATCTTGGAGCACTGGGTTGAAGTCTGTTCCCTCTTTCCCTGTGGAGATATAAACTATAGCCTCCCCTTGGGTGGGTTAGTGCCCTGTGCCCCCACTACCCATTTCTTTTTTCTTTTTTATCCTTTACCCACCTCCTTTTTAGTTGGCTACCATATGTATCCCTGGATATATTCTGGCCCCTGCCATACTACCTGGTTCTCACCCCAGGAATGTTTTTAAACAGTACCTTTTCCCCTATGCCCCTTTTGCATTTTTTTTTTAATCTTACCTCAGCAGACTCATGTTGTACTTATCCATTTGTGCTTGCCTTACTTCACTTAGTATGATTTCCTCCAGTTCTTTCCATGCAACGATGTGCTTCATATGTTCATCACTGCTTTTTAGCGGTATGTAGTACTCCATTGCATGTATGTACCACAGCTTTTTAATCCAATTGTCAGTTGATGGAAATTTGAGTTGTTTCCAACTCCTTGCAGTTGTGAACTGTGCCACAATGAACAGTGGAGCACAGATGTCTGACTTTGGTTTGTTTCTTCCCTCTTCTGGGTATATGCCCAGTAGGGGGATTGCTGGATCATATGGTAACTCAATTTCCATCTGTTTTAGATATCGCCAGATCAATTTCCATAGTAGCTTTACATACTTACAGTTCCACCAGCCGTGGATGAGAGTTCCTGACTCCTCACAGCCCCTGCAACACTTGTTGCTTTCTCATTTTTCAAATTGTGCTATCTTTGTGGGTGTTAGGTGGTACCTCATTGCTGTTTTAATTTGCCTTTCTCTTATGGATAAAGATTGGGAACATTTTCTCATATGTTTGTAGGCCATTCGGGTTTCTGCCCCTGTGAAACTTCTTTTCATGTTCTTTTCCCACCTCCTCAGTAGGCAACTAGGTTTTTTCTTTTTGGAAGGTAGCAGAGTATTGTAGATTTTAGTAATAAGGCCTTTGTCTGATGTGTCATTGCTAAAGATGTTTTCCCAGTCTGTGGACTCTTTTATTACTCTCTTGGGGAATTCTTTCAATGTACACAGGTATTTTATCTTCAGTATGTCCCATTTGTCAATTTGTGCCTCCTCTGTGTTTGTGTCCTTCCCTATTTCTGATAGCCTATGTATTCCCTATGCCTAAGTTCTCAAGTTGGTCCCAATTCCCTCATTGATGGCCCTAATTGTTTGGTGTTTAACTTCAAGGTCTGTGATCTACCTTGAGTTTATTCTTGTGCATGGAGTGAGATAAGGGTCTTGCTTCATTTTTCTGCAGCTAAATATCCATTTTTTCCAGCACCACTTGTTAAAGAGGGCATCTGCTTCCCATTGGATCTTTGGGCCCTTATCAAAGATCAGTTGTTTGTATGCTGATGATTTTATTTCTGGGTTTTCAGTTCTTTTCCATTGTTATGAATATCTGTCATTGTACCAATACCATGTGGTTTTGCCAACTGTGGCTGTATAGTATGTGCTAAAGTCAGGTAAAGTAAGCCCTCCCACTGTGTCCTTCTTCTTGAGGAGTTCTCTGCTAATTCTGAGCTTCTTCCCTCTCCATATGAAGTTGGTAATCTGTTTTTCCATTTCTATGAAGAAAGATGACTTCTCTGTTGTCTCTTTCTCCGGTAAGCCAATACTTCTAATGCTGTTCCGCTTCATAGCAACAGACATGGCTCTTAGCTTTTCTTCAGCTTCTCTGATGATCTTATTAGATTTTTGTTCATGTTTTTTAAAGTGTGCTTGGCTGTCCTCCAAGTCACTGATGCAGTTCTCTGCTTCCTCCAGTTGATTCTCGAGGTCCATGTGTCTGTTACTGGGTTTTGTTATCTCCTCCCTAAGCCCTTGTACTTCCCTTTGATGTATAGACTTTATCTCCTCTATCATTTCATCCTTTTTCTGTATTGTTTCCCTCATATCCTGTATGACTTCAAGCAGCATACTGAAAATTTCTTTCTGCAGCAGCTCAATGTCTGCTTCTTCTATGTATGTTGTTATGTTCAGGACATCTTCTGCTATTGCTTTTTGTTTCTCCTGTATTTTTGCTGAGGTCATTGGGGCTGATGGCTGTTTGCCGTGCATTGTTTGAGAGGAGCCAGGTGCCATTTTCCAAAGAGCACTGGTGTCTCTGGGAGACTTGTAGGAATTCTTCTTCAAACTGCCACCGGTAACTTCATTATGAAATTAATCTACGACTTTATTCTCCTGTGGCTTCCCTCTCAGGGGAGTACCCCAGAAGGCTGGTGGACTACCTGCCTTGGTGTTTTGGAGGTTGGGCAGAGATTCCTGCAGCATCTTGTAACGTTGATGAGTGTTGGCTGAGCTGCCTTAGGCCATGTGAGGCACTAACGTAGGGGGGAGGTAGTTCCCTCAGTCATGTCAGACCTCAGAGGAAAAATAGGACCTCCCCCAGCCACATAGGAAGGAATTCCCTGGTAAGAAGTTGGGTGGAGTGTCCACTGGTGGAGGTTGGCCGGGCTTTCCCCAGACTTGCGCTAGCTGCACAGGGTGGAGCTCACCTACCTTGGTGTGGGGCAGGCATAAATGCCCTAGGCTAAGGGGAGTGGTCTGGAGGTCGACAGTGGAGTGTGAGAGTACAGGAAAGAGGCAAAGAGGAGAAAAAAAATTTAAAGTAAGCCTGCTGAGGCTGTGGGGAGATAGAGAGAAGGGGGAGGGGGGCGGGCGGAAGCAACAATGTAGCTGAGCCTTGATCCCTGCCCATGGAACTGCAAGGGTTTAGTCCCTGCCCCAAGGTGGCAGCAAGCTGAGGCTGTGTTAAGATTAAGCCCCTGTGCCAACTCTGAATGGTCCTGGGTCCAGACGAGAAGGTGGTGGAGCTAAGGTCAAACCCTATCTGGCCTCCACTGTGGTAAGCCAAAAGCCCCCAGCTCCTCAAAACCTTTTGTATCTGTGCCTATTTATCTTTATGGTGCTCCTCCTGTGATCCAGCAGTGTTGAATTTTCCTCTTAGTAACTCTTCTGGGCCAATTTCTGCCGAATCCCTCTGGTATGTGTTACTCAGTCGCTATCTTCCTGGAAGTCCGTTTAAAATATTTTCTATGTCAATTTAAACTTTAGGTATCATTATTCAATAGGTATCGCAAGTTCAACCATATTTACGTCCTTCTCTATGTAAAAATATATCTGCTTTTACCCTTGTGTTAAACGGAATAGACTAGAGAAACAAATGCAGGGAGATTCATATGTGTGTAAGAAAGAGGTTTATATACAAGAGCAGTCCAGATAAATCCCAGCCCAGTCCAGATCAAGTCCATAAGTCCAATATTAGCCCTTAGGTCCAATACCAATCTATAAATTACTCTTTAGACTCACTAAACACATGCAGTAACACTAAATGCAGGATGATAACAAGTCAGTGAGTGCAAAGCCTTGTAGATCCAGTGGTGGTGGAAGCACCTCAGTACTGGCAAGGGTCTCCACTTTGCTCATTCAGTTCATGGGGCACAGTGTCTACCAGCGTAGGAGCATTTGTCTGTCAGTAGAGCATCTCCAAGGGAGTGAGTAGAGAGAGGATCTCTCCCGCCTCTAAGGGGAAATCCAGGAATTCACAGAATCCTTAGGAGAAGGCCATGCCCACACAGAGGCCTCATTGGCTGTGACCTGATTGACAGACTAGACTCCACCCCTTCACTCTTAATCTTCTCAAGTCCCAAATAGACACCATATATGTAACTTCCACAACCCTTTATACCTAAATAGTGGGGAGAAAATGTACGCAATCTGACAAAACTCCCCAAATAAAAATATTTCTAGGGGTTAATTTTAGTTAGGAAGACATTTTCTTAGTTTTATTAGTGCATTATTAATCATAAGGCAAATGATTTGTCATGGTCATTTTTCTAGTGAGTGATTGATAGTATAATAAACTACTCAAAAATTTAGTAGCTGAAAACCATCCCATTTATTTTGCTCACAGAGTTCAAATTATGTAATTCTTAACAGGGACAGTTTGGTTGTTGGATTGGTTGCTAACTGTATTTGGCATGAGGGAAGGGGACTCAAAGGCAGAGACTAGAACCATCTGAAGATTGGAACACACGAGTCTGGTTCCTGGGATGGGAGAATTCAAATAGCTAAGCCTTTTCTTTTTTCCCTTTATTTTATTTTCTAACCCATTTTATTGGGAGTTAATACAGATATATCATTCCATACTTCAATCAAATCAAGCAAAATTATACAGTTATTACCACAATTCGTTTCAAAAAATTATTTTCTTTTCTGAACGCCTTGACAAAACTTTCCTTTTACACCCCCATCACCTCCTCTGTAGCCTCCCCCTGAGAAACCCTTCTCTATTTGATATCTGTATAGATTCATCAATCCTGAGTTTCATATACTGAAAACAGAAAAACGTTTAACAAAAATTCAAGAACGGGATCCCCAATGACATAACACATCTGACATACCCCAATATGAACCAAAACTACACCAAACAAAAATGTTGAAAACTAGATCAAGCCTAAAAGGTTAGCTACCTCCTGTCTTTTTCTTTTTTTTTTTTCATCATCCAAGTGAACCTTCAGGCCCACCATTTTTGTTCCAGATATTCAAATGACAGCTTGCTTGGTATGGTTTTTAACATTCATTGTTTTGAGAACTTTGATGTTTTTGAAGAGCACACAGAATTTAGGAACTTGCTGTATTTTTTAAAGTGATATCTAGTTTATATTGTTCATAGACTATGTCACAAATGTATGCACACAAATACATGTAACTTCAAAGGGAAAAAATGCATAGTAGCCTTCATCATAAGTACTTTGGACACGTTGTGAGGAGGGACCGTTCTCTGGAGAAGAACATCATACTTAGGAAAGTAGAGGGCAGTGAGACAAAGAAAGGCCCTCGAGGAGATGGACTGGCACAGTGGCTCCAACGTGGGCTCAGGCATAAGAACAGTGGTGAGCACGGAAAGGGCCAGGCAGTGTCCGGATTCTGCTGTGCATAAGGTCACTGTGGGTCAGAACCAACTTGATGGCACCTAGCAACCATAGCAAAAACATCGACAACAAAGTTGGTTTTTCCCCCCAGGCTAAAACTTTTTAATTTTTTAAAATAAATTTGAGAAATAAATAGAGATGACAACTGTATCCTTATTAAGGAGAACAGCATGGAAGAAGAAATTTTATGGATTTTATAAATCCTGGAAGCATTTATTATAACACATAGAGGGCTAGGCATTTTCACAGGGCAGAGAATAACATGTCTAGGACTGTTGCTGGCTTCAGTGAGCATGCACTATAGGTGTGGTTAGATATATACATAAGCACAAATGCAGCCATTAGTAATAGTGCTGTGAGATATTCACTCTTCCTCCCCCTCCTGCATTTTCTTTACACATGAATAGGAAATCTCACATCAGTAGGAGTTGGAGTGGTATTTCCTGTCTTCCTGTATTATGTAAATACAGCTTGATGATCACGGGAGGAGTCAGGATGGTGTTCTCTCTCAAGGGGAAGCAGCTGGCCACATGGCAATCAAAGGCCATCAATAACAGTATGGCAGAGTCTACCACAGAGCTGAAGTGGAGAGAGAGCATGGGGTAGGGCAACCAGACTAAGTTATTTCCTTGGATTCCAGCTGTCCATTGCTGAGAAGTGTGGGCACTGTAGCAGGGTCAATGTGAGGTCGGTGCTGGCCAGCATAGGGAGGAAGAAAAACTTCCTCACCTCAACCTCTTCTTTGATGGCCCTTGCCGCTCACTGCATTTCCTTCAGAGAGAAGAGGAGGATAAACTTTTCCTGGATCTGCTTGGTCTTCACTCCATAAACAATAGGATTTAGAGCAGGAGGGATGGCCACATAGAGGTTGTCGAATAAGATGAGCACATGTCTAGGGACACTATGTCCAAAGCGATGAGCAAGGATGGAGAAAAAAGCAGGTGTGTAAAACATGAGGATGACACAGACATGGGCTCCACAGGTGGTAAGGGCCTTTTGGCGGGCACCCCGGGATGAGAGCTGAAAGACAGCGCGGAGAATGAAGGTGTAGGAAATAGTAATGAAGATCACATCTGAGATGACAGTCATAAGAGGTACAGCAAATCCATACCATATGTTGATAGATATATCAGCAGAGGAAAGTCGCGCCACACCTATATGCTCACAGTATGTATGTGGGATGATCCTCGTCCCACAGAAGGGCAACCGTTTCAGCAGAAAAACATCTGGAAGGATGACAGAAAAGCTCCTCACCACAATGCTGACCACAAGTTTGATGATCACCTGAGGAGTCAGGATGGTGTTATATCTCAAGGGGAAGCAGATGGCCACATAGCGATCAAAGGCCATCGCTAACAGTATGGCAGAGTCTACCACAAAGCTGAAGTGGAGAAAGAACATCTGGGTGAGGCAACCAGAGAAGGTTATTCCCTTGGTTTTAAGCCATACATTGCTGAGAAGTTTGGGTACCGTAGCAGTGGACAAAATGAGGTCTGTGCTGGCCAGCATAGCCAGGAAGAAAAACATGGGTTCATGAAGACTTTGCTCAACTGCAATGAGGTAGAGGAGGATGCAATTTCCCACAATGGCCACAACATAGATGATACAAAAGGGAATTCCAATCCAGATGTGGAACTTCTCTAGGCCAGGTATGCCAACAAGGATAAATGAATCCGGGTTGTAACAGCTCAAGTTATACATGGCCTCTTCAGTCTGAGATCCACTGGGTCTTGAACCCTGAGAAGAAAACAACTGTCGGTATGGGCTGTGAAAGTTAACGATGATACTCTCTTGTTGCAAGTTGTTAAGGGTTGCAACTGTCATCTACAGAGTTCCTAAATCACAATCCCCTCCAGTCCCCAGGACCAGCTGGTACATATAGAATAAAATGACTATCGCCCTTCTTTTCCATGCCCTTCACTTAATTCATGTACATATGTACTAACAAATCCTATGAAATTATTGTTTTGTTGGTCAAGATTGTCAAAGATGAATAGCTTGTCATTATTAAATATAAATAACTGTATTTCTTTCTCAGTGCAGATTATTTAGGCTAGGCCTTGGTTCAAAAGGAAAAACATGATGTATAAGATAAACAGAAAGAGATAGAGAAGGAGAAGAGAGGGAGACAAAGAGAAAATGATAATAATTTAAAAATAGAATAAAGAAGAAAGGATAGTTTCTGATTGTTTTGTAGTATGAAATTTTCTTACACAAAAATTGAAATATGGTTTAGATTTGGATGAATGTTTCTTGACCTATGAATGTAAGAAAATGAATCTACCAGAAACCACACATGAGCAGAGAAATAACATTTCCTGACTCATGCAGAGAGGAGTGAACTTAGAAGTGATGCTCTAGATTTTGTAGGATCTCTGTTCTCTAAAGTTCGTAAGGGAGAGAGGGTACTACCCATCAGTGAGTCAGCCGAGCTCCATAACATTCCAATCCGTGTGATTTGTCCTAAGAGGAGTGAAATGGTCCAGGTTCTCACGTCCTGGAGATGGAATAAAAAATAATTAAGACACTTCTTGCCTCGAGGTTTTAATGTCTGGTCCTACAGAGCTTGAGTCCCAGCTGTGAGAATTCCCAGCGTGGTATTTAACTGAGTCCTGCTTTGGAGGTAGCTTTTGCTTTGAAAATGCACTGTAAGTTTTAAGTGGAGTTTGTTTTACCAAGTATTTTGATAAGAGAAGGAAGGGGAATCAGGAATTCTGACAGCAGGGAGCACAGACTTAGGATGGCACAGCAAAATATGGGCCAGCCTTGCAACAATTTTAAAGAACTTGATTATTTTCCACCCCAATTTTTTAAAAGTATTTTAAGGAAATGAGTGGATTTGGTGTGCGAGCCATTTTAGTTCTATATTAGTGTGTTTGTCAGGAATCAGCAGATTCGCTGAGAAAGTAACTAGCTGGAGTGCTGTCGGCTATTGGACTTCTATGCCAGGATGCTTGTCAGATATTTATACAGTGAGTTCTCTTTGCAAAGGGGTACGTTTCATCATTAACAAGTTTTTTAATTAGGCAAGGTGGACAAATTGCACCTAACTAGAACTGTGAGGATGCCTGGTGGTCATGGCTGGTAAGAAAATCAGATATTCATAGTCGCCAGACAGGGACAAAGATGCAGCTCTCTACTCCCTCAAAGATTTATAGCTCAGGAAACCTTACAGAGAATCACTTTGAGTCAGAATCATCATCTTGACGTTGGGTTCATAAGAGCTTTCAGTAATTCTCAAGTCCATACACAGCCTTGCTGATGAATGCATTAAATTCTATCTCCAAGCCTGAAGCAGAAGGAATTCCTACAAGCACTCTAAGTCAGCCTTATAATAATAATAATGTTTAGCGAGTAACAATCTGCATGAAACTGTCCAGAAATCAATGGCCACATAATCACCTACGGTCTGAAAAGCAAGTAGAGTAACACAGCCCCAACATGCCTCTCTGATTTAGGCTAGATTACATCTCAGTCTGCGATGAATAGGTGCACTGCCTGCCACAGGTAGCCTGTCATCTCAGGGACAGGGAATACATTTAACAGGAGGGGAAAATGAAACATTAATTCTTAAAACTACAAGAGAAGTTAAAATAAATTCAATCCATAGTCTGCTGTTTTAGTCAAAACCTATTCTGATATTACTTCTTCAAACTATAGTTTATGTCCTTCTAAATTCCCTGCTATATCCTTGGTCATGCTAGCTTGTGTGCACTTGATAAATCAGTAATCCCTCACCAAGGTCTACCTCCTTAATAGAATCATTGGTACCAGAAGGAGTCTTACTTCCCAGGATCATGGCATCCAGGGCACAGCCCCTATTAGGACACTGACTAAACCCAGGCGACCCCCTTTGGTAAAAGAAGAAAGCCAGTGTAGAATTTCCTCCTTCCTGAGTGATTGCCTTGTTCAACTCACCAGACTCGTATCTTCTTTTTCTTGCTCTACAGGATTACTGGGAAGTATCTATTGAGAGAAAGCATTTAACATTTTAGACTGTGAACTATTACAGTAAGGGGTGAAATGAAAAGATTTATGTGTTTCCCTATATTCCCACGAGATTGAACTCAGGTTATCTGTGAATCTACCTATCGCAGTACCAGAAGAGGGATGAAATTGACCATATTAACTCCTTTTCCCTTGAGATGGTGTGAACCTTGTGGATATTGGATCCCTAAGAGATTCAGGCCTACACAAATCACATGCAACCAGCTGAAATAGAACTCTTTTTTGTTATCATTTCATTGGGGGCTCTTACAGCTATTATAACATTCCACACATCAATTGTATCAAGCTTGTGCATATGTTGCCATCATCATTTCCAAAACAATTTTCTACTTGAGCCCTTGGTATAAGCTCCTCTTTTTATCCCTCCCTCCCCTCCCTCTCACCTTCGAGAATCCTTGACCAATTATATATTGTTATCATTATTTCATATCTTACAATTTCCTCTGTCTCCCTTCACCCACATTTCTGTTTTTTATCCCCTTCCGGGTGAGCTATATATCCAACCTTGTGATAGGTTGCCCCTTTCTCCCCTTACCCCTCTGCGACCATCCTCCTCCATTCAGGATATAGCTACTCCCACTACTGTTCTGAGGGGTTTATCTGTCCTGAATTCCATGTGTTGGTAGCTTTTATCTGTACCAATGTGTGTTCTCCGGTCTAGCCAGATTGTAAGGTAGAACTGGGTCATGGTAGTGTGGTGGGAAGAAGCACTCAGGAACTAGAAGAATGATGTGTGCTTCATCAATGCTATCCTGTACCTTGGTTGAATCATCCCTTCTTTATAACCCTTCTGTGGGGGATATCCAATTGTCTACAAATGGGCTTTGGGTCTCTACTCCAAACTCCCTCATTCCTATCAATATAATTCTTTGTGTTGAATCATTTGATACCTGATATCTGATCCCGTCGACACCTCATGATCACACAGGCTGTTGTGCTTCTTCCGTGTGGGCTTCTTTGCTTCCCTGTTAGATGGCTGCTTGTTTAACTTCAGGCTTTTAAGACCCCTGATGTTATATGTTTTGATAGCCGGGCAGCATCCTCTCTCTTCACCACATTTGCTTATGCGCCCATTTTTTTACTTCAATGATGTGTCAGGAGGGTGAGTATCAGAGAGTGCCAGGTTATTAGAACAAAGTGTTCTTGGGGTAAGGGAAGCTTTGAGTAAAGGCCCAAAGTCCATCTATTATCTATATTTTTATCATTTTATTGGGGGCTTGTACAGTTCTTATCACAAGCAACACATACCTCTAATGTGTCAAACACTTTTTGTACATATGTTGCCAACATCATTTTCAAAATATTTTCTTTCTACTTGAGCTCATTTCCCCCTCCCCAACCCTCTCCCCTCATGAACCCTTGACAATTTATCATTGTTTCTTTCATGTCTTACACCGACAGATGTCTCCTTTCATCCACTTTTCTGTTGTTTGTCCCCCTGAGAGGGGGTTATATGTAGATTATTGTGATTGGTTTCTCCTTTTTCCCAGCACCTTCCCCTTACCCTCCTGGTATTGTGACTCTCATTATTAGTCCTGAGGGGTTTATCTGTCCTGGACTCCCTGTGTTTCCAGCTCTTATCTGTACTAGTGTATGATCTCTGGTCTTGCCAGATTTATAAGTTAGAATTGGGGTCATGGTAGTGCAGGGGAAGAAACATTAAAGAACGAGAGGAAATTTGTATGTTTCATCAGTACTATAGTGCACCCTGACTGGCTCGTCTCTTCCTTGTAACCCTTCTGTTAGGGGATGTCCAATTGTCTACAGATGGACTTTGGGACTCCACTCCTCACTCCCCTTTATTCACATTTTTATAAGTTTTTGTTCTGGGACTTTAATGCCTGATACCTGATCCCATTGACACTTCATCATCACACAGGCTGGTGTGTTTGTTCCCTGTGGAATGTGTTGCTTCTCAGCTAGACGGCCACTTGTTTACCTCCAAGCCTTTAAGACTCCAGATGCTATATCTTTTGATAGCCAGGCACCATCAGCTTTCTTCACTACATTTGCTTATGCACCCATTTTGTCTTCAGCGATCATATGGGAAAGGTGAGCATCACAGAATGCCGGGTTATAAGAACAAAGTGTTCTTGCATTGTGGGATTGTTTGAGTAGTAACCCAATGTCTGTCTACTATTTTAATACTTAACATATAAATATATGTACATAGATCTTTTTCCCTATATCTGGCTATGGTATGTTACTTGCCTCTTCTGGGTATATGCCCAGTAGGGGGATTTCTGGGTTATATGGTAGCTCGATTTCCATATATTTTAGATAGCACCAAATCTATTTCCATAATGGCTCTATATACCTACAGGTCCATCAGCAGTGGACGAGAGAGTTCCTATCTCACCACAGCCCCTCCAATACTTGTTACTTTCTGATTTTTTTAAATTGGGCTATCTTTGAGGGTGTAAGGTGGATTCTCATAGTTGTTTTAATTTGAATTTCTCTTATGGCTAATGATTGGGAACACTTTCTCATATGTTTATTGACCATTCATATATCTGCCCTTGTGATATTTCTGTTCAGGTCCTTCTCCACTTTCTCAGTGGGCAATTAGTTTTGTTCTTATTGTAAGCTAGCAGAGTACTGTAGCTTTTAGTAAAAAGGCCTTTGTCTGATGTGTCATTGCTAAACAAGTTTTCCCAATCTATGGGCTCTCTTATTACTCTCTTGGTGAATTCTTTCAATGTACATGGTATTTTATCTTCAGGATATCCCACTTATCAATTTGCACTTCATCTGTATTGGTGTCCTTCCTTATTTCCAATAGCCTATGTATTCCCTGCGCCAAAGTTCTCAGGTTTGTCATAATTCCCTCATCGATGGTCCTAATACTTTCTGGTTTTACCTCAAGGTCTGTGATACACTTTGAGTTGATTTGGGGGCATGGAGTGAAGTAAGTGTCTTGCTTCATTTTTCTGCCGGAAGATATCCATTTTTTCTAGCACCACTTGTTGGAGAGGGCATCCACTTCCCATTTGATGTTTTGGGGGCCCTTATCAAAGATCAGCTGTCTGTATGCTGATGATTTTATTTCTGGGTTTTCAGTTCTTTTCCATTGGTCTGAGTATCTGTCATTGTACCTATCCCACCCTGTTTTCACCATTGTGACTATATAATATGTGGTAAAGTCAAGTAAAGCAAAATTCACACTTTGCCCTCCTTCTTAAAGAGTTCTCTGCTAATTCTGGGCTTCTTCCCTCTCCACTTGAAGTTGGTAATCAGTTTTTCCAGTTCTTTGAAGATGGTGGTATTTGTATCAGGATAGCATTAAACTTATATAGTGCCTTGGACAGAACTGACATCTTTACTATATTGAGTCCTCTCATCCACGAGCTTGGGATACTCTTCCATTTGTTGAGGTTGCTCTTGGTTTCTTGTAATAGTGTTCTGTAGGTTTCCATGGACAAATTTTGGGGGGTTTTCTTGTTAGTCAGATATATCCCTAGATATTTCAATTTGTGCTCAGCTATTGTGAAGGATACTACCTTTTTGATCCCCTCTTCCATGGTCTTGTCAATATCTATAGCTTTCTGATAGACTTCTGCTTGTTGATCCTGTATCCTCCCATTCTGCCAAATTCCTCTATTGCTTCCAGTACTCCGCTTATGGAAGTTTTAGGATTTTCTATATATAAAATCATACAATCTGCAAATAATGGTAGTTTCACCTCTTCTTTCCCCTGGTGAATGCCTTTGATGTATTTTCTTTACCTTGGGTTGGTTTCTAAGACCTCCAGTCTGATGTTCAATAAGAGTGGGGACAAGAGGAATCCTTGTATGGTCGCCTTTTTCAGTAGGATTGTGTTCATCTTTTCTCCATTGATTACCACGTTGGCTACTGGTTTTTACATATAGATTGTATTATGCTTAGGAATTTTCCTTCCATTCCTATCTTCTTGAGTGTCTTAAACAGGAATTGTTGTTGGATGTTATCCAACACTTTTTCCAAAGCTATTGATTTTATCATGTGGTTCTTGTAATTTTTCATTTCAATGTGGCGAATAATACTAATGGTCTTTCATATATTGAACCATCCCTGAATCTCTGGTATGAATCCCACATGGTCATGGTAGATTATTTGTTTTATATACTTTTGTATTCTATTGGCCAGCATTTTGTTACAGATTTTTGCATTAATGTTCATTAGGGATATTGGTCTGTAGTTCTTGATTCTTGTTGGATCCTTGCCCTGGTTATGTATCAAAATTATATTAGCTTCATAGAAAGAGTTTGGGAGTTTACCATCTTTTTCTTTGTTCTGGAAGTGTTTGTGTAGAATTTGTGTCAGTTCTTCCCTGAGCAGTTGGTAAAATTCTCCTGTGAAGCCATCTGGTCCAGACGATTTTTTTTTTTGTTGGTAATCCCTTGATAACCTTGTCTATTTCTTATATTGCTATGGGTCTGTTCAGATTGTTGATGTCCATTGGGGATAGTCTATGGAAGGATTGTTTTTCCAAGAATGTTTCCATGTCTTCCAAGTTGTTGAATTAATTGGCATACAGTCCTTTGTAGTACTGTGTAATTATCATTAGGGTCTGTTGTAATGTCCTCTGTTTCTTCCCTCATCCTTGCTATTGAAATCTGTTCCCTCCTTTCTTTGGTTATATTTGCCAGGGGGTCTGTCGATTCTGTTTATCCTTTCAAAGAACCAACTTTTTGCATCATTAATTTCCCACCCATGGTTTTCTTGTTTTCCCTCTCCTGAATCTCAGCCCTGATTTTTATTATTTCTTTTCTTTTGCTATTAATAGGATTGTCCTGTTGACTTTGCTCTAGTTGTGGTAAATTTTGTGCAGGCATATCAATCACAAGTCTCTCTTCCTTTTTCATGTATGCAGTATGGAACCAGTAGAAAGGTCTGAGGGGCCAGCCCCAATTCCAACTATGTGAACCGTCACCCCTCCCCCCAAAAGAATTTACTTCAGAGTATAGCACTGAAGCTACAGCTCATGGAAAGGGACATGTCTGATCAGAGCACATGGGAGCAAATTAAGGGGGAGGAACAGTGGAGCACATCCTGGCCCACCAAGCCTTGAGGATGATATCCCCACTCAGAGCAGTCAATGCACAGAGAGGACCACATGACCGGTCCCACTATGAGACACAATATCCCTCACTGACCCATTGCCCTACAGGGGACAACACTGGAGACAGAGTGTAGGAATTGTGCCTGATCTGACCTCACCACACCAAGGCAAAACACTAAGGGCATGCAACAGAACAGCAAGGGGAGCAGAGCAAGGAAGACCCGAGGGAGTACCTAAAACAGACTTTGGGGCCAGGGCATGGCACTCCAACTGACTCAACTGGAAAACACTGCTAAAAGTCAAGAAACAGACCTTGAACTATTTACAGGATTTTCTTTTCTTTTTTTTTGTCATTGGTTTTTGTTTTTGTTTTGGTGCTTTGTTTTGCTCTGTCTTGTTTTTGTGCATGTTCTTATCCCTGCAGGTCTATCTAGATAAGATAGGCTGGATAAACAATCTAGAGGAAAAAATGATGGGACCGACGGTTCCAGGGGGACATGGGAGAGGGAGAGGTGTGGGAAAGGAAGTAGTGTTAATAAACCCAGGGACATGAGAACAAGTGATTCAAAATCAGTTGTGAGGAGGTTGTAATAGGCCTAGTAGACCTTGATCAAGGACAGTGTAGCCAAGACAAATTACTGAAAACCAAATGAAGGCTGAGCATGATAGTGGGACAAAAGGAAAGTAAAAGAAAATAGAGAAAAAAACTAGGAAGCACAGGGAATTTACAGAGGTCTAAATACAGGCATGTACATATGTAAATATATTTATATACAATAATGGGGAATAGATCTATGTGCATATATTTATAGGTTTAGTATTAAGGTAGCAGATGGACATTGGGCCCCCACTCAAGTACTCCCTCAATGCAAGAACACTTTGTTCTAGTAACCTGGCATTCCATGATCCTCACCTACCTGACACAGTTGCAGAAGACAAATGTGTGCATAAGAAAATGTGGTGAAGAAAGCTGATGGTGCCTGGCTATCAAAAGATATATCATCTGGGGTGTTAAAAATTTGAAGGTAAACAAGCAGCCATCTATCTCAGAAGTGATAAAGCACACTTGGGAGAAGCACACCAACCTGTGTGATCCCGAGGTGTCAAAGGAATCAGGTATCAGGCATCAAAGAGCAAAAAGTAATATCATTGTGAATGACAGGGAGTGTGGAGTGGGGACCCAAAGCCCATCTGTAGGCAACTGGATATCCCCTTACAGAAGGGTCATGGGGAGGAGACGAGCCAGTCAGGGTGCAGTGTAGCAACAATGAAACATACAAGTTTCCTTTAGTTCTTTAATGCTCCTCCACCCCCCCGCCCCACTATCATGACCCTAATCCTATCTTACAAATCCAGCTAGACCAGAGGATGTACACTGTTACAGATAGGCACTGGAAACACAGGAATTCTGGACAGATGAACCCTTCAGGACCAGTGGTGAGAGTGGAGATACTGAGAGGTTTGAGGGAAGGTGGAGTAGAAAGGAAGAACCAATTACAAGGATCTACATATAACCCCCTCCCTGGGGAACAGACAACAGAAAAGTGGATGAAAGGAGATTTCAGACGGTGTAAGATATGACAAAATAATAATAATTTATAAATTATCAAAGGTTCATAGGGAGATGGGTGGGGGTGGGGGAAAATAAGGATCTGGTACCTAGAGCTCAAGTAGAAAGCAAATGTTTTGAGAATGATGAGGGCAATAAATGTACAAATGTGCTTGAGAAAAAAAAAAGATGCATTCTATGATGAGGGCAACAAATGTAAAAATGTGCTTGACACAATGGATGTATGTGTGGATTGTGATAAGAGTTGTAGAAGCCCCCAATAAAATGATTTCAAAAAAAGAAATGAGAATGCTCTTTAGCAATGAGGATGGTGTGGCTTTGTCTCACTTACTTTGGACATTTAATCAGGAGAGACTAGTCCCTGAAAGAAGACATCATGCTTTGTAAGACAGATGATCAGTAAACAAGAAGACTCACAGTGAGATAGATTGACACAGTGGCTGCAGCAATAGGCTTAAACAGAGCAGCAATTGTGATAATGGTACAGGACCTAGCCCTTTTGCGTTCTGTTGTAAAAAGTGTTGATATAAGTTGACATCAACTTGACAGCATCTAACAACGTACTCCAGCTCTGTTTTAGGATATTAAAGAGACCTTCATCTTAAATAGAATATAAGGAAAACAATGATTAAGTCTTAAAATAGACAAAGACAACACAAAGACACAAACACCTCACCGAATGAAGGAGGCCATTAGCAGGAGTTTGAAGTGACGTTCAAGGATTTGTTGCCATATGAAGCTTTAAAAGGGGCATGGAAGGGCATAGGAAATTGTCACAAAAGCATGATTGGTGGCCGAGTAATACACAACAATTCAGGGGGGACAACAAAAGTAGGAACGAGTCCATAATTGGAATACATACATTGTTAGATATAAGGACTTAGAAGATCTATCCAGGGCTCTCCAACCAATGCAGTCAGGATGAAACAGATAATATCTGACTGCTGACTACCAGACCCCCAGCACCTTGACTTCCATCAAGAACACACCCCAGCAATCCCCTAAGAGAGAGACTGCCCCTCCGAAGATGGAGGTAAACTACTTTTCAAGGCACTCTGTCTAAGGGCATGAGTATGTGCATCCTTGGTTAATAACCAGAGAGAATTCAAAGGAGGCTTAATCCGTGTGGGCACTCTGAATGGATTTTGGGCTCACACTGCTATTCATAGTCTTTTGCAAACTAGGGTGCTCAGAATTTAATCTTTAGTACATCTCTCATGAATCTATTGGAATTTTTTCCAGGGGCAATTTATGGCTAGCTTCATAGTCAGTTCCTGAATTTATTCTGACTGGTGATTTTGAACTTCACCATCTCTTTCCAGAGATTATAGCTGATTTGTATCCTGTGTGTGTCATTGGATGAAGGTCATATATATATATAATCACTGTTTAAGTTGCTGGGAGGGGGGGGTATTTTAATCAATAAGTCTTTGGTATTGAAAAATGCTTTCATGAGATCTCCAGAGTCATTTCTAACATCAAGACTATATTTTCCACCTACTCACCCTTTTTCGTTTCCAACAATCATACTCTAATTGTTATATTCTGGGTTGATTTTCCTCAGTTCTTGCTTCTCAATAGGTAAAGATTTCACATGGTAGAAATATGATTGCAAGTCAAAGTAAACTTTTTATGAGCGAAAGTACAGCTTTTGATAGTACCGTCTTACAGACAATAATGTGTCATCTCTGGGAAGCTTGGAGGGCTTCATAGAGGGCCACATGGCGAGACACGGGAAGAGGCCAGGAAGGAGGAGTGGGGTGATGGAACCAGAAAAAAATGTATATGCCTTCCTTCCCTGACTAGTTTCCTCCCACATCTACTTGAATGACATCGTTTTGTGTATCAGATTCTTAGTGGATGGCTCAAGTGGTATTGTGACATGTCCTTTGCTGGTCCTTACTGGGCATGCCCAAGCTTTGAGTGGGTGTGCTTAAGCATATGTGTAACATAACTGGTCCTTACTGTATATGGCTCTTCCCATAGCCTTCTTAGGAAAGAGTTCTTTCTAACATGGGCTAGCTATTCCTTGCTGATTAGTGGGCTGCTTGGAGACATTTTTTCCCCTAAGCTTCCTGCTTATCACAATCACTAATCAATGTATCTTAGCTGTGTGTTTGATTAATTTTGCCCTAAAGAAGTTAATAAAAATCCTCAATTTCTCTATTTTCTGGTTTAGTGGTTAACATATGTATGTGAATATTAACTGGTCATCCATATAGGTGTCCACATAGTACATTATTCTATTAATGACAAAGTTTTACTTCACAATACTTTGTTTCTTTTGATGGTGAACTCAATGTCATTGCTCTTCATGGTGTCATACCCAGGATGATGGCTAGATTTTATGTCACCTGGATGTACCTGGGTAAAAGTAGAGATGGGGTCCAACCTATCACTCGGGTCACAGCCTGATGATGCCTCTTTGGGGATATAGCCTTTTAATAAGAGAGATACTGGACACGTCTCTCATTCTTGCTCTTCACCTTCCTGCTTAACTGGATCTTGTGGCTCACACCTGGGTCTAGCAGTCCATGTGGCCTGCCAAGCCTGGAAGCTATTGGTACCCTGCTATGTTCCTATGGACCTTGGATCTATGTGACTCTGCACCCAGTGGCCTTTGGTCTCCCAGATTCCTGCTTCATGTTTGTTTCTTCATTCTCTAGCAGTTGTGTGAGTCTGGAGAGGGTACCAGTTAGCATCTGACGTGTGGATATAAATTGAACTGGGTTGGGGCACTTTTTTGATATTAGATTCTTTCCTCTTTGGTGCAGGGAATACATAGGCTATCAGGAAAAGGGTAGGACACAAACACAGAAGAAGCATAATTTGACAAGTGGAATATACTGAAGATAAAACACCTGGGTACATTGAAAGACTTCACCAAGAGAGGAATGAGAGCCCACAGACTGGGAAAACATCTTCAGCAAAGACACATCTGACAAAGGCCTTGTTACTAAAATCTACAATACTCTGCTAGCCTACAATAATAAAAAATCAAATAGCCCATTGAGGAGGTGGGCAAAAGACCTGAACAGAAGTTCCACAAGGGTGCAAATCTGAATGGCCAATTAACATATGAGAAAATGTTCCTGATCATTAGCCATAAGGGAAATGCAAATTAAAGCAACTGTGAGATACCAGCTAACACCCTCAAAAACAGCCCAATCCCAAAGATCAAAGAGCAACAGATGTTGGAGAGGGTGTGATGAGATAGGAACTCTCATCCACTGCTGGTGGTCCTGTAGGTATGTGCAGCCATTATGAAAATCAGTTTGGTGATACCTAAAACAAATAGAAATGGAGATACCATATTATCCAGCAATCCCCCTAATTGGCATATACCCAGAAGAAGTAAGAAACAAACCAAGACCAGACATCTGCACTCCAATGTTGAACGCAGCAGTTTACTACACATTTCTAAAAAGCAGTGATGAACAAATGAAGCACATTGGCTCATGGGAAGAGTTGGAGGAAATTATGCTAAGTGAAGTAAGCCAAGCACAAAAGGATAAGTACAACATGAGTCCACTGAGGTAAGCTTAAAAAGCATAATGGCATATGAGAAAAGCTACTAAATGTATAAATTCCTGGAGCAAGGTACAGGCCCTCTGGCAGGGGTCATACCCAACCCAAGGATGCATATAGCAGCCAACTGAAGAGGTACGGAAAAGAAAAACAGGGAAAAAAATGGAGGAGGGTAGTAGGGGAACAGGGCACTAACCCACCCAAGGAGAAGGTATTGCTTATATCTCCACAGGAAAGGGAGAGGGACCAGACCTCACCCAGGGCACCAAGCCTGAGGGCAACATATCAGTATGGAACAGCAAACTAACAGAGAGATCTGTGGAGCCAACCTTGGCAGAGGGCAATCCCAGCTACATTGGCCCCCTCCCCAGAATAATGCACTACAGAGGACAGCACTGAAGTTATAGCCCGAAGAGAGTGGTGGGTCTGCCCAGACCACATCGGAGAAAACTAAGAGGGAGGGAGGGAGGGAGGGAAGGAGGGAGGGAGGGAGGAAGAGAGATTCATCTTGGTCCACCAAGCCTCAAGGATGACATTCCTGCTAGGATCAGCCAATGCACAGAAAGGACTGTAGGGCCAGCCCCATTATGAGACACTACTTCCCCTCACTGACCCACAATGCTACAGGGGACAGTACTGGAGACACAGTGTGGGAATTATGCCGATCTGACCCTTCCAAACCAGGTGAAACATGAAGGAAGTACAACAGAGCTGCAAGAGGAACAAACCAAAGATGTCCCTGAGGAATCTCAAAAACAGACTTCTGACTCAGGGGCAGTGCTTGTCACCTCATCAGACCCAGTCAGAAAACATTCATAAGGGTCAGCAGACAGACCTGGAAATCTTTATAGGCTTTTGTCTATCTATAGAAGATAGGCTGGATAAACAATCTCGAGAAGAAAAATAACGGACTGATGGTTCTGGGGGGGCGGGGGGGATATGGGAGAGAAGGAGGCAGTGGGAAAAGGGATGGGGGAGCCAACAGGGTCAAGAGAACAAGAAACAACAAGAGATCTAAAATTGATGGTGAGGAGGGTATGGAATGCTTGGTGGGGTTTGATCAAGTGCAATGTCGACCAGAGGAATTATTGAGAGCCCAATGAGGGTCCATATGATAGTGGACAGGAGGAAAGTAAAATAAATTAGAGGAAAGAACTAGGAGGTAAAAGAAATTTATAGAGATATAAATATAGGCTTGTATATATATAAATATATTAATATATAATGACAGGGATATAGGTCTATGTACATATATTTATATGTTAAGTATTAAGATAGAAGAGGGACATTGGGCCTCTACTCAACCCCTCCCTCAATGCAAGAATACTTTGTTCTAATATCTGGCATTCTGTCAGGCCCAAATTCCTGATAGGATCACTGAAAGCAAAATGGGTGCATAAGCAAATAGGATGGAGAAAGCTTATGGTGTCCAGCTATTAGAAGATATAATGTCTGGGGTCTTAAAGGCTTGAAGTTAAACAAGCAGCCATCCTACAGGGAAGCAACAAAGCCCACATGGAAAACACACATAAACCTGTGTGATCACAAGGTGTCCATCAGGTATCAGGCATCAGAAGATCAAAAGAAACAAGCATATTGCTCTGAACGAGAAGAGTCAGAGTGGAGACCCAAAGCCCATCTGTAGACAATTGGACATCCCCTCACAGAAGAGTCACAAGAAAAGGATGAGTCAGCCAGGGTGCAGTACAGCACTGATGAAACACACAAGATTCCTCCAGTTCTTTAGTGCTTTCCTACCCACCCCTGTCCCCCAAACGATCATGACCACAATTCTATCTTACGAATTTGGCTAGAGCTTAGCAGTTATACTGGTACAGATGGAAGCTCTTCACACACAGAATCCAGAACAGAATAACCCCTCAGGAAGAGTGATGAGAGTGAGCATACTGTGAGAGTTAGGGAAAGTCGGGGGAGAAAGGGGAAACTGATCACAACTATTGAGGTATAACATCACCCCCCAGGGTGATGAACAACAGAAACCTGGTTGAGGGGAAACAGCAGATGGTGTAAGATATGAAAATAATAATTTTCATATAATTTATCAAGGATTCATGAGGAGGGAGGAAAAAAATAGGAGCTGATGCCAAAGGCTCAAGTAGAAAGAAAATGCTTTGAAAATGATGATGGCAACATATGCACAAATGTGATTGGTACAATTGATTGGATTGTTATGAGATGTAAGAGCCCTTAATAAAATGACTACAATTATTTTTAAAGATTCTTTCTTAGAGGGAACCGATTACATGGAACTGTGTGTGACCTCCTCCCTGGGGGACAGACAACCGAAAAGTGGATGAAGGGAGAAGTC
>NW_022103939.1:1478335-1528216 GCF_000313985.2 Echinops telfairi
GTGTGTATGGATTGGGATAGCAGTTGTATGAGCCCCTAATAAAATGTTTAAAAAAAAAAAAAAGATTCTTTCTTGATATAAAGCCCTTTGTCATGTATATATGAGTGTCACTGCCGCCCACACCCACCCTTTTGTAAAACCCAGCCTAACACAATCTCCAAACACGGTTTGGTTATATCCTGACTTCACCAGCATACTAGTGGCTGTCCTGTTGTCCTAAAGGGGCTTCCATTTCCTAAGTCTTAGAGAAAGTGTCAGAAAGGTGAACAGGACGGGGACCCTCACTTCAAGTCAGACTCCCAAGATCCTCACTTGCACAGTTGGGGGTGCTGGGAACAACTAATTGTAACCCAGAGTGGGTGGATATCTCCTTGGAGAGTAAGAACTCTACCTGATTGGGCTAGGGCAGGTTCCCTCCTGATTGAAAACCCTGACTCAATCAGATCTACCTGAAGTTTGACCTGGCACAAGTACTGCTATCCTCCAATAGTGTGGAAGTACCAGTTGAACTCTCCAAGAGAAGAAAGGGAGACCAGCAAGCTGCTTGCTGTCAGAAACTTCAGTTTACCATCTGAACCCTTTAACCCTTACACTGGCAAGATTCCGTCTATATAAATGTAAATGTCAGTCTTTATGGAAGCGGAACACACAAACACACATGCAAGCAATTAAAGAAGGTCGTGTTAAAATTGAGTGAAAAGCAAATAAAAATTTTCATGATTTTTTAAGCCTACTTGAATGTTATCTATATATGTAAGTATATATTTAGATAGACAGAACTCAATAAATGAAAATAAGTATGGTTATATAATTGCAAAAAATATAAAATAAAATAAAATATGAAGCTATTATCTCTCAATATATATCTCAACATCTAAGGTCTATATGCTTATGTTGTGATATTTCCATCTCTCTAATCCTTCCCTGAAGAATTCTGTGGTCTTAAACTTCTAAAACCAAACCCACTACCATTGAGTAAATTCTGATGCATAGTAACTCAATAGGACAGGGTAGAACTGCCCCCGTGGGTTTCCAATACTGTAACTCTTTATAGGAGTAGAAAGCCTCATCTTTCTCCAAAGAAATGGCTAGTGGTTTGGAACTACTGACCTTGCAGTTTATCTCCTATACTTAAACTTTCACTATGTCAAAAGGGACTCGAATTGAGTTCCTTGGAAATGCTCTTTGAGCTTTGGATACATAAAGGAATCCGAAGGGACAAGATGAGAGCTGTAGGGTTGATGGGGCAAATGATATTCTCCTCAGACAGTCCTAAATACCATCAAAAAATAAATTATTTTAAAACTCTGGGGGTGGGCTCAAGTAGACACCAAGGGCCTTGACACCAAGGGCTCAAGTAGAAAGAAAATATTTTGAAAGTGATGATGGCAGCATATGTACAAAAGTGCTTGACACAATGGATGGATGGATGGATTGTGATAAGAGCTGAAAGAGCCCCCAATAAAATGATTAAAAAACAAAACAAAATCTCTGCCATGAAGCTGTTTTAGAACACCGTGTCCCCTCTTGTGTTCATTATTTGCTTTCCATTTCCCTCCTTCCACCCACGCTACTCCCTACCCCCCATGTCCAATAAGCAATTACACTAATTATTGTCTCTATACATTCTCCCATCCTGTGCTTCATATACTGGAAAACATACCCCCCAAAAGTAAAATAGCATATATAATAGAAAGAAAGAAAATACTGAAAAAAATAAAATGAACCAGAGGAAACACTTCTGTCAAGAAAAAAAAAAATCTGTTTTAAACGGTTCTAGTTTAAAAGCACAACAATTCCAAACTGGGTCAAGAGGGAGATCAAGTGACCTGGTACCACATTATAACCTAATGCCATCTACCAGAATTAAGTTTATAATAGTCTGTCTAAGCAGGTCAGAGGGGTTCCAACCAGAAGCTTTATCCATGTAGGGATCATGCAAATGGATTTGGGCTCCCATTGTCATACTAGACTATAACACTTGACAAAAGTAGACAACCTCATCATTCTCTCGATCAAATAATAAGCAAATATAATCATGCAGAGAAAAAAATAAACAAATCATTCTGTGCAACTTTTCTGGATCTTTATCTTGCCAATGGATTTTTTTAGTGTTCTTAAAACTTCCTCCTATGACTTCTGGCAAGATGGCAACTGAGTAACACACCCCAGAGGGACCCTGCAGGAATCAGCACAGAAGAGTCATGAGAGGGGATTCTATACTGCTGGTTCAAAGTAGGAGCATCATTAAGATAAGTAGGCACAGATCCACTAGGTTTTGAGGAGTTGTGGGCTTTTGGCTTACCACTGTGGAGGCCGGCTAAGGCTTAACATTAGCACTGCCACAGTTTCAGCCAGAGCCAAGCTCCCTCGGCCAGTCCAAGGGCTTTATTTCAACACATCTATCGCTTTTCACTGCCTTGGGCAAGGTTTAAAACCCTCCAATCCCAAGGTCAGGCGATAGAGACTCAGCTCTATCTTTACTTCTCTTTCTCCATCTTCTCTCTTTCCATCCACAATCTCAGTGGACTCAGCTTTTTTTCCTCCTCTCCTCTCACAGGCCACTGCCAGCCCCCTGGGCACTCCCCTTCACCTAGGGCAGTGGTTCTGAACCTTCTTAATGCTACGACCCTTTAATACTGTTCCTCATGTTGTGGTGACCCTTCAACCATAAAATTATTTTTGTTGCTACTTCTTAATTGTAAGTTTGCTACTATTATAAAGCGGGCGACCCCTGTGAAAGGGTCATTCGATCCCCAAAGGGGTCTTGACACACATGTTGAGAACCGCTGGCCTAGGGCAATTATGCCTGCCCTCACACAGCTTGGGGAGCTCCGCACTCCATGGAGTAACATGTACCTGGGGAAATCCTGTTGTCTGTGATGTAACACATGGCTGGGGAAATCCTGCCCATCTTTTACTGCAGGGGACTCATGCCTACCCTCCAAGGCCCTTTAAGCAGCTGGGAGATGACCCTTCTTCCCTTTGGGGTGCTCCTCTTGGGAATCTCTAATTCCCTTCCACAACATTCCACATGGCTGGGGGAGCCTCTGCAGGTCCTACATGGTCCCAAGTGCCTGAGGGAACTTCCTCCCACCTCACATGCCTAAGGCAGCTTCACCAACACTCTCCAGCAATTCACGCTGATGCAGGAACCTCTGCCTGGCATGTATGGTGATCTAGAAAGCTAAAGCAATTCCACCCACCATCCGTGGTGCTCTACACAAAAGTGGGAACACCCACCTGCCCTCTGCAGCACTCCATTTGCATCAGACAACCCCCCAAACCCTCTGAGATGCCCCAAGCTACCATGGGCCACGTCACCATGGCTTCCCATGAGATCATCCCATGAGATCATCCTTTTGGGTCCATAACCACATTTCAGGCATCCCCTGAGAGGACTATTCAACTTGCCCTCCAAACAACAGAATGCTGGTTGGCTAGGGAAAGAGTGAAACCACAGCAAGGTGTTAAATGGCATCTCATAGTTGTTTTAATTTGTATTTCTCTTTAACCAATTCAAAAAACACATAGTAGCAAGTGTTGAAAGGGCTGTGGTGAGATAAGAACTCTCATCCACTGCTGGTGGTATGTACAGCCACTATGGAAAGATTTGGCAGTATCTAAAACAGTTGGAAATTAAGCTACCATAGGACCCAGAAATCCCCCTACTTGGCATATACCCAGAAGAGGCAAGAAACAAACCATGGCCAGACATCTGGGCTCCAGTGTTGAATGCGGCACAGTTCACAATCTCAAGGAGTTGGAAACATCCCAAATTTACATACAATGGAGTACTATGCATCCCTGAAAAGCAGTGATGAGCACGCATGAAGCACATCACCAGATGGGAAGAACTGGAGGAAATTATGCTAAGCGAAGTAAGCCAAGCACAAAAGGACAAGTACAACATGATTCTGCTGCGGTAAACTTAAAAATCCAAAGAGGACATAGGGGAAAATCTACTATATACAAACATTCTTGCGGTGACGTCCAGGTACTATGACAGGGGTCAGACCCAATCCAGGGATACTTATGGCAGCCAATTAAAAAGGAGGTGAAAATAAGAAAGAAAGAAAGAATCATGGGTAGTGGGGGAACAGGGCATTAACCCACCCAAAGGGAGGGTGTTGTTTATATCTCCACAGGACAGAAAGAGAGGGGCCACACTTCAACTCAGTGTACCCAGATGTGAATACAACATACTAGCAGGAAGCAGGGAACCAAAGAGATTTGTGAAGCCAGATCCAATCCCAACTATGTGGACACTGCCCCCTCCCACCTCTCCCCTCCCAGAAGAATGCACTACAGAGACCAGCACTGAAGCTACAGATCAGGGAGTGGGGTGCATCTGATCAGAGCACACAGGAGCAAATGAAGAGGGAAGGAGAGAGAGTGGCACACTTCCTGGCCCATCAAGCCCTGAGGATAATATTCCTGCTCTAAGCAGCCAATGCAAAGAGTACCATAGGGACAAGACAAGACATCCCTCACTGACCCATATCGTTAAGAGGGACAGCACTGGATGCATTGTGTGGGAATTGTGCCCCATCTGACCCCACCACACTGGGGCAAGATGCTAAAGGGGTGCAACACAGCAGCAGGGGGACCAAAGGAATGCAGGTCCAGAGGAATACCAAAAATAGACTTTGGGGTTAGGGTGTACCACCCCATTAGACTCGACTGGAAAACACTCCTAAAGATCAACAAGTTGTCCTAGAACTATTTTTAGCCTTTTCTTTTCCTTGTTGTTTTTTTCATAGTTGTTGTTTGGTTTTCTTTTGTTTTGGTTTGCACTGCATTGTTTTTGCACCTATTTTGTCTCTGCATGTTTATCAAGATAAGATAGACAGGATAAACAATCCAGAGGAGAAAACTACAGGAGCGATGGTTCAGGAGGGACATGGGAGAGGGGAGACAGGGAAAGGAAGTGGGTATTAACCGCAGGGACAAGGGAACAAGTGATCTAAAATCAATGGCAAAGAGGGTATAGGAGGCCTGCTAGGGTTTGATCAAGGGTAATGTAACCGAGGGGAACTACTGAAACCTGAATGAAGGTTGAACATGATAGTGGGACAAGAGGAAAGTAAAAGGAAATAGAGGAAAGAACTAAGAGACAAAGGATATTTATAGAGGTCTAAACATGGGCATGTACATATGTAAATCTATTTATATATAATAAAGGGGAAATAGATCTATGTACATCTATTTATATGTTAATTATCAAGGTAGCAGAAGAAAATTGGGCCTTTACTCAAGTACTCCCTCAACACAAGAACACTTTTTTTTTCTTTTTTAACATTTTATTAGGGGCTCATACAACTGTTATCCCAATCCATACACACATTAATTGTGTAAAGCGCATTTGTACATCGTTTCTCAAAACATTTTCTCTCCATTTAAACCCCCGACATTAGGTCCTCATTTTTCCCCTCCCTCCCCGCTCCCCCCTCCCGCATGAGCCCTTGATAGTTTATAAATGGGTATTTTGTCATATCTTGCCCTGTCCGACGTCTCCCTTCATCCACTTTTCGGTTGTCTGTCCCCCAGGGAGGAGGTCACACACAGTTCCATGTAATCGGTTCCCTCTTTCCTATCCATTCTCCCTTTACCCTCCCTGTTTTGCCACTCACACCACTGGTCCTACAGGGCTCATCCGTCCTGGATTCCCTGTATTTTCAGTTCCTATCTGTACCAGTGTACCTCCTCTGGTCTAGCCAGACTTGCAAGATAGAATTCGAGTCATGGTAGTGGGAGCGGGGAGGAAACCTTTAGGAACTAGAGGAAAGTTGTATTTCTCATCATTGTTACATCGCACCCTGACTGGCTCATCTCCTCCCTGAGACCCCTCTGCAAGGGGATCTCCAGTGGCCTACTAATGGGCTTTGGATCTCCACTCCAAACTCCCCCCATCATTCACTATGGTAAGATTTTTTGTTCTGATGATGCCTTACACCTGATCCCTTCGACACCTCGTGGTTGCATAGGCTGGTGTGCTTCTTCCATGTGGGCTTTGTTGCTTCTGAGCTCGATGGCCGCTTGTTTACCTTCAAGCTTTTAAGACCCCAGATGCTATATTTTTTGATAGCCGGGCACCATCAGCTTTCTTCACCACATTTGCTTATGCATCCATTTGTCTTCAGTGATCGTTCGACACCCCGTGATCACACAGGTTGATATGTTGTTCCATGTGGGCTTTGTTGCTTCTGAGCTAGATGGCCGCTTGTTTACCTTCAAGCTTTTAAGACCCCAGACGCTATATCTTTTGATAGCCGGGCACCATCAGCTTTCTTCACCACATTTGCTTATTCACCCGCTTTGTCTTCAGCGGTTAACACAAGAACACTTTGTTCCAATGACCTGACGTTCTGTGATACTCACCCTCCCGACATGATCGCTGAAGGCAAAATGGGTGCATAGAAAATGTGGTGAAGAAAGCTGATGGTGCCCAGCTATCAAAAGATATAGCGTCTGGGGTTTCAAAGGCTTAAAGATAAATAAGAGGCCAACTAGCTGAGAAGCAACAAAGTCCATATGGGAGAAGCACATGAGCCTGTAACAAAAAATCATAATATCAGTGTGAATGAGGAGGAGTACAAAGTGGAGTCCCAAAGCCCAACTGAAGACAATTGGACATCCCCTTACAGAAGTGTCACAAGGAAGAAACGAGCCAGTCAGGGTGCAGCATAGCACCAATGAAACATACAAATTTCCTCTAGATCTTTAATGCTTACCTCCGACCCCCACTATCATGATTCCAATTCTACTTTACAAATCTGGCTAGACCAGGGCATGTACTGGGTACAAATAGGAGCTGGAAACAATGAATCCAGGACAGATTAAACCCCTCAGGACCAATAATGAGTGTAGTTATATCAAGAGGGGAAAGGGAAGGTGGGGGGAGAAAGGGGGAACAGATCACAATAATCTACATATAGCCCCCTCCGTAGGGGACAGACAACAGGAAAGTAGGTGAAGGGAGACATCGGTCAGTATAAGACATTAAAAACATAAGACATTAAAAACATACCAACAATTTAAAAATTATCAAAGGTTCATGAGGGAGGGAGGGGAGGGCAGAGGGGAAAAATGAGGAGCTGATACCAAGGGCTTAAGTAGAAAGAAAATGTTTTGAAAATGATGATGACAACAAATGTACAAATGTGCTTGACACAATGGATGTATGTATGGATTGTGATAAGAGTTGTATGGACCCCAAGTAAAATGATTTTAAGCAACAACATCAACAAAACTTCCTCCTAATAAGCACCCCCCCGATCAGATATATTCTCTTTTGACAATATCTGTCAAGATTATCATTTGGTGGAAATTGAGTTACTTTTTGACCCAGCAATCCCCCTACTTGGCATATACCCAAAAAAAGTAAGAAAGAGAGCAGGACCAGTCATCTGCGCTACAATGTTTACTGTGGTGAAATTAACCATCACAAAGATCTGGAAACAGACTCAATTTCCAGTGATAGATGAGTGGATTAGAAAACTCAGGTACATACACACAATGGAGTACTATGCATCCCTAAAAAGCAGTGATGATCGCATGACGCACATTGTCTCAAGGGAAGAGTTAGAGGAAATTATACTAAGTGCAGTTAGCCAAGCACAAAAGGACAAGTACAACATGAATCCACTGAGGTAAGCTCAATCAGCAAGGTGAGTACAGAAGAAAAGCTACTTAATGCATAACAAAGGGCTTGAGGTACAGCCACTTGGGTGAAGGACAGACCAAACCCAAGGATGTACACTTGGCATCCCAACATAAAGAAGGGAAAAAGGTGGGAGGGGGAGCTATGGCATTGGGGAGCAGGGCACTAATCCATCCATGGGGAGAATAGTATTTGCATCTCCACAGGAAAGGGCGTGAGAGTATAGACCTCATCACTGCGCTCCAAGCCTTGAAGGCAACCTAACTGCCTGGCCCTGAGCAACCCAATACCAAACAGGACTATGAGGCCAGCCCCAATCTGAGCTATGCTGACCCCTCCTGAGTTAGTTAGTTTGTTGTGCCAACCTGGCCAATAAACACATGTGGGGTTAATTGAAGGATGAAGGGATAAATGGCTTGGTGAGCCCCGCCTTTCTAGTTCTCCGGTCTCTTGCTTTCTGATGGTTAGACCAGGGTGCAGCTGCCTTAGCCAGTTTCCTGCTTCAGCCTGCAAGTCTCACTTCCTGCAAGATATCCCTGAGGAGAAGCCACATGGACCTACCCCGATCCAGCCCTGGGTGCTGGAGCAGCCGTGTGGAGACCCCTGCCAGCGCTGAGATGCTTCCACATTCATTGACTCAGCTTTCCTCCTGCAGTCAGCATCATTGTGTCTGTTTTGTGAGATGGAGGAGGACTCTGTGGATCGGTGTCAGACATATGGGTTAATGGGTTAATGTTGGACTTGTAGGCTTGGACAGCACTGGGTTGGGATGTTTTCTTGACGCGCACTTAACCTTTATCTAAAACTCTCTCTTATACATGAGTTTCTGTGGATTTGTTTCACTAAAGTACCCAGACCTACACACCTCCCTAGAAGTATATGTTATAGAAGACAGCACTGAAGCTACAGATTGTGGAGCGGGGCTAGCCTGGCCTGCCACAGGAGAGCAAACTAAGAAGGAAAGAGTGAGAATGAGGGACTAAACCCCAATCTGGCACACCAATCCCCTGAGGACGACGTCCCTGCTTGCAACATCTAAGGCACAGAGAGGACTGTAAGTAGGACAACAACTTGAGACATGATGTCCCTCACATTGAAGCACAGTGCTACAGAGTACAATATTGGAGACACAGTGCGGGGAGTGAATCTGTCTGAACTCCCATAGTGTGGCAAACCAAGAAGGGAACCTAACAGATCAGCAATGGGTGCAAAGTCACAAAGCCCCTGAAAAATCCCCAAAATAGACTTCAGACTCAGTGGGGCAACGCCCAGAGTCCAGCTGGACGAGTAGGGAGATAGTCATAAAGGTCAACAGACAGACCTAGACTTATGTGTAGGGTTTTTTTCTCTTTGTTTTTGCTTGTTTTTGTCTTTGTTGTTTTTGTTTTGTCTATCTATCTAAGATAGGCATGAGAAGCCAGCCCAAGGAGAAAGCAATGGGACAGATGGTTTGAGGGGGGGACGGGACTTGGGGGAGGAGGAGGCAGGGAACTTACTGGTGAGCAAATAACGGCCTGGTCAGGGGAACAACGGCAATCTAAAATCCGTGGCAATGGGAGTATAGTTTCTGATGGTGTTGGAGCAGCCATAATCTAGCTGAGAGGAATCACTGAGAGGCGAATAAGAGGAGATAATGAAACAGTAGGAAGGTAAAAAAGAAATAGAGGAAAGAACTCAGAAACGCTATTTAGAGGCATAAACATAGATGTGTACGTATGTAAATATATTAATACATAAAAATAGGGGTATTGGCCTATGCACATATATTTATATGGCAATACATTGAGGTAGCAGATGGACATTGAGCCTCTATTTAAGGTTTCCCTCAGCACAAGAACACTTTGTTCTAATAACATGGCACTGGATGATACCCACCTTCCCGACACAATTGCTGAAGACAAACTGGGTGCATAAGCAAATGTGGTGAAGAAAGCTATATATTAAAAGATATAGTATCTGGAGTCTTAAAAGCTTGAATAAGGGGCCCTATAGCAGGGAATCAATAAAGCCCACAGTGAAGAGCCACGCCAGCCTTGTGATCATGAGGTATCAGTGGGAACAACAGGTATCAGAAATTCAAAAGTAAACAACCTCATTGAGGTGGAGAGGGGTCAAAGTAGAGACCCAGAGTTCATCCATGGATAATTGTACATTCCCACACAAAGGGGCCATATGGAAGAGACGATACATTCCGAGGGCAGTTTAGCACCTGTGAAACACACAAGATTCCACTAGTTCTTTAATCCTTCCCCCCCGCTCCATCCCCCTCCCATTATTATCTCAGTCTTACCTTGCAAATCCTGCTAGACTGGTGTACATACATCAGTACAGATGAGAGCTTTCAATATATGGAATTCAGGATAGAAACTACTCAGAACCAGTAATGGGAGTGATGATTCCAGGAGGGTAAGGGGAGGGAAGGGGAAATGGATAGCAATGACGGTGGAATAACCCAGCTCGAGGGAATGAATACCAGGATTGTAGGTGAAGGGATAGAATGGGTAATGCAAGATATGTATAAACAAAAATAACAATACATTATATATTAAGGGTTTTTTAGGGTGGTAGAGACAGAGAAGAAAGAGGAGCTGATATCAAAGAACTCAAGACTATAGATAATGTTTTGAAATTGCTGATAGCAGCATTTGTACATTTCCGCATGATATAATGGATGTATGGATTGTTACAATATATGTAAGAGCTCCCAATAAAATGATTTATTAATTTTTGGCCTCTTTGTCTTGAATTTAACTAATCCTAGATCCCTTCAGAAGCCACTGTTTGGAGACAGATGATCCCTTCAGGACCAGTGGTGAGAGTGGCGATACTGGGAGGGTGGATGGAGGGTGGGATGGAAAGGGGAACTGATTACAAGGATCTACATATAACCTCCTCCCTGGGGAATGGACAACAGAAAAGTGGGTGAAGGGAGATGTCAGACGATGTAAGATATGACAAAATAACAATTTATAAATTATCAAGAGTTCATGAGGGAAGGGGAGTGAGGAGGGAGGGGAAAAATTAGGAGCTGATATCAAGGGCTCAAGTAGAAAGCAAATGTTTTGAGAATGATGAAGGCAACAAATGTACAAATGTGCTTGATACAATAAATGTATGCATGGATTGTGATAAGAGTTGTACAAGCCCCCAATAAAATGATTTAAAAAGAAAAAGAAGCCCCTGTTTTGATTGGACCTTATTTTTGAAGGTGCCCTAATGAGATTAAAACAAGTTTATTGCTGAGAAAACATCTGCCATCATCCACTGATCAAGAGACCTACTTGAGCAATTTTATTTGTAATAAACGCATGTATACTGAGGTGGTGCTTCAGAACACAAAAATGGGACTTCATTTGTTGTTTACACATAAACTGTTGCACAGGATAAAAGCACGAGATTTCATTTCTCAGGAGTAAGCAGAAACATATTTATTATTAAGCTGATACAAACGGGTTTTCTCTACTACTAATATTGACATTTTTACATTGATTTTTTTAAGCATTAAATACAGCTTTTCTCACCAAATGATTTTTAGAAAATAAGTCCAGCCACTTAAGCATCTTACTCAAAGTTTCAGAGCTAGTATAGAGAGAGACCATTTAAATTGATTCTGGTCACAAAACTTACACTTCTGCTACATATATTATTTGTGCTTTTTTCTCCACTAACATCCCTAGGACTCATCATTTAGGGAATAATCCCTACAAACAGTCTATGATTTATTGACAAGCTTTGCCTTCTCTCAGTGACATGGAAAATGAGGGCAGAAAGAGTTGGTGGAGGTAATAACTCAATCCTATTCTTACTTTTAGAAGAATTTGTCATTTTTGTTTATAAATAAGAAAGAAAAAGTTTCAGGATCTGCTCCCAAACAGAGAAGTTATGGTTTTTTTGAGTGTTTTTGCACAATATTTTTTGCTTTGTACATTCTGTGGCTGTACATTTGCACAATGTTTGCTTTGTACATTCTGTGGATGAGGCAAGGACACTTGACAATGAAAAAGGGAAAGGCCAAGAACATCAGAATGGTGGCAGAGGATTCTGTTGTAGGAAATGAGCACAGGGAAAGAGGGTGTAAAATTATTCAGGAGCCTGGTGAGCAGAGGGACATGGGAACTGCACAATTCATTAGATTGAAGTAAGGACAAACAATCTGAGAGAAGCTAAGATTAGAGAATTTGTAGATGAGGAACCCATGGTTTGAGACATTGAAAAATGAGATTGTGCCCCGTTCATAGTCTAGAAAAACTCCAACACGACAGGGAGGAACATTTAGACATAGAATTGAATGCCAGGGATTACGGTGATAAGAGTTCTCAAAAACAATATACTTAGATGGATTACTAAGCCTTATACCCCAGTAGCCATGTTGAGACTGATGTCTACGTTGAAACCAACAATCTTCAAATTGATTAACATCAAAGTTTTGCATCTTGACATCAGGATTTTTGACATAGTATACCCCCAAGGCCCATGCAGTTTTCCTACTTAGATCCACTTCCCAGTAATGTTTTCCCGAGTTGATATTCAGAGAGCCTCTGAGAGCATAATCATTGTTGATATTACAACTTAAGTCTTCAATGATCAATCGTCCTCCTGGTAATCCACTTGAAGCAGTTTGCTGACCTGTCTTGGTTCTTATAGATGTCCTGAAAACTGTAAAACAATGACAGGATAGAAAGATATGAAGTGGTTTTATTTGGGACATTATGAGATAACTATTATTACCTTGAAAAGAACTAGAGAAACTCATTTCTTATAGCAAGAGGTAGAACATTAGTGAAATGATATTGTATTCCCCAAGAACCTGGACAGTTTTCCTTTTTTAAAAATCATTTTATTGGGGGCTAGTACAACTCTTAACAAAATCCATCCATCCATCCATTGTGTCATGCACATTTGTACATTTGTTGCCATCATCATTCTCAAAGCATTTGCTTTCTACTTGAGCCCTTGGTATCAGCTCTTCATTTTCCCCCTTCCTCCTCGCCCCCCCCCCACCACCTACACAGTTTTCTTAGAAACATCCATATCCCAATAACATTTCCTTTCTTCAATAAAAGGAAGTTCATGAAAAGATAATCACCATTATTGATATTCTCAGGTTGAACAAATACTGTTTGTGTAAGTCTTGCTTGTATTCCATTCTCAGAAATGGCAATACCTGAGTGAGGCCTTATTCGTTCCAGTGTCATGTTTACTGTAAGACAATTATATTGTAGAAACACACAAAGTATATTTATAAGAAAGCAATGGGACAGATGGTTTGAGGCGGGGACGGGTCTTGGGGGAGGAGGATGCAGGGAATATTAAAAAGAACAGGGGAGGTTTGGGAGTCACAGGGAGACGTAGGATGCTGGGGAAGAGTAGCATGTTGGTGCATACTGGACAAGGGCCCAGGGTTACCAAAGGGTGAGATCACTAGAGAACACACAATTAGAAAACCTTGTAAAAATAGGTGATTTGAAGATACTGTGATGTCTCCTTACCCCAGTAGCATTGCACATCTGTCAGCTCTGAAATGATAAAAGAGATGATGATACTGAATATAAAACAAAGAATTGGCAATGAAATCAATTTTCTCTCCAGATTGAGCGAGGACTATGATGAAATAATGAAATTAAGATTGAGATAAATGGACCCCTGGCCACTCCTCTTTAAATAGTACCACACCATGATATCTCTCCTTCTTCATCTCCTTGGCACTAGGTCTTGGTTTAGCCCCCGCAGCAACAAGAACCTGACACCAACATTCTATAATAGGCTCTCCTCACCTCTAAAACTTTGAAACATCCCACTCAGATCTGGAGCTTTGAATACACCCCTTCGTTTCTTGGGAGAAGGTTTTGACCTCCTCATGTTCAAGTTTATACTCCTAGGAAAGAAAAAAATTGACAAATTTACCTCTGACCTTATGTCCATTCAATACCACTGCCTTTCTCCTCCACCCAATTGAGGCTCTAGAGACCTCTTCCCAGAAGATTCTGAGGGAAGAGGGGAGAGAAGTGATACTAAATTGAGAAGACATGTGTTCTATATAACTTATCAATTTTTGTCGACCTTAGAAAGGTCGACTTCTCAGTAGTGTAGTTCTTTCTTCTAAAATGAAATAATCAAACCCTCAGCCTCGAACTTCAACAAAACAGATGAGTTTACATGACACACTGGCTTTTTAAAAAATCCAATACTTGCATGCCTCTACAAAATATAATTTAATGAAAGGACAAGCCATTGCAATGGGTGTGAGTACTCGGGAAAATGGTCAGAATGTGAGATTATAGAATTTCTTTCTTTGTGATCTAAAACAGATGAAGTGTGGACATCCTATTTTAGATTCCTTCAGTCTGTGCATTATTTGACAAAAGAGGGCCACCTTTCCTGGTAGGTTTCTAAAAGAGGTGCCCCAGACTACTTTTGTCAAGATCTAGACTGGTGTCTGCTGATGAAAATCTAAAGAGAAATACAGGAACATACTAGTGAATTTTTTTTTAATACTAGTGAATTTTAAGAACCAAAATTCAGTGCAATGATAGAAGGTAATAAAAATGAATGAACTCATAGGGGTTGGAGAATATAGTATCTTATTCCTATGATCTATACTGGCTGAACATTGTGACTCCTACCACAGAAATTCTTTATAGTATATGATCTATTTTCAATAGTTATGAATCACTCATTGATTTGTAAAAGAAAATGTAAATAAAACTGCACCTTAATTTTCTCATTAGAAGATTTTTTATCTTATTTGACCATTAGGTGAATTTCCTCATCACAAACCTCTCTTCACAGTACAAAGGGATCAGCCCTGGTCACGCAAACATACCTTTGCATAATGCCATTTACATCCTATGGAGAGAGGAGAAAAATTGAATAAAAAAGTGATAGGTCCTTCTAATTCATAACAGTTTATCTCACACCCATAAACCCCTGATGGTATAGAAATAGAAAACCGGCCCTAGAATGACAGTCAATAAATACAGGGAAGATGCTAGCTGACCACCAATAAGGACTTATGAGAGGTTGTCAAGCTATTTAAAACGTCAAACTAGTTTTGGCAATTATAGAAATACATGGAGAAGCTTGGGCAGACTACATTTACAAGGAAAACAAAAGGCCCATCATTCTTTCTTTTTTCTAAAGTCATATGGTACCCCAAAGGAAATGACTTCAAAAATACATCGTTCTTTAATTTATTGAGAACACACACTATTCTTTTTTTTCAATAATGAAATTTATTTTTTGATTTAATTTAATTAATTTATTTTTTAATAGTTTTATTAGGGGCTCTTATCACAACCCATACATACATCAATTGTGTAAAGCATATTTGTACATTCATTGCCCTTATCATTCTCAAAACGTTTGCTCTCCACTTAAGTCCCTAGCATCGGGTCCTCTTTTTTTCCCCTCCCTCCCCCCTCCCCCCTCCCTCATGAGCCAGAGTGTACATTGGTATACATAGGAACTGGAAACATAGGAAATCCAGGGTGGATGATCCCTTCAGCACCAGTGGTGTGAGTGGTGATACTGGGAGCGTAGAGGGAGAGTGGGTTGGAAAGGGGGAACTGATTACAGGGATCTACATGTGACCTCTTCCCTGGGGGGCGGACAACAGAAAAGTGGGTGAAGGGACACACTATTTTTTACTAAGCATTTCACTAGGTTTAGATTCTTGCTGGTACAATGCTTTTTAACACTCAGCTGCTAATAGAAGATTTGATGGTTTGAACCCACCAGCTAGTCCATGGGAGAAAAAATCTGGTAATTTGCTCCCATAAAAGTTTCAGCCTGGCAAAGAAAGCTGATGGTGCCTGGCTATCAAAAGATATAGCGTCTGTGGTCTTAAAGGCTTGAAGGTAAACAAGCGGCTCTAGCTCAGAAGCAGCAAAGCCCACATGGAAGAAGCACACCAGCCTGTGTGATCATGAGGTGTTGAAGGGATCAGGTATTAGGCATCATCAGAACAAAAAAATCTTATCATAGTGAATGAAGGGGGAAGTGTGGAGTGGAGACCCAAAGCCCATTTGTAGGCCACTGGACCCACTGGACATCCTCTTACAGAAGGGTCTCAGGGAGAAGACGAGCCAGTCAGGGTGCGATGTAGCAAGGATGAAACATACAACTTTCCTCTAGTTCCTAAATGCTTCACACACACACACACACACACACACACACACACACACACACACCATAATGATCCCAATTCTACCTTGCAAGTCTGGCTAGACCAGAGGATGTACACTGGTACAGATAGGAACTGGAAACACAGGGAATCCAGGACTGATGATCCCTTCAGGACCAGTGCTGTGAGTGGTGATACTGGGAGGGCAGAGGGAGGGTGGATTGGAAAGGGGTAACCTATTACAAGAATCTACATGTGACCTCCTCCCTGGTGGATGGACAACACAAAGTGGGTGAAGGGAGACGACAGACAGGGCAAGATATGACAAAATAATAAATTATCAAGGGTTCATGAGGGAGGAGGGAGTGGGGAGGGAGGGGAAAAAATGAGGAGCTGGTGCCAGGGGCTTAAGTGGATAGCAAATGTTTTGAGAATGATGAGGGCAATGAATGTACAAATGTGCTTTACACAATTAATGTATGTATGGATTGTGATAAGAGTTGTATGAGGCCCTAATAAAACGCTTAAAAAAATTTCAGTCTATGAAAACCAAAGCGAAGTTCTTCTCTGTGCCAATGGGTCACTATGAGTCAAAATTGGCTCAATGGCACAGAAAACAGAATAACATATTAATCTTTGAAGAACCATAGAAGAGAGATTAATAATAACAGTACAGGAAAACTTACATGGTTCTTGCTGAGACTAACAAGTAAGCAAATATATTTGTATAGATGTCTGCACAATACGAGTGACCTCATTTACTTCACCACAATCAGCATAACATGTATATGTTGATAATTCCAATTCTCTGGGTTTTTCCCCTCATATTTGTCCTTTAAATTCAGACTAATATATTTAGTAGTGAAGGAGCTAGAGGGACTAGAAAATTCAGGGGATCTAACACTGAAATTATGGGTAAATAACCATGCTGTATCTCTCATAAATTCCACAGTCCATAATGTTACCAAATCTGCTTATTGTCCTAAGGATTCAAATATTTATCCTAAATTCTAATCACTATCAGCTCAGATTAGTAACTACATTTGGCTGGATTCTCAAGATATGCAAAACCAGTGGCATATGTGGGTGCGTGTGTGTGTGTGTGTGTGTGTGTGTGTGTGCATGTGTGTGTGTATGTCTATTAAAGATGAGCCTTTCTACTCCCATAAAGAGTTACAAATTGAAAACCTATAGGGGCAGATCTACACTGTTCTATAGAATTGTTATGAGTCAGAGTCAGAATTGGCTCAATGGCAGTGAGTCTGGCTGTGGTTTTATATATATTATATACATATGCAAATATATACATATATTTGATATACATCTATATCCATATATATTTATATCAAGCCACTTTCTTGATATAGATATATATACCTATGTAGATACACATTTCTATCAAGACATCTATGTACATAAATAAATTTATATTAAAAAGTTGCTCTCACAGTTGTGGAAGCAGTTAAATCCAGTCTAATTCAAATCTGTGGCTCAGATGTTTTCCTAAGTTGCCTGAATAATTTGCCGGAATTTTCCTGATGAAGCAGGAAGCAGGAAGACAAAGCTGAAGATCACATGGATATCAGCAGGTAAGTCTGTGGTACCAAAGCTGAATGAATCCAAGTTCGGCAGGTCAACTGGCAGGCTCCCAGGGTTAGCAGGCAATATGGTGGCTAAGTCCAAAGAATCAGGAGCATGGGCCAGCCCAGCAAGAAGAGACAGGCTGCCCAGAGAGTCTGCTTCCGTGAGACTCTGCCACACCTCTGAGGAAGCTCCTCTCCAGTGGCATCAGGGCTATGATCAAGGCACCTATAAAAAAAAATTCCCTGCCATCCAGTCAATGTCTGACGCATAGAAACTATACAGGACAATGTAGAACTGTCCCTGTCGACTTCCAAGACCGTAAAGGCTTACAGGAGGAGTAGAAAGCCTCACCTTTCTCCTAAGGAGTGGCTAATGCTTTCAAGCTGCCAAACTTTCAATTGGCAAATCAATGTGTAACTTGACTGATAACTGCCAGTTCTTCACGGATTTCATCATGGAGTTGATTACATTAAGTCAGATCATATCTTTAGGGATTGCTGCCCAAACACAAAGCCTGACAATCATAGTTGACATCTTGACTTATTTTACCTATCTAGCTTTCTTGATTGTCACCAACAATGTTGCATTTACTTGGACAGGTATGTACCAATATACTAAGGTTCCTTACGGTATGCTCAAGTTTTCATAGAATCAAAAACTAGGCTAACTATGTTTTCCACAGGAAATTTATTCTTAATTTTAATTATGCTCAACTTAGCAATTTTTTTCTTTCATGAACCGTGCTTGGTCTTATTTAAAATTTCAGTATCTAGATTTTATCCCTTGTTGTTTTACAAAAAAGTTTTGTATTTAGATCTGTGATTCAGTATGCAGTTAATTTTTGTGATATGTGTATGGACTGTATCTAGATTTATTTTTTTTTCAGCTATAGAGTAGAAAAAACCACACTTTAAAAACATAAAGGATTTGTATTCAAAACAAAACAAAGAACTCCTAAAATGCAACAATTTAAAAAGAAGAAAATCTTATTTGCTAAATGGCAAAATGCTTGAAGAGACATCTGAGAGGATATACACATGGCAAATAAACATGAAAAATTGATCAACCTTCTATGTCCTTGCTATTATTATGTGTCATTGAGTTGATTCTGTTGTACACAATGTGTGTACACCAGAAAACACTGCTCAGTCCTGTAACACACTCTGAAGTATTGTTCTGTTTGAGCCTATAGTTGCTGCCACTGTGGCAATCCATCTAATTGAGGGTCTTCTTTTTCAAAGACCTTTGATTTAACAAGTGTGTTAGTCTGGGTTGGCTAGAGAAACAAATTCATAGAAACTCATATGTGTATAAGAAAGAGCTTTATAAACAAGAGCAATTGTACATTAAGGAAGAATCTCAGCCCAGTCCAGTCCATAAGTCCAGTATTAGCAACACATGTCCAGTACTAGTCTATAAAGTCCTCTTCAGACTCATGCGGCACATGCAATGATGCCGAATGCAGAGAGATCAAGGCCAGTGGGTGGAAAATCTGGTGGATTCCGTGGAGGTAGAGGCATCTTAGCGCTGGCAGAAGTCTCTATGTGGTTCCTTCAGCTCCAGTGTCTTGTCAGCAAGCATGTCTCGCAAGGAGTGAGTGCGTGTCCCACCTCCAGCGAGGTATTTATCTCCTTAGTGTCTCCAAATGAGGTCATCAAGCTGCGACATGATTTACAGGCTGGGCTCCACCCCTCCACTCCTAAGTCTCGAATTAACAGAGTATGTAACTACCACAAGTATAATGTCTTTCCCCAGGGCCTGGATCTTCCTGCTAACATGTCCAAAGTGTGTGAGTCTTACCATCCACCCTTTTAAGGAGCATTTTGGGTATACTTCTCCTAAGCAGATTTGTTTGCTCTTCTGGCAGTCCATGATATTTTCAACATTCTTTCTTGAACACCATAATTCAATTTCATCCATTCTTCTGCAGATTCCCTTATTAATTGTCCAGTTTTCACACGGATATGAAAATATTTAAAATATCATGGCTTCGGTCATGCACATGCTAGTTTTCAAAGTGGTCTCTGACAATTAAAAGAGGTTTTGTGCAGCAGATATGGCCAATGAAATTTCTTGACTGCTGTTTCAATGAGCACTGCTTATTGATCCAAACAAAATAAAATTCTTGACAACATCAATCTTTTCTCCATTTATTATGCTACCTGTTGGCTCCCTTGAGAGGGTTTTAGTTTTCTTTACATTGAGTTTCAAATTGTCTTCAAAGTCAAAGTCACTGATCTTCATGAGGAAGAGCTTCAAGTTCTTTATGCTTTCAAGCAATGTTCTACCACCTGCATATTTTAGGTTGTTAATAAGCCATCTTCTAATCCTGCCAGTCTTCTTCGTATTGTCCAATTTCTGATGATTTTCTCAGCAGACAGGTTGAATAAATATACTGAAAGGATACATCCCTGAAGTATACCTTTCCTGATTTTAAACCAAGCAATATTCTATTCTATTCATTGGATGGCCTCTTGGTCTATTTTATCCCTGAACAGAGTGAAGTGTTCTTAAATCTTATTCGTCTCGATGTTATCTTTGGTTTATTATGATCCATACAGTCAAATGCCTTTGCATAGTCAATAAAACAGAAGTAAACTACTAATATTGTCTGTGTTCAATCAAGATTAATGATATCAACAATGACATCCCCAGTTCTACATCCTCTCCTGATTTGACTATCTGATAGCTCCCTAATGATGCACTGATGGAGCCATTTTAAAATTATCATAAACAAAAGTGTACTTGTATGTCATAATAATGATAATCAAAACCAAACTCATTGCCACTGAGTTGATGCTGACTCACAGCGACCCTAATGACACAGTTTGATAATTTCTGCATTCTGTAGGCTCACATTTTTTGGAATGGACACAAATATGGATCTCTTCTAGTGGTTGGCCAGGGAGCTTAGACTAGTGAGATGTACTCAGTTAATATAGCCTTTCTAACCATAATTCTTATGTGATGTATTATAATTCTGGACTCTATTCCTGTGGCTATAATTCCATTTTAAAGTGAGTTCTTTGCTGTACTATAGATAGGATTAATGGTGGGATTAAGACTTTAATTTAGTAGAAGATGTGAACCGGTTACAACCTTTGTTTCCTTGGGGATATGATCTGTTGAAAGACTAAATCCACATCTCAAAGTCATTCTTCTGTCTACAAAAGCCATCTTGGAGAAGAGAAATCTCAGGACCATTGGCAAAGGAGTGCTTTCAAGATTTCTTTCTGAAGTGGCTGAGGCCAAGAGGCTCCAGCACAGAGGCTATGGGACAGAGCAAAGGAGTCAGGTCAAGAATGTAGGCCAAGGCCAGGAAACCATGAGACAGAAGAGATGAGCAGCGCTAAAACTACGGGACTGTGAGGCAGAGCAACAGACAAGGCTTTCTTGTCCTTGGATACATAGGCCAACGCATATCATGACTGAGAGGCTGAGGACTGGCAAGAGACTTGGTTGAGGTGTTGCTGTGGACAATGACTGCATCCTTGATGTTTTCTGATCCTTGTTTGTGGTAACCTATTGACTTCCCTAATAAACATACCTTAATTGTGAGTATTGCCTTGTGTTCTGTGGGGCCATTGCAATGAATTATTGAACCCAGCTCAGACATAGAGCGCCGTGGGAGGAGTGAATAGGATTTCAATTAGAAGAAGGTAAAGACGGTTGGAGGGTGAAAGCATGTCTAACCCCTTCGTTGTGGCAAGAGAGAAGACAGATGTGCACTTCCTCTTACTGTTTTACTTAACTAGTGAGAGCTTCCAGTGCTGCAAAAGCTTGTTGAAACATTTCTGTTAGTATCCCATCAATTCCTGGAGCTTTGTATTTTACTGATGCTTTCAGTGCACCTTCGACTTGATTCATTGATCAGTTAGTCGTAGTCTGTGTTATGGTGATTCTGGAAGCTATTCCACCAGTGTTTCAAATATGAGCAGAATCATTCCAGATAAACAGGTTTCAGCTAAGCTTCCAGATTAAGACTAGATTGGGAAGAAGGGATAAGCTGTCCACTTCTGAGGGATTAGCCACTGAAAACTTATGATCACATAGTTGTAAGGAATTACAAATCAAAACAACAAATGCCACCCAAAACCCAAAGACTCACTGCCATTGAGTTGATGCTGCCTCACTGTGACCCTATAGGACGGAGAAGAACTGTGCCTGTGAGTTTCTGAGACTGTGACTCTTTAAGGGAGTACAGAGTCCATCTTTCTCTTGAGGAGCATTGGTGGTTTAAAGCTGCTGACCTGTTAGCAGATCAACACATAACCACTACACTGCCAAAGCTCCCTGGACAAGTGTCACTACATACCTACTAAAATGGCTAAAACCCCAAACACTGAAAATATCAAATTCCAGTGAGGAGATGGAGCAACAAGTATTCTTAAACCGTTGCAAGTGGGAATGGAAAATACTACAGCCAACTCATATTATAGGCTTATCAAATTTTATTTTTCCTTTTCAAAAAGCAACACCAAAACATGATTAATAAAACACATTAAAAAGAGGCGTATTATACATTTAACAATTAAAAAATGGCTAAAGTCAGTCAGGTTGCAGTGCAGCAACGATGAAACATACAACTTTCCTCTAGTTCCTAAATGCTTCCTCCCCCCAACTATCATGATCCCAATTCTACCTTACAAATCAGGCTAGACCAGAGGATGTACACTGGTACAGATAGGAACTGGAAACACAGGGAATCCTGGACAGATGAACCCTTCAAGACCAGTGGTGTGAGTGGCAATACCAGGAGTGGGGAGGGAAGATGGGATAGAAAGGGGAAACCGATTACAAGGATCTACATATAACCCCCTCCCTGGGGGACGGACAACAGAAACGTGGATGCAGTTTGTAGTTTCTTGATATGTTATTGCAGTTCTCAATGTGTTATTGAAACAAAATATAGTTACAACATACAAATCAGGAATCGTGGTCTTAGGTATAAACCAAGGAGTTAAATATGTACGTCTACACAAAACCTGAAAATAATATTTATAGCAGCTTTACTTGTAATTAATTCAAACTTACTCTACTCATAATTGCTTGGTTAGAAATAGAACGTTTTTTACTCTTCATGGACACTGAAGAGCAGCCTGGCATAAGCCAGGGGCTACACCTGAAGGACTTAACATAGAGGGCTGGCATAATGAACTGATCCTTGCCTCAAAGGCGACTCTTCCCTTGTACTGAGGACTGGGGTACTCGGATGGGAGAGAAAGTAGAGAATGACTACCTGGACCTGTGGAAATGGTGATCCTTAGACATTGAGGGGAACCCCAGTTTGGTGGGAATCCAATGGAAAGGGGCTCAGAGTCACCATGTATTCAGTACCTTGATGCCCTCTTGCAGTGACATGACAGGTTTTGATCTATTGGGCATGAATCTGAACTTAGAAGAACTGATCCAGGAAGTTTCTCCCTGGCACCAATCCCCAAGTTTAGGGTAAAGAGAGCTCAACGGCATGGGAGATGGGACTGTGTGGAGCAACAACTCCTGGGATGCAGCTCACAGTGGAGCTGTACTCCTTCTGCTGACAGTGTCCAGAGTGCTGTGTCACTGGAACACTTGATGATGCTACCAGTGAAATTGCGTTAGACCCCAGGGGGATGATTGACAATGTTTTACTTTGCTGTCTCTGTTGGTTTTTGTTTTCCCGGCTTTAGTTTGCCTGTTGTTTGTTTATTTGCCCCTAGTGTTCTGCTAGTTGGTTTGTTGCTGTTGTTGGGATTGTTGGTCTTATGGGGTTTTGATTTTGTCATAATACGACAGCCAAAGTAACCCTCAGTCATGCATATCCCAAAGACAAGCAGATGGATTCTGGACCCCCATTTAACTCTAGCCCCAATCCAAGAACAGGTAGTTCTGATAACATGGTCCTGCTCCATAGTCACCTTAATGAAATAACCACTGAAGGGTGCTACAATAAAGCTTGGTAAAGAGAGCAGATGGTGCCCAGCTATCAATAAGAATAGTGTCTGGGCCCCTAAAGTCTTGTATTCAAACAAGCAGCCAATGAAGCAAGGAGTCAACTACGTCCTCATGGAAGAAGTCTACCAGCTTGTGTGATCCAAAGATGACAATAACAAAATTCAATATGATGAAGGGAAAAGTATCAGAACCAAAATTATGAATACCAAATTCGTAGAAGTCTATGGAAGACAGTGTGAACCCAAAACCCATCTGCCAAGTTTCTAGTCAGATTAAACCCCTAGAGGTTCCCCTCTAGCCACAAGCAAGGGTTTAAAACAGCGTTACTATCAGATAGAGACCAGTCTAGTCATGATTATGTTGGATTAAACTTGATACTTGGTCAGTCGGCCTTCTTCTTGACCCAACTAGAAATTCTTCTATGTGCATTTCTTGCTTGTTTCATGACAAAAATTTCATCCCTGGCTTTTTAAATACTGATAGTGGTCTTTTCTTTTTTACTCATTATTTGATTTTTATCTTTGTATTATTATTTTATCATTACCACTTTATTTTGTTTCTGTTGGGTTTTCCAGTTTGTGAAGCACAAAAGGAGTAGATGCATAGAGACACGAACTGATGCAAGGGTTTATAGGGGAGGTGGGAGTGGGGGCTAGGAAATAGGGAAAGTGAAGGAGTTTGGGGAGCAAACAGTGTATAACTGATGGTGTTTACAGAACTCATTTTAAAAGGATTTAACCATGGGGTAAAAAGTTCTAAAATTGGAGTAATGATTGCACAATTCTTGATATGATTGAAATATTGAATTGTATGATATATGAATTATGTGCCAAGAAAATGGTAAAAAGAAAAAAAGAAACTCATTCATCGATGAGTGGATAAACAAGTCAAGGTACATCCCTCATTGCTGTGTTCTTGTATGCTATTGAACCTATTCTGACTCAAAAGCTGCTCAAGATGACAGTAGAACTGCTTCATGGGATTTTCTTAGCTGACGTCTTAATGGGAGTGATTGCCAAGTCTTTTTGTTTCTTGGAATGACTAAGAAGTTCAAACCACCAACCTTTCAGTTAGTACTGAACCACTCCGTGGCGCACTCCCTAGGTGCTGTGGTATGTTATATAATGGAATATTATTCAGTGATAAAAAGGTTAGGAGCTATTAAGCTAAAAAGAAATGGAAGAACTTTAATTGCATATTGGAAAGTAAGGGAAGCAAGTACAAAAGAGCTACATACATACTACATATATATGATTCCACATATGAGGGGTTATAAAAAGTTTGTAAATAATGGAATTTTTCCACAAGCTTTTTAAAACCCCTTTGTATATGACATTACGGAAAAGGCAAATTTAAAGATAATGTACGAAATAAATTATATCCATGGACCCATTGCAGGGAGGGGAAATAATGAAAAAGAATCATCTTGTTCATTTAAATATGAGAGGGTTTCAAAAAGTGTCAATGACAAAAAGGCCAACAAAGAATGTGACCGGTTAAGAATATTCCATGTTTGGCTCAGTGGGATCAGCAGACTTAACTAAAAATGTCCTATATAGACAAATTGACAACCGCAACCATGTCAACACTTTGAAGCATATACAATCTAAGAAGCATGAACTATTGAAAATTTGAATTTCTGATAAAATCAGTGATAATAGTTGGTGTTTTGACTTGAGGCTACATCCATCTGCCTCCTTTCTAATTTAGATAATAAAGAGATTCTCTTGCGATGGGGAAGGCAATGGATCGGATAGGCAGCTTCCCTGGCACACTGAAAAGAGACACCCATACATATTGGTGTGAGTGATGGCAATCTCAGAGGCAGCGGGGTGGGGTGGCTCAAAAATTCTTCTATCGCTGTAGTCAAGAACAAACATAATTTGATTTGAACCTGTGTACATTTACAGAGATGAATGGGAAAGGATCAAGCCACCCACACGATACTGGTCAATGCGGAGGATGCACCTGTATGCATACAAAGCTGAAATTATCCAGCAGAGATGAAAAACCATGGCATTAAAAAAAATGGTCTGAACTCAAAGACAAATCCATGAAGAATGAGCCGATGCCCGGTTACCTCATACTGATTGAGTATAACTAATATTTGTGTTGAATGGTTAGTCAAAGTTATACTGACACCAGGCTTTCAAAAGGTACTAAATTCAGGCTTTAGAAGTACAATACCCTCCTCCTCTCTGGGGGATGGGCAACAGAGGGGTAGGTGAAGGGAGACGCCGGGCAGTGTAATATAAGAGATAATAATAATTTATAAATTATCAAGGGTGCATGGAGGACGGGGGGCAGAGGAAGGGAAGGGGAGGGGGGGGAAAGGAAAATGAGCTGATTCTGGGAACCCAAGAGGCAAGCGAATTTTGGGAATGATGATGGCAACAAATGTATAGATGTGCTCTACACAATTGATCTATGTATTGTGATGAATTGTATGAGCCCCAATAAATTGATTTAAAAAAAAAAAAAAGAAGTACAATTTCCCCCCCCCAGTTTTTCTTAAAGTCAACAGCCATTAGCAATGATGCCATTTGGGAGGTCAGATACCACACATTTAGTCCGCAAAATAACAAAACAAATAATTCAATTGAATAGTAAAGAAGAAATAGCATAAATCGTAAATTTTTAAAAATTTTGAAATAGAAGACAGGATGAATCCCAATTCGTTTTATGTGTATAAAAGGGAGGAAGGAAAAACGAAGCACCTTTTGAAACCCAAAGGACGTTTGTTTATCTGTGACTCAGTGGCATGAAGGCAGACCTGCCAAATATTCCAAACAAGATCGCTGACAATCCACTCAGTGCATAGCACCAGATTCAGCAGATCTTTCCTCCAAGTCAAATGTAAGTACTGCCCCGCATAATTCAAAGATAATTGGGCTTTCCTTCAATATTCAGTTATTCTTACCCTCTGAAATTCTTACCGTCTGAGGGGCATTGTGAGGCCCATAATGTTTGGGGACTATAACCAGGGAAAAAAACTATTTCCAGAGAAGAGAGGAAAACTGAAGTCTGCATTTTCCCCGAATCTCAGATGTGGTAAGAACCTCCTGACTTACCTGCAGCATCTCTACTGTTGATGCTTCCAGTCGACGCTCCATATCTGAAATGAGGTTTCCCACCAACTGGCTCTGCTGGACCAGTTCCTGCTCACCCTTATCTAGTTTCTGCAGACAATCCTCCTCCTCTTTCTGCAGCTTTTGTAGCTCCTTCTGCTCCTCACTGTCCAAGATAACTCTCAGGCGATTAAATTCCTTTTGGACAGTAGTTATTTCAGTCTGTATCTGACTCTTCAAGGAGGAGAAACAGAGAGGTAGTAAATCAATTTGGCAGAGGGCTTACTTTGCAAGGGTATGGAAGTCAGGAAGATGCCTATTTTCCTTTGTATGAATGAAGACGGCACTGTTTTCTGCTGTTCTTTCCCAAGATTTAGCTAGGATTCCACTGCAGCAAGTCAATTCTGGCTTACAGTGACCCGAAAGACCAAGTAGTATTTATCCCTTGGGTTTCTGGGACTATACCTTTATGGGAGAAAACAGCCTGATCCTTCTCCCTAGGAGTAGCTGGTGGATTCATATTGCTGACCTTGAGATTAGCACTTCAATGTGTATCCCACCACAACCCCGGATTACCTTCAGCTTGGACATGGTGTATAAATAGGAAAGTAAAGGAGACATGATCATTCCTATGGGGTTGATGTTCTTCTAGAATTATTTTCTTTGTAGAGAGATGGAAACAGGGAACAATTCATGAGTTCTGTTTTATGCTTTCCCCCCTCATACTCCAAAACAATGACTACTGTCCAGCTTTCCTGAGGCCCACGCTAAGCCAAAATGAAACACCCAGGTGAGGTTTAGCTTTCAGACTGCTGTTGAACACAGTCATGTCTCCCTCAGAAGAATCACAACCTCACAGGGTGACTCGCTGTCTGCCATCCAGTGAATTCCTTCTCTATCAACCCTACAGAACAGAGTAGAACTACCTCCTTGGGTTCCTGAGGCTTCAAATGTTCCTGAGGCTTTCTCCCTCCAAGTAGCTAGTGAGTACAAATCACCAATCTTATGGGAAGTAGCTCAGTGCCTAACTCATGACACCCTCAGGGGTCTCTGCACAGTTTAACAGTCATGGACAGAGCATTCCCTGGGCTTCCACACTACAGTTTGTGCTGTTAGGTGCAGTTGAGTTAGCTCTGACTCAGAGGGACCTCATGAATAACACCTGGTCCTACAAGATCCTCACAATTGTTCTCCTGTTTAAGGCCATTGTATAAATCCATCTCATCCAAAACCTTCCTCTCTTTTTGCTGCACCCTCCAATTTACCAAGCATGATGTTCTTCTCAAGGACGGGTCTCTCCTGATAACTTATCCAAAGCATAGGAGGTCAAATCTCCCATCTGGTTTCTAAGGTGCATTCTGGCTGTACTTCTTTCAAGACTTACCTACTGACTCCTTTGGCAGTCCATAGTACTGTCCCTATTCTTTGTCAACACCATAGTTCAAATACATCATTTCTTCTCTGATCTTCCTTATTCAGTGACCAACTTTCACATGGATATAAGGCGATTGAAAACACCATGGCTTGGGGCAGGCACACCTGAGTCCTCAAAGAAACCTTGCTTTTCAAAACTTTAAAGAAGTCTTGTGCACCAGATTTACCCAATGCAATGCGTCATTTGATCTCTTGACTGCTGCTTCTGTGAGCATTGATTTTGGGTCCAAGCAAGACAAAATCCTTGACAACTTCAATCTTTTCTCAGTTTACCATGATGTTACTTTTGGTCCAGTTGTGAGGCTTTTGGTCTTGTTGACATTGAGTAGTAATCCGTACTGAAGGCTGCAATCCTTGATCTTCATCAGCATATGCTTCAAGGGATCCTTACTTTCAGCAAACAAGGTTCTATCATCTGCATATCTCAGGTTATTAACAAGCCTTCCTCTACTCCTGATGCCACATTCTTCTTCAGATAAACCAGCTTCTCTGAAGATTTGCTCAGCACACAGATTGAGTAAGCAAGATGAGAGGGTGCAACCTTGACATACACATAGTTCTGTTTGCAAAACTGCCTCTTGATCCATGTACAAGTTCCACATCAGTACAACCGAGTGTTCTTGAATTCTCATTCTTCTCCAAGTTACCCATCGTTTATGATGGTCCACACAGTTGAATTGCTTTGCATAGTCAATAAAGCACAAGTAAACATCTTTCTCGTATTCTCTGCTTTCAGCCAAGTTCTATCTGACATCAGCAATGATATCCCTTGTTCCATGTCCTCTTCTGAATCTGGCATAGGCCTTCTAGAATTTCCTATAATCTCTACAAGGACAGATACTCAGATACTTTCTCCTGCAGAGTGACTGGTGGGCACAAATGGCCGACTTTTCAGTTAATAGCCATGCAATTAAGTACTTATCACAAATGCTCCTAGATGAAGAGGAGTAATCACACGCATTTCATCGAGACTCAATATTAGGGACTAAAGAGGCAAAACGAAGAAGGGGTGCATCTGGATTATGGTTCTGACAAAGACTATGGAAAGGACCACAGACTGCCAATAGAACAAACAAATCTGTCTTGGAAAAAGTATACTCAGAATGCTCCTTAGAAGCAAAGATGGCTATATTTAATTTCACGTACTTTGGAAGTTATCGGTTATAAGGAGAGACCATTCTCTAGAAAAGCACAAGGGCAGTGAAAAAGAGGCAGATCCTTGACAAGGTGGATTGACAGAGTTGATTACAACAATGGGTCAAACATAACAACGGTGAGGGTGTCAGGACTGGGTTATGCTTTGTTCTCTTGTACATAGAGTTGTTATGTCTCAGAGCGGACTCACTGGCACCTACCAATAAGAACAGAGTAAAGTTCAAAGACTCCACCCAGGACACGCTAAAGAGGGATCTTCTACCTTCAAGCAAGCCTTCTCTTCTCTAATGTCATTTTTCAAATCCTCAGCTTTCTCTTGCTCCTTCTTCAGCCTTGCCAGAGCCTCCTCGAGTTCCACCTACAAAAACAGAACCGTGCCAGAAACAAGCTGTGAGATATCTTACTATTTAGATGGAAGATAAATCAAGACCAAGAACTGGCTGCTGTCAGAAGAGTAGGCTTTGTAGAAGCTCTGAGGCTGGTCCTTGGAGTCTGTGACTTAGAAGAAAACGTGAGGATAGAAGTGTGATGAAATAAAGTCACTTTATTTGGGAAGTGGATCATTACAAATGCCATTTGGTTAAAATTTAACACCTTATCATTTGATCTCCCTTTTGACCCATTTTAAATTTGTTCTAGATTTTAATATTTCCTGCTTTCTTTTTGATTGAGGTTTTTCTCTGTTTTACTTGGTTTTGTTGTTATTTATTTTTATTTTTGTTGATTTTTTTCATATATATGTATTTTAAATAAATCTTCTTATTGGGGACTCTTACAGCTTTTATAACAATCCCTACATCAATTGTATCTAGCACATTTGTACATATGTTGCTATCAACATTTCCAAAACATTTTCTTTATACTTGAGCCCTTGGTATCAGCTCCTCTTTTTACCCCTTTCCACCCTCCTGAAAATTTATAAATTATTTTATTTTCATATTTTACACCATCTACTGCCTCCCTTCACCCATGTTTCTGTTCTTCATCCCCCTGAGGTGATCATCGCGATCGGTTCCCCCTTACCCTCATGGTATTGCTACTCTCATTGTTGGTTAGTCCTGAAGGCTGATATTTTTCTGTATATGAATTTCTCATGACCATTCACAACCATCAAGTCCACACCAACTCATAGTGACCCTATAGGACTACGGAGAATTGTCCCTAGTGAGTTTTGGAGATTGTAACTCTTTATGGGAGTAGAAAGCCCCATCTTTCTCCCATGGAGCAGCTGGTTGTTTCAAACTACTGACCTTGGAGTTAACAGCCCAATGAGAAATCCCTATGCCACAAGGGAACTCTACGAAATCCAGGATAGGTAAACTAATAGAGACAGTGACTGGTTAATAGTTCCTTTGGGATATTGTAGGGGAGGTTGGGGCGGGGGGGATGAGGAGCTAATAAAAATGAGAACAAGAAAGAAGAAAATGTTCTAAAATTTATCATGGTGATAACTATACAACTTTTCTTAATATGATTGAACTACTGAATTTTGTATGTGAATTTTATGTCAATAAAAAAGCTTTTTAAAAAATAGCCTTAATTTCTCTAGTTCTTCGGAAAGAACTCAGTCCTACAGCAAAGATAGTCCTTTTCTCTTAACTCACCATGCTCCCCCGCTGCTCTCCAACTGGGCTGATCAAAGTTTAATCTGGTCACCAAATCATCCCCCATGCAACAGGAGGCACAAATTTATTCACATCTGTATAAGAGTCTACCTTCTAGGCTTAGCCATTGTGTAAATAGCTGGAATACACATTAAAAATTAAAACAAAACTTCAGGCTCCCAAAACTAACATTAGTGTTTTGAAAGAAAGACTCATATAGATTATGAAAAAGTAAATAAAGTAAGGTGGAAAGTGGAGATTGCTATTAGGTATCATTTTCTATATTGTCATCTTCTATCCTAGCCTCTCACCTTGTAGTCCTGGGCAACCTCCTCGACAAGCAGTGTTTTGTGCCCTTTGTGTTCCTGAGACCGTTCACAAAGCCAGCATATAACCACTCCATCATTTGAACAGAAGAGTAGGAGTTTCTCTCCATGACGCTCACAGACATGTTTCTGCCCCTCCTCCGTGTGCTCCTTGACCTCCCTGAATCTTGCTACTATGTTGGCCAGATGTCGATTAGGACGTAGGTTGTTAGGCTGGTATCTGCTTCGGCACATAGGACAGCTGTTCTCGTCCTCTGAGCTGATTGTAGACTTCTGGCTGTTCATGGTGAGGCAGGCTTGGCAGAAGCTGTGGCCACACTCGAGGCTCAGAGGTTCCGTCAAGAGCTCCAGGCAGATGGGACAGGTGACTTCTTCATACAGGTTTACCAGGATCTCCGATGCCATTGCTATTTTCTGCTGACGCAGCTCTGGAGGATCTTCTTGCTCAGACTACTTGTAATTCGGCTGGTGAGCAAGACAGATTAAGAAATGCAAGAATATGGATGTGGCTGTGTAGAAATCAAAGGTCAGACAGTACTGATATGCTATGATATGAAAAAGAGAAGAGAAACAAAGGATTCAGTCATCTGGGCTTAAAAGACTTTGAATAATAATTTCAAATTGTTTACTCCCAATTCTTGTCACATGACAAATTTCATCTTTTTTGTTCAAGGATTCTTATTTTCCTTTAGTCTTAGCAATCATATCAATCTGTTGGTATTTCACATGACAAGCACATCTTCAATAAAAAGCAGGCACCATACCCACTGATGTCTCAGGGCTTTCTACACTTTCTCATTACTAAGCATCAAATGGTTAGCCTGTACCAGGGGTTCAAAAGGTCCATGGAAAATTCCATGATCTTTTAATCCCATTTCTGCATGAACTTTTTGAAGGCCGATCATATTGCTAGTTCTTATACTACCCTCAACTCTCCATTTCTAAGTCCTCTCATCAGAGGGATTCACTCTCACTCTCTAAAACATATCCAATTTCATGACTGGCCACATATTTGCTATGACTTCCCTTATTTTCACTACACAATAAACTTAGTTGTCCACTCCACATACCTGGACCACCAGGTCCACAATATACTTTTCAGCCTCTCCTTCATGCGTAGGGCTCAGTGTGCCCAGCATTAATAGCCAAGAGGATAACTTTTTTGGCTAACACATTACCAATCATTTTTTTGTAACATAAGACCATTTTAATAACCTACCCCTAATCAAATATCTTTCTAATATATAATTTCTTCAGAAAAATCTCATGTTAGCTCCCTTCAAATTAGGTCACCTGTGTTTCTTGGTGGGATTCTGGGAATCTCTCCTTCCTTGACCTTTCTTAAATTACTGTGCTACCTTTAGCCTCCAGCAGGTAGCTCTCACCTTCTCTACACACTACCAAGACATCACTCCTCTTGTTCCATCCATGCCACCCAGAGTGAAGCCTATTGTTTTGACAATGCTCGAGGCCAGCTTGTGCTACACCCTCCTCACTGACAGTCACGCACTATCAATGGGTCACTCCTCTTCTCACGTCTATGCCATCAGAATGAAGCCTGTTTTTTGGCTCTCCCTCCTCCACCACCACCACCACTTCAGCTCCCTGAGTCCACTTCCTGCTTCTCTCCTCGCACACTCTTATGGAACCCACACTGGACTCTGAATGCTCGTGGATCACTCTGGGCAAAATTCCATGTTTGAGCTTTCAAACCCTTCCTGGAAGACAGTTCAAAATAATCTTCTCCTTGAGACGTCATCTGAGAACTATTAAAACTGTCCAAGCCACAACATATGTACAAATGTGCTTGATATAATGGATAGATGTATGAATTGTGATTAAGAGCTGTAAGAGCCCCCGGTAAAGTGCTTTAAAGAAAGAAAGTCGAAACCCTTTACCAGGTATTATAGGTTCCTTGCCTTCATCTAATCCTTTGGTTCTATTACTGTTGTTAATGTATCCCATAAAAATTGTTACCATTTTCCCTGACTTGTGATTGTGGCAGTCATTGAATTTGGAGGGGAACCCCCTGATTGGTGGGTGTCCAATGGAAAGGGACCCAGAATCACCATCTATCAAGTGACTCAGTCGATGGCCCCCTCACAGAGACATGACAGATTTTGATTTGTTGGGTAGGGGTTTGAACTTGGAAGAACTGATCCAAGAAGTTTCCCCCTGGCACCAATCCCCATGCTTAGGGTACATGGAACTCAATCAAAGGGGAGATCGGACTGTGTGGAGCAACAACTCCTGGGTGGCGGCTCACCGTGGAACTGTACTGGCATAGTCTCCTCCCACCTACAGTGCCCAGAGTGAATGGAATATTATGCTACAAGTGCAAATCACCTTATACCCCAGGGGGATGATTGACAATGATTTACTGTTCTGTTTCCATGGGGTTTTTGTTTCCATGCCTTTAATTTTCTTGTTTGTTTGTCTCTAGTTTTCTGCTAGTTGATTGTTGCTGTTGTGGGGGTACTTATGGGGTTTTGAATTTGTCATAATTTGACCGCCAAAATAAATCTGAGTCACGCATATCCCAGGAACAAACAGATGGAGTCTTTGCCCCAAATGAACTTTAGTCCCAATCCAAGAATAGTTAGTTCTGATAACATGGCCCTGTTCGATACTCACCTTCATGAAATGATTACTGAAGATAAGGGTGCATCAGGAAAGTGTGGTGAAGAAAGCAGATAGATGGTGCTATCGATCAGAATAGTGTCAAACTACAGCCCGTGGGCGGCCTGCCGGGGACATTTACCCAGCCCATTGGGTATTTTTGCCTTGTTTGTTTTTTTACTTCAAAATAAGAAATGTGCTGTGTGCATAGGAATTTGTTCATAGTTTTTTTTAAACTATAGTCCGGCCCTCCAACGGGTCTGAGGGACAGTGAAGTGGCCCCCTCTTTAAAAAGTTTGAGGAGCCCTGGTCTAGGAGCATTTCTTGCTTGTTCCATGTCAAAAAATTTCTTCCCTGCCCTTTTACATTTGATCTTACCCAAAAGGCCGAGAAGCGATCTTCCCTGGCCTTTTAAATATTTATGGTGGTCTTTTCTTTCTTACCCAGTATTTGTGTTTTTATCTCTTTTTCTTTCTTACCCAGTATTTGTGTTTTTATCTCTTTTTATCCTTATCATGCTATTTTTTTCTGTTTCTGTTAAGTTTTCCAGTTTGCGAAGCACAGAAAGAGTAGAGGCATAGAGATAAGAACTGATACAAGGTTCACAGGGGAAGTAGAGGTGGGAGTAGGAGATAGAAGGGTGAGGAGTTTGGGGGAGGAAATAATGTATGTGGGAGGGATCACTCTCTAGAACTGATAGTGATTATACAACTAATTTTAAAAGTGATTTAACCATGGGGCGGGAGAAAATGTTATAAAATTGATTGTGGCGATGATTGTGCAACTCTTCTTGTTATGATTGAACTATTGAATTGTGTGATATGTGGATTAAGTGCCAATAAAACTTTTTAAAACTATTACTTTTTTATACTATATTGTTTTACATTTTTTTTAGCTTTCTCTTTTCACTACCCATCAAGGATGGACTAGCTTACAGGTGGGTGTTATTGAGTGCCATTAAGTTGGCTCTAACTCATAGGACAGTGACTTTGAACAGAATGAATGTTGCTAGGCTTTGCCATCTTCACAGTCATGGTTTATTTGAGCACATTATTGCAGCCATGATGTCAGTGTAACTAATCGAGGGTCTCTACTTTCGGCGGATTCTAGTTTACCAATCATGATGTGTCAGGGGAGGGAGCCTCTAACAAATCATCACAGGTCCGGTAGGCACAATTGCACAGCAATAATAAGTAAAGATTATAATAAAGTCATAGAAAATATGAGAGATATAAGAGATTGAAATAATGGAGTCAGACACATTTCATGGTAGCATGCTCACCTCAGCTCCTCTTGGTGGTACAGGGCAGGAAAGAGAGATTTATTGCTAACCAAGGCTTATATATCTTTTAGCAATGTGCAAGCCTCCTAATTACAGGTAAAGGCATACGTCACAGGAAAGGGTTTTACTATAGGTAATACAGTAATGGGAGGGGGATGATCTAGGGATATACACGCAATAGGAAGGGGGATGTATTGGGGTACACATGTGACAAGATGGGCATTTTCTAGATTTAAGGAGGCAGCTTAATTTTGGATGTCATTGAGCGGTTTGACCAGTTCTCTGGCTCTCTGTTGAAACCATTAACAGTAGGGTGTGAACCTCACCTACAGGGACCAGACTGATGGCCGAGAATCTTCCGTAAGAAGTAATCCATGGTCCTTAACAGCAGGGAGTGGGCTCCTCTTGTGGTGGGACCAGACAGTAGTCTGGCAACTGAATGCCTTCAGGGAGGATATCTCTAAGCATCTGTCCTCCCACCGGGTGCTGCCAAATAGCCTCTAATGTTTGGCATATCTTTGGGGGAGACCAAGCCAGGGAAAGGTCTCTTTATAATCCCACAATGATTGATGTCTTTCTGCTAACCCTCTAATGCAGGGGTCCTCAAACTTTTTAAACAGGGGGACAGTTCACTGTCCCACAGACCTGTTGGAGGGCTGGACTATAGTTTGAAAAAAAAACTATGAACGAATTCCTATGCACACTGCACATATCTTGTTTTGAAGTAAAAAAACAAAAGGAGGAAAAACATCCGGTGGACCGTATAAATGTCGGGGGGCGGGGGGGGGGCACATGTGGCCTGCGGGCCATAGTTTGAGGAACCCTGCTCTAATGTATCAACCGTAATGTCTAATTCATGAAGCATTTGTATAAGATAAGATGACTTGTATAAGATAAGCAAAATAATCTTGCCATTCTTTTTTCCTCTAATGTGTAGTAAATAATTACTGTATATTATCACCCTAGCAGCATGCTTTGTTCTTGCAAGTTAAGTGAAAAATATTTAAGGGTAATGCAATCAATTATCTCCTAAGCATTGGATCCAATGATAGACCCCTGAGAAAACAAGATTTAGCAGATATGGAATTTGTCTACGTATAAGGCACAGGGTAAAGAGTTAAAATGGATGCTTGAAAAATGTAATGAGAGTACCTGTAAGAATATAGAGAATAAAAGAATTAGGGTACAAAGTGCTATTACAAGTGAGGTTTAAATAAAGATCTTTTTTGAGAGTATGAATTTCTTTACTTATTTATAAGTAAAAGAAGATAAGTAATGAATTGATGTAATAAACAATATCCAGCTGTGTCTAACAATTAAGAAGAGATTCTCATGATGCGATGACACTGGAGAGTCATGCAATACTGCTACGACATTCAAGAATTCCTTGTCTATATCACTGAAGATGATCCCTTCAGTGATTCTGAAGCCACTGCAGAAAAGGGAAGCAAATAGCTTATCCCTAGCCCACCATTCTCAGACTTGCCTGGTTTTACGTGCAGTTGGAATTGAATCCATCTCACAGAGACCCTGTTGGGGCAGACTAGAACCTTCTGGGCTATGAGTCCTCAGATTGGACTCAGTGACCACGAGTTTGGGTTTCAAATATTAACAGAGGCAGATTGTCAGGTCTTTCTTTTTGGGAGCTACTTTTCTGGGTTCAAACTGCTGACCTTTTCGCTAGCAACCTGGCTCTTTAACCATTGTTCAGCCCAGCGCTCCTCCCAGACAGGCCTGGGGGCTTGAGAGACTGTAGAGCGCATTACCCAAAAGACAAAGCTAGGAGAGGGAGGATTAGCCTGTAAAATGCTTCCTGTTTCCTCTCTCTCAGGATCTCAACCCTGCTGGTCAGATAAGGAGCTCAGGCTGCCACACAGGGGAAAACAGGGCAGTGCCGCTTAGACTGTTTTGGAAGGAAGTGGAAAAGCACTTTCTGTTTCTATTGAGTATTTAGTGCAGCTGCTCTCAGCCAAGTGAAAAATCCAAGCTTCAGAAGTAGAAGAGGGTGGGGGAAGACTCATCCCAGACTGGAGAAACATGGTCCCTGGGCAGGGGTGGGATAGGGTCTGCGACTGAAGCTGGTAGCACAGCGGGTTAAGCAGGCGGGCTGCCCACAGATTGGTTGGTGATTTGAAGCCACAAACTGTACATCAAGCAAAGATTGTTTCTGTAAAGATGAACAGACTCAGCAACTCGAAGGAGCAACTCGATTCTGTCTGATCGGTGGAACCAACAGCAGTGAAGTTTTCTACAAAGAAACCAAGCCTTTCCCACCAGCGGTTCTCAACCTTCCTAATGCCACCACCCTTTCACACAGTTCCTCATGTGCTGGTGACCCCCCCAGCCATAAAATTATCTTCGTTGCTACTTCTTCACTGTCATTTTGCTACTATTATGAATCGGGCGACCCCTGTGAAAGGGCCGTTCGACCCCCAAAGGGGTCGCGACCCACAGGTTGAGAACCGCGGCTTTCACGTTTCAGGGCTGCCTCTTCTCCAGACTCAATCGGCCCTTTGTTGGCTCTAGGCACAGGGAGACTGCCAGTTATTTTGTTCCCTCAGAGCAGGATCCGGACCACAAAGAAAACTCACCAAACAGACGCAACTTTTTCCTTTCCAAGTTTCCTACCTTTTGCCTCCACGAACCGAACCGTCTGCTCACCCTCCGTCCCGAGTGCAGCGCAGTGCAGGTTGGAATGGTGAGTGCAGGCCAGGGGCAGGCGTGGTCAGGAAGTGACTCGTCAAAGGAGGAGCCGGAGTCCCCGAGGAGAAGAGCTCAGAGAGAAGCGAAACTTAAATTCTTCCTGGCAGGACTCCAAGCAAGGCAGAACCAGAGGGAGACTGCCGCTAGAACTCACAGGGAGAGCTTGACTTGCGCAGTAGATGGTGGTGCCTTGGCCAGCCAGGCACCCTGAGGGAAACGGAGGGCCTGGACGAGAATGTCATGCAGCTCAATCATCCAGACTCTTCATTACGGATCCCCAAAGCCGACTCTGGTGGGGGAAGCCTCTCACGGTTATGAGCTATAAATACACATTCTCATGACCAGACACAGTTCCTCTAATAATCCCCCCATAAAGGAACTATCATAAAGAAGACTTCATATAAAATGAAGCATGTGTGTGTCTGTCTAATCTCTGTGCCTGGAGGTTGTCTGTAGATAAGAGCAATTAGGCTCTTTGTGTGTGGAGGTTGTCTGGAGAAAAGAGGCTCTCTTGCCAAACTTCATAAAAGATAGCAACCCCTTGGAGAGGGGTCAGAGGCCGTCAGGGTCCACTAGCACTAGGTTAACATGCTGACTCACCTCATTGCTGCTTTATTATGTTACCTGCTTAGATATTACCAGTGGGATACAGACCACGCCCTAGGTTGTCCTCCCATATTATATGCCAACCCTAAGATGCTGCTTGCTAGCACATGGTCAGTGACTACACACTTGGAGGTCAATTGCTTAAAGGTTATCTTCCTGAGGGTTATGAGCCCTCTAGAGGAATCAGACCCTGTACTGTAGTCTGTCCCCCCCTAGGGGGGGCCCACTCCCTTCTGATATGGATAATGGAGTGTTCGCTTGAAGGAGAGCCCAAAGACAAGGTCAAGCCAACTCAGAGAGGACCAAGGTTAGGCTGCCATCTTGAATCTAGGGTCCAAACATTTTGTCACATGTGCACCCCAGCTAATCCCCTTCCTGTCATACGTATGCCTATTGTACAACCCCTACCTGTTACGCATGTGGTTACCTGTAATTAGGGTGGACCCTAAGTGTATATAAGTGGTGACTGGAAATATATTCGTGCTCTCTGTGTGGATTTGGCTGCTGAGATCATAGGTGTCCGGAAGGTGAGCTGTCTCTTTAATTTTACCCCTCAATTACACAACTGTCCCTTAGACCTGTACTATTGTGGGGGCTGGTAGCCCACAATTACCTATTAACTATGTCATATGCAAGTTTGCATACCTTATGAAAGATCTGTAAGCCCCATTATATATAACCATTGGACAGTACATTCTCTCAGCCCTGACATGAGACGAGGAGGCCCTGTGCTCATCTGTTTTTCCACAATCACAAAGTCACTTTTGAGGACCCTTTTGAGTGTTGGGGACCCCCTCACCCCAACAGCACCCAGTGACTGCTTTCTTATCCCCAGCTAGTCATGCTGACCTCCATTTTGCCTGTAGAAATTTGAACCTCTTCTCAGGTCTAGTTTTTTGTGCCCCATCCCCAAAAGCTCCCTACCATCATTCAAGAGTCATTTGGTGAAACTTTTCAAAGACAGCTATTTTTAGCAAAGCAAAAATAACTTTCATCCTCTATTCCTTGTACCTTTAGGATTGAAAGCTGGGTAATTTTACGCTGTCTTTTAATATGTAGAACTGAACCATTTTACATCTCCTGTTTGCATTTTCATGCACTATTTTCCATTTTGTACTTACTCTACTGCCTTCTTGTTTTAATACAGTTGTATCAACCCCCAATTCTGTCTCTACAACCTCAAATCTCCCCTCAGGTTCAGAATTCTAGCTGCAGCCCCTCTTAAACTTGAAACCTTGCCCCCTACCATCATCTAGTTGTTTGGGGAATCTTTTCAAGAAGAATTATTTTTAATAAGTCAAGAATAACTGCCCCCTTCCCCCTCTCCAGCATCCTTGGGGAAAAGTTTGGTTACTTTACATCATCATCAAGAAAGTAAAATGAGAACATTTCCCATTTCTTGCCCAAACTTTCTGTGTTCCACTGTGTTAGTCTGGCTACATTAGAGAAACAAATCCACAGAAACTCAAGTATAAGAGAGAGTTTTCTATAAAGGTTAAGTGCACATCAAGAAAACATCCCAACTCAATGCTGCCCAAGCCCACAAGTCCAACATTAACCCATATGTCCAACATCAATCCACAAAGTCCTCCTCCATCTCACAAAACAGACAAAATGACACCGACTGCAGGAGGAAAGCTGAGTCAGTGAGCGTGTAAGTATCTCAGCGCTGGCAGGGACCTCCACATGGCTGCTCCAGCACCGGGGTAGGTCCATGTGGCTTCTCCTTGGGGATGTCTTGCAGTAAGTCAGCCTTGCCAGCTGAAGCAGGGAACTGGCTAAGGCAGCTGCACCCTGGTGTGACCATTACAAAGCAAGAGACCTGAGAACTGGAAAGGTGAGGCTCACTGAGCCATTTATCTCTCCCCCTTTCAATTAACCCCACATGTGTTTATTGGCCAGGTTGGCACAATAAACTAACTACCTCATCCACCTTGTTGTTGTTATTCTGACTTCATAGTCCAGATGGTACAACGGATACCCTATAACATGGACCCCTGAAATGCCACCCTGCTGCATATAAAATGAGCTCTATGAGAAACAGAAAATGGGATCTCATCACTGGCAAGAGTGAAGGGTAGATCATGTCATCTGGACCCAGCATCGTAACTACCTAGCCTGATCTTTGGTTCTTTGATTAACAGCACTCACTGCCATATGAATCATTTCCTCACACTTTTTTGAGTTTCTGTGGGACATCGCAATGGATTCAAATAACCCAGGAGCGTGAGGGAGGAAAGGTGAATAATATAGTAGAAGGATTGGACATTTGGGTATTATCAAGTCTGGCATTAATTCTTCTAAAAGAGATTATTCCCAGAGTAGATGATAAGGAACACAGCAGTCAAGATCCCCTCCCGTTTTCATGAAACAAACTTGTAGAGTTCAGGGAAAGATGGTGGGGATACTTCATGGTAGGTTCTTTCTATGACTACAAAGGGAATAGGTGAGAAACTGCATACAATTTGTATAAAATTGAGAAGAGTATCATTAAACTTGGACGTGGGTGATCATGGTACAAACGGTTTGTTTTCAACCACTAACCTAAAAAGTAACCGGAAGCCTCTCAGCAAAGAAAGACTTGGCGATCTGCATCTTCCAAGCTTACAACCAACAGAGCTCCTCGGAGCACACTTCCTGTGTGGTCCCTAGGGGTACCAATCGTCCATTGGGATGGACTCCATGTCGATACGGTTGGCTGTTTATTTATCATTAGACTTGAACCATGTCATGAGTGTCTTCCTTGGTAACACAACTTCACCCCCACGAAAGAAAAGGAAACTGCCCATCTAGGCGAGCTGTTATATTGCTTTCATCAATTCCTGCCACATAGATATGAGTCCGATATGGAAACCAGGATGAGCTGAGTAGCACTGCCAGAAGATCTGTGCATCAACAAGGACCTTCAACACCCTGGGGTGGGTCTCCATGTTAGCTAATGTGTTGTTTGATGGGGGTTATATTAAGTATCAATAGTGCAATGAAATATTACTTGATAACCTTCCACTTTTTAATAATACTCAAACATAATGTATTCTCCATCATTGGACTGTATCTTATTTAGGCACTTAGGACCTGAGGCATCTAACAGGATGGCTCCAGTAGGCATTGACCCCTACTAATCTTAATCAGGCAGGTTTATCCCAGGTTTATCCAGGCCACTCCAGAGGCAGATTTCTGCTCTCAGAGGTAACATGTCATTCCTTAAAGCCATTACAAGTGTTAATGAAGATAACCATTAAACAGAGAGTGGTTCAATTGATGCCCTCTACTAAACTCAGGACTTATTGGATCGTCCTATTCCTATTCATTTGCATATACTTCCCTCCCAAAATGGAACTATAGCCACAAGTGTAGAAAATCTAGAATTATATCACATTAGGGATTATGACTGGGCCATATTAATTATATCACATTAGGGATTATGGCCGGACCACTTTAACTCATAGATTATTTCACTGCTGTTGTGTGATGTTAATTTTCTTTTTTTTTAATTGTTTTATTAGGGGCTCATACAATCCTTATCACAACCCATACATACATCAATTGTGTAAAGCACATTTGTACATACATTGCTCTCATCATTCTCAAAACATTTGCTCTCCACTTAAGCCCCTGGCATCAGCTCCTCATTTTCCCCCTTTCCCCCTCTCCCCTCCCTCAATTAATTTTCAACTCATAATGATTTTCCTGTTATTCTTTCACCAACTTCTGAATTACAAAGTAGCCTCCGGTCTATTGCTACCTTAATTCTGTCAGTTCTGACACATTTATTCCCTTTATTCACCAAATGGGGTTTCTAACTCCCACATCCACCTGCTTCAATTCTTCCATGTGGACACATTCACCTTTTTCTAGCCTCCCCCTCCCCCACCCAAAATACACACATTTATCTTTCCTTTATGAATTGATCTTAACTCATCTCTCTATTTCTTTGGACCTATTAACTTTTTAGATAGAACACTGAATTTTTTCCCTCTTTTCTTTGAGACTTATAAGAAAAACCACATTTAAAAAAATCAATTATTCACTACAGGAGCCCTGGTGGCATAGTGGTGGTGCATTGAGTCGCTAACTGCAAAGTCAGCCATTGGAAACCACCCGCCATTTCTGTAGGAATAAGAGGAGGCTTTCTACTCCTGCCAAGAGTTAAGCTTCAGAAACCTACAGAGACAGGCCTGCTCTGTTGATATGAGCCAGACTTTACTTCTGTAAAGAGTTACAGTCTCAGAGAACTGCAGGAGGCAGTTCTACCCTGTTCTGCAGGGCCTCCATGGACCGGAATCGACTTGACGGCCGTGACTTTGCAAAAATAAAAGTGGCACAGGTGTGTCAAGGGACCAGTTTTGTTTTATTTTTAAACAGAAGCTAACAGGAAAAATGAAAACACTAACTGCATAAACAGACGGTTGCTGGGAAGAGCTGAGGTTTGAGTACAGGGGTGTGTATTGTATTAATCCATGAACGTTTGTGATTTTTGTCCATAGTATTCAGTGGTCATAAAACAAGAACCAATCTGTAAAATTTCACTAAACCATCTAAATTTCAAACATCTTCATTTCCTCATCTCATGCATTACCCTTCAAAACTACTGACCAAAGGATAATTCCCATTACTGATTTATTACCGTTATTTAATAATTGACTTGATAGCCACATCCTGGTTTGGGACTTGCTTCCTCTCTTGTATACATACAGAAAAGAATGCAGGCTTTTGAAGCACTCCATTTTTGTAGAATGGGGAAGTTCTTCATTCAGAGATGTTAGAGAACAGGAAAGAAACAGGAGTGATTTTGTTTCTCTTATGCCTGGTCAGATTTGAAGTAAAGCAATATTTTAAGGAGACCTCCATGAGAGAAGAGTAAAATACTGAAACACTACTTTTTTTCTCAACATAATCAACTTCACATTTTTGAGCGATAATAAAATATTTTCTTCAGCAATGCTTTTTGGGGGTACTGGAGGGGGGATTGGGAGAAATGGGGAGCTAATAACAATGGGCACAAGAAAGAAGGAAACGTACCGACATTGATTACGGCGATGATTGCGCACGTCTTCTCCATCAGAGGGTGCTTTGCTGTGAACATGGCTAGCAAAGCTGGAAAAAAGCTTTTTATTCAAATATAAAAAAGACAACTAATCCCCCTCAAGATATTCAAGGAGAGAAAAAAGTAACAAGAACGTTATTTTCTGCTTATGCTTTATTTGTTGGTTGGTCGATGTGAAACGTAGCCCTGAGTTCTCTCTCTCGGTGCCTGCCTGGCCTTCACTGCTGGGTTTTTGCACTGGAAGAGGATCTTTCTGGAGGAGTGCTGTGTGTTTTATTAGAACTCTAATTTTAAGCTAAAAGAACTCTAGTTTTATTCTCAGTAGTTACTGCGAACCTCTGGAGATTAAATCCTCCCTGAAGAATTTTCAGATACAAATTCACTGCACGTGTCTTCTCTCTATCCCCTGGGCTTATGGTGAGATACAAAAGTGACTAGGCAGGGATTCATTTGACCAGCTACAGAAAAGGATCTCCGGGATCTACCTGTCTTCTGGTGAGTTCCAAAACCCTGTCGGCGTGAATCAGCTATGGCACCTGCTCCAAGGAAGGGTTACGGGAGACAAGAGGAGAGAATTGTTTAGGGTGCAACTGGTCATGGCATATGACTCCAGTGAATAACGCAAGTGGAAAGACCCTGATTTAGGATTAGTTTTCTGGTGCTATCACTGACCGACTACTTATCTCTGGTGATTCCCTACATATCTCTAGCACACTTACCAGAGTTGATCTCCCTTAAACGCCATGCTTCAAACATAAGTATTTCTCCAAATTCAAAAAGAGAGACTAGAATCAGGATATAGAAAGGGTTCAGAAATCGAATTGTCAGCTAGTGACAACCACCGCCATGGCTCAAACTTAATGAGCTGGTCTCAATGACCTTGCTTTTTCTGTATGTATTTGAAGATGACAGAAATGTAAAGGTACCCAAGAAATGAAAGGAGTAAGAGAAATCTTTCAGACATAACCTTTCAATGAGCCATGGACACTAATCACTTCTAGCCTGTTGCTAAATGGCTTCAGGTATAGTTTTAGGTTAATAACTTATTTGACTACAGCCCCATTTCAGGGAAAAAAATATCAGTGCCCCACTGACTATGGAGAACTGTTGTACTATCTAAAAGAAAGTGTAGAGATGTGCGTTTGCAGCCACCCTGGATCATTCCAGCCCCCACCCCAAGGGGCAATATCGTCCACAGGGAAACAGTGAGCTTAAGAAAGCCTGTGTTCCAGGAGAAGAAACTGAGTTCAGCCATGGAGACGGGTTCCCTGTTGCCTCATCCTCTGCACAGAAGTCTCTGCCTTTAACTACTTACTCTCTTTTTCAGTGATGCTCAGAAATCTTCATCCAGGAATGCATAGATCTAGTTTCCTTTTTGCTTGCCTCTACAGTCCCAATCCTACCCTAGTGATGCCTTAAAAATGTCAATAAGAAGCTAAGGTGTCTTACAGATCTCTGTTAACATGGAGGCTTTATTATCAACTCGCTCTGAATGATGAGGCAAGCGGAACCCACTGGGGCTCAGTTTTCAAATCAGCTGAAGGTTAGATGAATAACAGATGCAAAGTTTCTTGCAGTCTATCTGGCACATGGAAGATAGTAAGTATTAGCAGCTTTTTTCTGTATTCTTTCATTTCAAAACAAATAACACATAATGTTAGTTGTCTGGGTATGGGGAGAGGTAGGATTCCACAATTTCTTTTTAATTAAGAGGGATTTAATCCATATATCACTCCATAGTTCAGTCATGTCAAACAGAATTGTACAACTGCTATCACACTCAGTTTCCACACATTGCTTTTCTACGTGGGCTCCTTGGCGTCATCTCCTTTTCACCGGCCCACGGCACCTCTGTGTCCCCCTCTCCCTGAAACCCTTATCTACTTGCTGTCCCTGTAAATCCATCAATCCTGGGGTTCATGTACCAGAAAATGGAAAAGCATATAACACAACTTCAAAAGGGTCACCTCCAATGACAGAACATCTCTGAGACACCCTAATGTGAATAAACAAAACGTCAAACAACACAAACAAAAGTACTTAAAATTCTGGATTCCAGATCCGGTCCAGCCTATATCATAGAGGGGGTTTACTGACAAAGTTTTAACTGTTCAAGTCAGATTTGTGCCTTTGGCCTTCAATACTTGGGTCTCTTCCAAACGCTCTGTTTAGTGACCCCTTCCCTCCCATCCCTCAGTTTTAGATAGGAGAGCTCTCTGCAGGCTTATTTCCTAAGTAGTTCCATAAATGAATCTTGGGCTCCCACTGTCATCCATTGCCTACAGCACATCAGATTCTCAGAATGTAGATGCTGATACTGATCCCTCCTGTGACTTGAAATTATATTTATTATAGTCCTTCGATTACTGATGACGGTGTGCTTCTTCCACTTACTTAACATCCCACTTAGATGGCTGCTTATTTGGAGACAAGCCTTTAGGACCCCAGATGCTATTTTATCTGGCAGCTGGGCATTCTTCACCACATTTAGCTATACCACCATATCTTCTGTGTTCCCTTCCCAAGGGTGAGCATTGAGCATGGCCATGATGTAAGAACTAATCACTTTTAAGTTGGAGCTGGGATTTAATGCGAACCCCAAATCCATTTGTGGATCTATGCCTTTTTCTTTACTTTCTTTTAAACAATTTTGTTGTTACTTGGGAGTTAATATATTTGTCGTATCATTTCATAGTTCAATCACACCAAGCAGAAATTTACAATTGGTGGGGAGATAAAAGGGAGACAATGTAAAGGAGTCCTGGAAGGACAAGTATATTCAGAGACTGATTGTGGAAGTAATTGTTCAATTCTGATTCCGTACCTTTCTAACCTCATCACTCAGCCTCCATTCTACAAATACTAAACACTACCATCTTCGGATCCAGAACAACTTTAGCTCAGCCAGGGACAGACCTTGCTTTGGATGCCCATTTTCCTCTTCCCTCTATTTGTGTTCCCTTGACTTCATCTCCATTCTGCCTTTCAGCTTTTGATCCCCTTTTGTGAGACTCTCTGTAAAGCATGGAAACAAAGATAGGTTGACCAGCTCTGGATCACAGAGTCATAATCCTGGGAGGAAGGGATGGAGGGAGGGAGGCAGCCTCAGGCCAAGCTCTAAAGCCAGAAGAGGTGTGGGGTTAGGCACGGTTGACTAGGGAAACAAATCCAGTGACACTCCGATAGGTGTAAGAAAGACTATCAAGAAGCAATTGCATACCAAGGAAACACCCCACTCCAGTCCATCTCAATTCCACAGTCTGACTGTAGTCCATCAGCCCTGCTTCTGACTCATACAGCCACATGCAGTGTTGTAAGCGTGCAGGGAGGTCACAGGCCAGTGCGTGCACAGTTGGGGAGACATGGCAGGGCTCCAACAGCTCAAAGAGTGGCCAGCAAACCTGAAGGTAAAGAGAGAGAATGGGAGGTTGTCTGGGCCCTCCTCATGAGCAGACCACAAAGGGCATCATCAGACGGTGACCTGATTGGTGGGTTGAATATCATCCCACACTTTCATGTCTTCAAACTGACATGAAATTATGTAACTACCAGGTATATTCAATATAAACACTGACCTGCTTGGTATCATAGGAGGACCTTAGTTCTTCATTGTCCGAAGAAATCAATACTTCACCCTAGTGTGATACCACTACATTGTACATCATGCCAACCTAGTTACGGCCTCCAGATACCTAAGACTCTACGGCCACTTCCTCCTTCACATTGAGAAGTCAGAACTCTGAGGATGAGCTTTGACATTGCTGTGTTAGGGTTTAGAGAGGAAGAAGAAAGAAAATATTGTTGTGTCACTATTTATAAGGCACCCACTTCAAAATGGGCACCTTATAAGCCTGAAATACGTCTGCCAGGTGATAATATGGAGCTTTCTCGTCATGATTTTTATCCACCATGAGATATTGAGCATGAAAGAACTAAATGTATCCAAATAACAGATGATAATCAATATCATCATTCTGACTGAACTGGATGTATGTTAGCTCCTAAAATGTGAGTAAATAATGTGAGGGCTACTTAAAAAACACTGTAATTGAATATAATCAAATGGAGGGAAGAAAAGTCAATGTGGATGAGTTGGACAATAGTGATGGGTGTGCAGGAGTCTATGAGTGTGTGTCTAGGCGAGTTCCATGAGTGCACAAATTAGCATGCAAACCTGAATGTGTAAGCATATATACATATTGCATGTATGTTAATGTGCACTGCAATGATGAACATGACTGGATACATGCATATCATAAGCTCAAGAGGGAATATATGAAGGTATGTGTACAAGACGGTAAGAGTATGAGAAAGAAATAGAGCGACTGGGGAATTTTTTTGGAAGGTATCAATGGCAATGTAAAGGTGAATGAACGTGTGCATATGAATAATGGATATTTTGTGAGTAGTATAATTGTGTAAGTGTGTGAAAGGTAATACGTGGAGTCTAAAGATGTGAAAGTTTACATACAGAGTAATGTCCTCCCAGTGGAAAGTATACAGATAGGAAATTTGGGAGAGAATACACATTTTCTCCAAAAATATAAATAGGTTTGTGTATTTATTTTCACAGACATACGGTGTATTTGTTGCACGTGTGTGTGTGTGTGTAGCAATTTTGGTAATTAAAAATTATGTCAAAGAAAAAGTGATGTCCAGGGCAGTCATTCATCTCCATACCCCAATCCAACTACTATTCCCAGTCCCTGCCCAAATACACACCATCGTTTGAACTCATTTTTGGGAATGGTTCCATGAATTGGGGACATTTGAATTTAACAATATATCAAGGAAATAATCAAATGTATATGAATCCATTTATAATTAAAATATCTGTATTCCTGTAATATCAACCCATGATTTTAATGAACATATTTCTGTTGAATGATAATTCTCTAAAATACAGTTTTAACTGTGCATTATAATATTAACAGTTTTTCCATTAATTAATTAATATGTTGGAAGTTTCTGGCAATGTTTTCCTTCTTTCACAATACAAAGGGGAATATTAGGGCAACTTGTAGCCTAACAATTGTATAATATGGAAAAGAATTTTGCCTGCATTTTCCTAATACTAGGGAGTTCATGAATGTATCCTTCCCAAATGTGTAGATGTTATCTGCTGTGTCTCTTATTCCCTGGTTTCTTCTCCTCCAGTATGCACAAGTCACGGAATTCTTCAAGTTTCCAAGTTTTTAGAAAAATTTAAATACAACTCAGAAGTTTCCAAGCTAAGTCAAGTGGTCTGACGTTGAAAAGTAACCTGCTTTCTCCTCCCATGGGGTTGTTCAATGTTACTCACCCTGCTTCCTTCCTCCTGACTGGCCTGCCTGGTCTGGAGAGCTTTAACTCCTGGCTGGCAGGACCCCTTTGTGTCATGTACGCTGTGGCCCTTGGGGGCAACACGGTGATCCTGCATGTTGTTCGAGTAGAGCCCAGCCTCCATCAACCTATGTACTATTTCCTGTCTATGCTGTCCTTTAGTGATGTGGCCATGTCTGTGGCTACGCTACCCACTGTTCTGAGAACCTTCTGCCTGGATGCCCGAAGCATTCCTTTTGATGCTTGCCTAGTTCAGATGTTTTTCATACACTCTTTCTCCATGATGGAGTCCGGTATTCTCCTGGCCATGAGTTTTGATCGCTACGTAGCCATCTGCCACCCCTTGCGCTATGCCACGGTGCTCACCAATGAAATCATTGCTGGAATGGGCTGTGCTGTGACTGTCCGCAGTTTTATCACCCTCTTTCCTCTTCCCTTTCTCATCAAAAGGCTGCCAATCTGCAAATCCAATATTCTTTCCCATTCCTACTGCTTGCATCCAGACATGATGAAGCTGGCCTGTGCTGACATCACCATCAACATCTATTATGGGCTCTTTGTTCTCCTATCCACTTTTAGCATGGATGTCCTTTTCATATTCCTCTCCTATGTGCTTATTTTGCGCTCTGTTATGGCCATTGCTTCCCGTGAAGAACGTCTCAAAGCTCTCAATACCTGCGTGTCACACATTTTAGCTGTACTTGCATTTTATGTACCAATGATTGGGGTATCCACTGTGTATCGATTTGGAAAGCATGTCCCTCGTTACATACTTGTCCTCATGTCAAATGTCTACCTCTTTGTGCCTCCTGTACTCAACCCTCTCATTTATAGTGTCAAAACAAAGGAGATCCGCCGTGCCATTGTCCGCATGTTTCAGCGCATGAAAATGTGACTTTTGTATTTGACTTTAGGGCCTGCTCTTCATCTGTCCATGGGCTATTGTTATGGCATCATCGTCATTCCCATGATCACCATCAATAAAATCGATAAGTACGGGAGAAACAGTAAAAGCCAGGGAATGGTACTGAAAAACTTAGAAACCAAGAAGTTCAAATGAGTGGTAGTTTCAAAATACCCCAATGGCACCTATAGGAAGATACAAAGTGGAAGTTATTAAGTGATTAGGAAAAGTTATACATATGAAGTTTAATCTGAGTTGTCATTTATTACATTAATAAATATCACCAATATAAAAATCATTAATATGTTGAGTGCTTAAATGTTTCAGGTTTTTTTCCAAATTGCGTATATATTTAGTAGTTGATTGTATGAACATAACAAGCTTGAAACACACAGAAGTAAGTAAAATATCCAGAGCTAACCTGAGATCCAGATCAGAGTCAATGCTAGCAAAGCTCATCTTTCCACAAAACAACTTAAAATACTATCTCACTTTCTTTTTTTTTTTT
>NW_022103939.1:1529279-1561328 GCF_000313985.2 Echinops telfairi
GAATACCAATTTAATAGAAGAAAGTATTCTTGCATTGAGGGAGTACTTGAGTGGAGGCCCAATGTCCTTCTGCTACCTTAATACTAAACTTATAAATATAGGCACATAGATCTATTTCCCCATCCTCATATAAATATATTTGCATATGTACATGACTTTATCTAGACCTCTATAAATGCCCTCTGCCACCCAGCTCAGAAAGCCCTCTCTTTCTCCAGTGTAGAACCCACAGATTTCAAATGTCTGAGTTGGCAGTTAGCAGCCCAACATGTAACCACTGTCACAGAATAAAATACTATGGTACTTTGAATGTTAATTTTAATAGTCAGAACAATGCAGTTAACTCACTAGAAAAATGCAGTGTTTTTTTTTATACAAAGCTATTCACTAAGTAATTAAGACCTAAAAAATATTTGTCATCATTTAAAAACAGAATGTGTATGTATATATATGTGTATATACATCTATATATATGAAAGTTTCAAAACATTTGTAGAAAAATTGAAATAAATGCTAGTATGAATTTGCCCAAACTCTTCAAAGTCCCCTTATAGGTGTCTAAAATGTAAATAACATATTCAGTATTAGGACAATAAGAGCCTTTAATTTTGATTTTCCTCAAATCCACATATTTCTCTCCAATCCAAAGTCAATTTGAAGAGGTGGTGTGTGTGTGTTCTGTATTTAAATCAGGGCTGAAAAGTCAAGTCATACTTATTTTGCCTGTCATGACAGTACAGGCTACAGCACATCAGTCATCAGCTGGTGAGTTAAAGCAAGAAAACTTCTCTCACTATTACATTCGTTTTTGTTATAAGGATTCAGGCCTCATCTGTCCCTGGACTTAGCACAGTGCTTGGCTCCAATCCGTCATTTTGCTAAGTGAATAAATAGAAATCCCTGGACAAAGTGACAGTAGAAATATCTTAACATGTTGTGAGAGTACTCACTTTTTCCCACCCCCATCCTGCCTCGCTGTGTGATTTCCTGAGTTTGTAGTTGAAATTAGAAGATGCAGTTTTCAAAAGCTGAATTAAAGGAGTTGTGCGCATACCCAACCAATCCTGCTGTGTATTCCAGACACTTGCTACTGACTCCATTTTGGAATTTCTCACTCCTCCAATTTGGCCCCTGACACAGGGGCCACTGAAAACAGGGCCAGAAAAGAGCTCGTATAAACCATGTGACTACACAAACTGCATAAACCTTGTCCCAAGAAACATACCAATTCCAGGCTCAGATAACAGCCCTCCCACCAGCAGCCGGGCGGGAGAAAGATGGGGGCTTTCTACTCCTGTCAACAGTCAACAATCCCGGAAACCCACAGGGAGAGTGCTACGAGTCAGCACTGACTCGATGGCCGTGAGCTTTTTACTCCATTTTTGCTCTTTTTGTCCACATCTGTGTTCAAGAACAGCACAATTCCAAGGTCAGTGTGTGTATCTTTGTATTCAAGTTTAAATTCTAAGCACTTGGTGTGCAAAACGCTAGTCTGTGGGAGCCCGCTCCATTTTGAGTCTTAACATAAATTCAGTGTCTATACAGTACTATCTGGTTTTTAATCTGACAATGTAACAACCTTTGCCCTCAGGCTAAATGTGTTTGAAAGTAGATTATTATGCCTCCTCTAGGCAGCCCTGGAAGGGACAATCTCTTTCACAGGAACCTTCCAGGGTATGCCCTTAATGGAAATTGGGGTACAAGGGGGTAATGGTCATGCCCCTGGACCAAAGGGCCCCAGAACCCATCCTGTAAACATTTCCAATTTTGAAGAAGGTGCACAACCTAATTATAGTTGTTATCTTGCTTCCACGGTCCTGTTGGTGACTCTGATGAAATCATTTGTAACCAATAATGATTTAGTGACCTTTATTTCCTCTTATATAAAGTGACAAGGCTACAAATCCTTTGGGCACCACTCTGGTCTAGGAGATATTTTTCTTTGTCTCAACTTTATCCCATTGAAGGAATTGAATCTCTGTAAGATGGATTTGAATTTGAGGTCTTTTTTCTTCTAGAAAATAATTGTCCCTTTTTTTCTCTCTCTGTTTTCATCATAGCTGTTTAATGTATCCTCTTTTTCTTTCTTTTTTTTTTTTTGCCTCCATGTATAAATGAGGGTATTTATTGCAAAGGTGAAAAAAGTCGGAAGGTCCTTGCAAGAGTTGTGAATAGAACTTCCATGAGACCCAGCAATCCCAATTCTAGGCATAGGCTCAGAGAAAGGGAACCAGGGATGGGAACCAATGTCCGCACATCTGTGGCAGGACTTTTCACAAGAGCCAAAAGGTAGGAGCAACCCAAGTGCCTGTAAATGCATGAATTGATCAACAAAACGTGCTATGGACATGTAACAGGACGGGACTCTACCGTAAGGAGAAATGAAGATTTGATGGATGCCGCGACATGGATGAAACCTGAAAACACGCTGAGTAAAACAAGTCACAAAAGAACAAACACTGTCTGATCTCACTCACATCAGAGGCAAATACATAGAAACTAAAAAGCACAAAATACTGGTTACCTGGGTAGCAGAGGAAGGAGGAGGGAATATTTGCTTAGAAGGCACTGAGTTTATGTTACAATTCATAAATAATTTGGAAAAGGATAATAAGAATGGTTTCACAACATGAAGAATGTAATCAATGCCACTGAAGTACACAAGCAGAAACTGGTTGGCTGATGTTTGCATTGCTGCGTGTATTTTCACCATCACTTAAAAAACTGGCATCCCATGATGCTCACCTTCCCGACACAACCGCTGAAAACAAATGGGTGCATAAGCAAATGTGGTGAAGAAAGCTGATAGTGCACATCTATCAAAAGACATAGCATCTGGGGTCTTAAGACTTGAAGGTAAACAGGCGACCATCTAGCTCAGAAGCAACAAAGCCACATGGAAGAAACACAACAGCCTGTCTGATCATGAGGTGCCGAGGGATCAGGTATTAGGCATCAAAGAACAAAAAATCAAATCACTGTGAATGAGGGGGAGTGCAGATTGGGGAACCAAGACCCATTTTCAGGCAACTGGACAGCCCCTTACAGAAGGGTCACAGGGAGGAGACAAGCCAGGCAGGGTGCAGTGTAGTAACAATAAAACATACAACTTTCCTCTAGCTCTTTAATGCTTCCTTCCCCCCCAATATCATGATCCCAATTCTACCTTACACATCTGGCTAGATCAGAGGATGTACACTGGTGCAGATGGGAACTGGAAACACAGGGAATCCAGGACAGATGATCCCTTCAGGACCAGTAGTGAGAGTGGTGATACTGGGAGGGTGGAAGGAGGGTTGGGTGGAAAGGGGGAACTGATGACAAGAATCTACATAAAACCTTCTCCCTGGGCGATGAACAACAGAAAAGTGGGTGAAGAGAGATGATGGATCATGTAAGACATGACAAAATAATAATAATTTATAAATCATCAGGGGTTAATGAGGGAGGGGGAGTGGGGAGAGAGGGGGAAAAATGAGGAACTGATACCAAGGGCTCAAGTAGAAAGCAAATGATTTGAGAATGATGATGGCAACAAATGTACAAATGTGCTTGACTCAATAGGTGTATGTATGGATTGTGATAAGAGTTGTGTGAGTCCCCAATTAAATGATTAAAAAAATAATAATAACCGAGGTAGTTTTCCGGAGTGACTGAAAGGAAAATCCTTAGGAGTGGAGTGTGGGGGCACCCAGATTGAGCCTTTCCAGGTTCCTGGCTGTAGGGCTCCCTCTCTTGCTGTGAAAACGAAAACAAAACAAACAAAATTCACTTGAGTCAATTCTGACTCAAGAACAGCTTGAAATTGTGCCTCTCTGTCTCTCCGAACTGCAGGGGAAATGTCTCCCTGTCCCTCTGCCCTATTGGGTCACGGGAGTTAGAATGGACTCTGACCGTGAGTGCTAGTCCGTTTTCTCTCAGAGGAGTCCCTAGGTGGTGCCCACGGTTGATCTAAAGGTCTCTAATCTAAAGGCTGGAGGTTCAGGTCCACCCAGAAGAAAGGCTTGGTTATCTATCTATGGAAAAACAAACAGTCGTTGAAAATCCTGTTCTACTGAAGAGTAACTGGAAATTATTTGGTTGGTGAATGCCTTTGCTCTTTATATTTTCGCCACCACTCACACAACAAATAACAAAGGTTGTTTTTCAGAGTGATTAGAAGTAGTTCTACTTTCTATCTGTTCTTCTCTGACACGCACAATTCAGGATTCAGGCTTGATTGACTCATTGCAACTGAGTTTTATGTCTCTCAGAACTAGTTTGGCTCCAGAGACTGCTGTTTCCCCAGCTGTTTATTCCACCTCTCTATCGACCTTGTGTCCACCGGGTAGACCCAACTGCTACCCACCTCACTCTGCAGTAAAACCTGCGAAAGCAACGTGCTACTAGACAACCTTGTGTATCAGGTTCATGCAAACTGCCTGCCTTTGACAAACGTAGTCTCATCACTTTTCTGTCTTTCTGTATGAGTGGGAAATGATTAAGTTTTCCTTCTCTGACTGGTTTCTGAGATGCACAGGTTCCAGCTCTCAATGATTTCAGTGTTTCTGATTCTCCTATCCCTGCCCTCTACTCTCAGAGCCTCCCTCTCTTATTGCAGTGAACTTTAACTGCTTAATTTGGTTTCATTTGATCTGAGACTATATCCTTTTGCAAGAACTCATTTGCTGAATATGACTGAGAATCTCAAATGCTTAGAACAGCACAGTTCTGCTTGATTAATTAATGGTATGAGCTCTTGAAAATTATGAGGGATTTTCCAGTCTAACCAGCCAATTACAAAACCATTTGACCAAGCTCACTTAGAATACCAAACGCACTGCCATTGAGTTGATTCCAACTCAAAGTGACCCTACTAGGACTGGGTAGAATTGCCATTGTAGCTTTCTAGGACGATAACTCTATATGGGAGTAGAGAGCTTCCTTTGCCCACAGAGCAGTTGGTAATTTTGAACTACTGACCATGCAGTGAGCAGCCCAGCACATAACCATTATGCCACCAGGGCTCCAGTTACTCGGAGTACAATCCTTGTGTGGGTTTGGTGTGGTTTTGAAATTTGTTGTCATATTTTTGTTTTCTATTTTCTTTTTCTTTTTGCTTGTTAGAGTAAAGTCTACTAATCCAGTTCATTTTTCTGCTCCCCACTATTCAACCAATTGTATACAACTCTTATTGCTCCCTAAGATTTGGCAAAATTCTGTTTGTTCTAGGATGCTTGGGATTTCTCCATTGACTAGGTTTTGGATTTTTTCCCCATCTGTCCTTTGTTTAATCTCACCTTCAGAAGGTATTTGAGAGAGATTTATATATATCCTCTTACTATACTCAGACCATGATTATTTCACTGATCCCCTATGACTTTATTTTAAAAAAATTGTTTTATGATCTTTTCAGGAAAAGAAGAAAAAATAGAATAGCTCTTTTAAAAGTAATGCTGACTTTCACTCTTTGCCCAAGTCTCTGCTTTCCCAAAACTCTCTGTCCGAGGTGAGTTATGCTGTAGCCTGTCTTGCCAGTGGAAGGCATGCGGTCTTGTGCTTACCTCTGACAATTTTCGACTAGCCTAGGAAGTCTGCATTCCGCGGATCTGCATGAATTTGCTGCAGATTTCTTTCTCTTCATGAGCTACCACCCTAGGGATTGGACACTACGACCTTCCTGATGTCTTTCTACTACCTCTCCTTGGCCGTGACTTGCATTAAAATCTCTAGACTGGGCTGCTCACTGAAGTACCTGAATGGCCATATTTCAGCAGATTGTGGGACACGAATATTGCTACTGAAAAACACTTGCCCCATCAGCATCTACTAGCCTTCTCGTTAGAGTGCTACCAGTTCCCTAGATCTTTAGCCTCTCGCCCCCAGTCTTGTCCTAGAGATGATAACATATGGATTATTTTTTCCCTCAACTTATCTCTTGGTTGTCAAATTATGAATTTTAGGTGTCTGATTTATATGATATAGTTGAATAGCAAGTATATTTTTTACATTTCATTATATAGAACTCAGAGAGCACTCTGATACATTTCACACATGGAAAGTTGATTATAGCTGTTACATATCACCTTCTAAAGTTTAAATATATTTAGATTATTATTCCTTAAAAAGGCCTAGGGTAATGCCTATAATCTTAGGAAACATAATCCAAGATCATACTATGGTTTACATGAATGCATTTTTGTTGTATCTGTTTTGTTTTTTTAAAGAAAATTTACTTGAAAGCATAGATGTTAGTAATATATTGGTGGTGAAAAGGACTTAATCACAGATCATCTTATATGAGTCTAAGAGAAGTTTGTAAAAATCGGTGGTCTGGTTAATTACAATGTGGTACACCTGTTGTTCTGAGTTATGGTTTATAGCCAGACTACTTCATATAATTAATATTACGTACCCCATTTTTTGGAATGATGGATTGTTATAAGATTTGTAAGAGCCTCTCCAATAAAATGATTTTTTTTTATCAGAGGGAAAAATTAAAGGATCTTTGGGATACCTTGTATGCATCTACACTTTGGTTTTGGAGAAACTGAAATTCTAAGGGGGAAAAAGCTACCTGATGTACAGAGGAAATGGTTTCCAAAGTCGATCTTGACCATAATTGATCTAGCCTCAGGGCAATCCTCTTGGATTGGAGAATGAAAAAAATTGGAGTGGAACACCAAAAGCATTCAAGATTTAATATCTCAAACATATTTTATTAATTTCTGCTTACATAGCCCATGTTTGTGTATATATGTGGAGAGTGAACATAAATATGCATGTGGAAGCAGAGAAAAGACCTTGTGGAAGCAGAGAAAATGCATGGAAGAAAAAGTGTCCCAAACTATTTGAAAATGACAAGAATATGTCTACCTTCCTAGAATTAATCAGTAAGCCAATCACAAGAGATGAAAAGAAAGAAATAAAACTTTATTTTCACAATGAAATTATTTTACTGCTTTAACTTGATGGAAAATATACAATAAGAAAAGTAATTTCCATTTATTGAACACCTACATTAGTAAACTTACTGGAAAAATTGTCCATGTATATAATTTAATATTGCAATTCTAACATTTAGGCTTTTTTAATTATAACATTCAAATCAGATATCAAGAAGACAACTGAGCCTAATTAGATTCAGGGAATTTATGAAACTTGTTACGAATATAACATTCATGTAGGATCCAAGATTCCACTTTGACACATGAGTCTCCAACCCATGGTATTTTTCAGTCACCTCCTATGTTTATAAAAACTGGACAATGAATAAGAAAGACTGAAGAAGAATTAACACATTATAAACATGGTGTTGGCAAAAAAAATGGAATATTCTATGACTCCCAGAAGTATGAATAAATCTGTCTTGGAAAAAGTACAGCCATGATGATCATTAAAAACTAGGGTGGCGAGCCTTCATCTTACTTACTTCGGACATGCTATTAGGAGAGACCAATCCCTGGAGAAGGACATCATGCTTAGTAAAGTGGAGGGTGAGCAACAAAAACAAAAGGGGGGGGGAATCTATTAGTACAGAGGCTGAAACAATGGGTTCAAACATACCTACTATTGTGTAGGAGACACAGAACCAGGCGGCATTTGCTGCTGCTGCTGCTGCTGCAGAGGAAGGTTTGTTGTTTGCACTGGGCCTGTGCTGGTGGGGAGAAGGTTTCAGACAGAAGCCTGATGGTGACAGGGAATGCGAACGGTCTCTCATAAGTTGATAGACTTTAGAGGAGCCTCGTGTGTAAGAGTGGGTCTCTGAAAGAGATACTTGCCCAGCCTCCCTTGTGGGCTGAACAGCTTGTGGAAATTGGTTAAGGGGTCACCATCTTCTTGAGGAGTTCCACCTCCTCACCTAGAAAATGTATCCAGAAAATATCACAGAAATGAGGTGTCCATGTGGATAGAATCACAAGTCTGCAGATTCTGAAGAGTATGGTTCAAGTTCGTCTCTGGTGCCCTAGCTAGAGCTGTTGCCACTCATTGTGGGACAGCTCGTGTGCGTCCTAGGAGTGACAGAGTTGCTGGGTTCCTTTTATCGCGTCAACCATCACCCTCCTGCTTCTTAACCAACTTGAGAAAGGACTGCCTCGTTCTTTCCAAACCACATCCATGTGATCTATATAGAAGCCCAAGGAGAGGTACAGATGCAAGTTGACCAGGCAATGTTTCGGTGGAATTATTATTGTCCATGTTGGTGGACAATTGTAAGCTAACTACCAAGAACAGTGGGGGCAGGTCCAGGAAACAGAGAATGGTCAAGAGATTCCCCGAGCTGGCTCCTGCAGAAGTTGGAAGGTGGTCCAACAAGGTGGTGGGAAGTCTCCCGGTCTATTCCATTCAGCACTGCTGAAGCCAGGGGCAGACCCGTGGGACCACTGGACAAATGCTGCAGCACACAGCGTTTTGTTCTCTTGCATGTGAGATTCCTATGAGCCAGAGTGCTTCAAAGCCTCCTAAGAGCAATAACAAGATGTCAATTGAGGATAATAATGAATCATTATAAACATGCACACACACAACCATTACTTGGGAGAGGAGAACAGAAACAAGGAAATAGAGACTTGAAGAAGAGCATCAAGCAGACACGTACAAGGAGAAGACACGACTGGACAAATGAACACCAGGAACTAATGTACTGACGCATTGCTTATTTGAAGATGGACACTTGTTCATTAAAACCTGAGACAGGACACCTTTAAGTCACATCCATAGGTTCCTTCTATTCTTGTTGTCTGTATACGCACAAATGTAATTGTGGTGTGTTCCTCACTAGGAAGCATGCGCTCCTTGAGTTGACAGGAGGATTTTTATCTAAGTGGTCATTCTATTTCTCATAGCGGATTAAGAACATGACACATGCATTATTTTATCTTAGGGATCCTTCTTTAAGATATTTCTATTTGTATTGACCCTTTTCCCTCTTATCCTCACACTCTGAATCAGTTGATTACAGCAGCGCCCCAGTTGATGTCAAGACGTTAAGTCTGCCCTCTTCCAACCCATTTTCTTCATTACAGAAATATGTTTCATTCAAGTTTAATCACATCAAATTTGCTATTTCAACTCTGGTAAGTCCAAACCTTTATATGGCCTGCAGGACCCTGGATTATAAGACTCCTGAAATATTTGCTTCCAAATTCATCTTGAAATATTTGCTCCTTTGTTCTTTCGGTAGCACCATTTTGGGTATTCTTTAGGTTCCTTGAGTAGATGATGTTCGCTTTTGCCTGACAATGTTCGCTTCTGCTACTTCCCGTGTTTTCAAAGCTCTTCTCCACTCACCTTCCCTCAATCTGGTGACCTCCTATCCTCCAGCTCTCAGCCTCAGCATTTCTGCCTAGGGAGGATTCCCCTAACTTCTGGTCTGGCTGATACTCTAAACTGATCTTTTCTAGTGTTTTATTTTATTACATAAATAAATTATTTATGTAATACCTCACTTTTCTATTAACAGATAAATTATATGAAAGATGGGTTTATGTCTTTCTTATTCTTTCTGCTTTAAAAAAATACATTTCCAGAATGACCTGCTAGATTCCAGCACAATCTTCAGCTAGGTAATAAGCACAGAAATAATACTTTTACCACAAATAATACTTTTACCACAATCAACACCAATACCAGGATTCTTTGCATAGTTTTCTGCTAAATTGGCTATTATGGTAATTGGTGCCTTGTATGCTAAGGAACATGTGAAATGCACACACCAATTTAACCTACCTTTTATGGTCAATTTATCAGATAAGTATCAGCACACATACAATCTTGCCGACTGACCCACAGTTTGGTGATTGCTAAAAGATAAATAAAATTAGATTTCCAATCTAAAGCATCTTTCACTCCTAGTGTAAAATAACATGTTTGGCTTATTTTTCTATCTTTATTAGTCCAATCCAATGTGCACTAGAGAAATCTCTGACCCTCCTCGCTGGATTAGGCATTCCTTCTCGGGGTCATGGAAGACAAGAATCACAGTGCTTTCTCACTCTGGATTGTATCTGTACTTCCCCCGCCCGTTATGTCATCTATAGTAACAGTTAATCCTGTAAAAGCTGGCATTTGTGTAAGATGAATAAAACCTGTCAGAGAAAGCAAACTTGAATTTTTGACTAGTAAAGAATGATAGAAAAGTGGTAAATCTTCTGCCAAAAGAGGAAAATTTAACACAAGGAAAAACCAGGCTGCTCTGTGGAGATCCAATTCTCACAGATTTCACTCTATCTTACTGAGAGCTTTAGGTGTCAATTAAGTTTAAATGTCAGTTACTCATCTAAATATGACAGTATTCTTATGAATCAGGTACCATAATCATTTATATTTTTTTACAAATAAGGAAACTGAATGGCAGTCAGTTTAATAACTTTATTTTTCAAAAATCATAAACCATGTAAGTGGCATAATTGGCCTTTGAACCAGTATGCTGGGGTACACTTACCATTGTAAGCTGGCAGGGTTAGCTCTTTCCTGTACAATTCCCCATGGACTCCCTCGTGGGCCCTAACTCATACGGGAGCTTAATAAAGAATCACTTAAGGAGCTTTCTCTGGGAGCTGGCAACCTCCAAAGAAGACTCAATCTATCAGTGTTAAACATATATACTGATTGTAAAATGCAGTAAGAAGAAGAACAAGAGCAGTACATTCATGTCCCCAGCCTCATCCTCCCCTCCCATCTGAGAATAACTTGGGTGATGTGCTAATGCTTCTTTGGATGCCTTCAAACAATTGTGAACTGTCCCTTGGAGCACTGGAGTGTCTATATGCAGGGACTCCTGCACATCAACATCTAACAGTCCCTTTTGTATACAAGTTTTCTCCTTGCCGATCATACCTTCTTGAACCCATTCTATTTGCAAGATAAGAGCCCGTCTTTATATTACCTTACAGAGGAACAGTGAAACAGAGGACGATCTCTGGCAAGATGGAGTGACACAGTGCAACAATGGGTTCAAAAGAGCAATGGCGAGGACGGTTCGAGACTGGGCAGTGTTTGTCATGTGGTTTTTTAAGGTGCCTCTGGGTCAGAACCACCTCAATGTCGCTCAACAGCAACAATCTAACTGTTAATAAAACAGTTTTTCTTTAAATTCTCTTAAGTTGATTATACATTTTCCCCAACTATGCTTTTATATAAATCTGTTGTTGCAGCTTCCTTTGGGGTCACTTTTTTCACCACCCCACTTTAAAGTAGTTTGGTAGTCTATTATATTCCTGTTTCAAATTTCTCACCATTTTAGAGTTTTTGAAGGAGTGACGCAGCACTTGTACACAAATTTAAAGTTTAAAATAATTTTGCTGACACCTCAGAAATATGCCAACTTAAGAGGCAAAATTATTAATATTTTTTGGCCACAACAAAATCTCTGGAGGAAATAAGCCTCCATGGCATGGGATCAGGACCATTACTGCAAGGGACAGTGCGGCCTATTAATACAACATGGTTTGTAAAACAGTGCTCTGTACTCCAGTGACCAAGTTCTTAGATGCTCAAGAATAGCCATCTAAGGTGTAACCACTGGTCTCTCCTGGCCTAAAGGAAAGAAGAGTTATGAAAATTAAAAGATATATGGAAGTAATTAGTCGAATGTACTAAGGGACCATGCAGACATCAGACTTCACAACATTGGGACCAGAAGGATAGATTATTCAGCAACTACAATCAACTGTGCTTAAAATATCCACATGTCCCTGTGGCAGCCAAATAAAAGGAGGGGAAAGGGGGGTGGAGTACGTGGGGAACAGGGCACTAACCCACCCATGGGGAAGGTATAGTTTATGTCTCCAAAGGAAAGAAGGAGAGGGGCCAGAGAGAGCAGACCTCAACTTGGTGTCCCACGCCTTGAGATTCAACAGCTCAACACAATCCAACTAATAGAGAGGTTTGCGGGGGTGGCCCCAATCCTGACAATGTTGGCACCCTCCTCAGAAGCGTGCACTGCAGAGGAGAGCACTGAAGATACAGTGAGAGTGGCGGGTCTGCCAGGCTACAAGGGTGCAAACTAAGAAAGAGACAGGGAGGTGGGTGGGGTAAGAGAGAGAACTGCATCCTGGCCCACCAAGGATGACATTTCTACTCAGAGCCAATGCACAGAGAGGACTTTAGGGCAGGCCCCATCACCGGACACGACATCCCTCACTGACCCACAGCACTTCAGGGGGCAGCACTGCAGACACAGTGTGGGAATTGTGCCCAGTCTGACCCCACCACACCAGTGAAAAGCACTAAAGGAGTGCAACAGAGCAGGAAGAGGAGCAAAGCAACAAAGTTTCTGAGGAATCCCCAAAACAGACCTCTGACTTGGAATGGGGTTGGGGGTTGACGGGGTTAGGTCTTGGCACCTCATCAGATCCAATCAGAAAACATTCATAAGGGTCAGCAGACAGGCCTGGAACTATTTATAGGTTTTCCCATCCCCCTTTTTTCTTCTCTTTTTTCCTATGTTTATCTATATAAGATAGACAGGATAAATGAGTCTGAGGGGAAAAAAAGGTCCACAGTTTCAGGGGGACATGAGAGAGAAGGCAGGGGAAAAGTTGAGGGGAGCCAATAAACTCAGGGAGAAGGAATCAACAAGAGATCTAAAATCAATGACAAAGAGGGCACAGAATGCCTAGTGGAGTTTTATCAAATGTAATGTAGTTGAGAGGAATTATAGAGAACTGAATAAAGGTCAAACATGATAGTGGGACAGGAAGAGAGTTAAAGGAAATAGAGGAAAGATTTGGGAGGCAAAAGACATAGAGATAAACCCCCCAGGATGAATAATGAGAATAGCAATACCAAGAGGATAAGGGGGAGGTAGAGGAAGAAAGGGGGAATCAATCGCACGGATCAACATATAACCTCCTCCCAGGGGGTCGAACAACAGGAAAGTGGATGAAGGGAGCCAGAGGATGATGTAAGATACGAAAATAGTAATCTATAATTTATCAAGGGTTCATGGGGGAGGGAGGGGAAAATGAGGAGCTGATATCAAGGGCCAAGTAGAAAGAAAATGCTTTGAAACTGATGATGGCAACATATGTACAAACATGCTTGTGCTGAGAGCTGTAAGAGCCCCCAATAAAAATATTTTTTTAAAAAAGAAAAAGATTATGAATGTTAAGACAGGGAGATTTTGTGTTGTTGGTTTTTGAAAATTCAGAAGGGACTGATCTAATCACATGAAAACTTAAAAGCACCAAGCTTTCTCGGGATGGACCCAGAGAAATGAAAGGGGTGAGCAGTCCGAGAATAAAAGAGGAGAGGAACTCAACCCCACATTGCTGGAAGAGGTCAAATGAAAATAGAAAGTAATGTTGGAAGTCTCATAGAGCAAAGATCAGTCTCTGGTTATCAGGCAGCAAGAACATGGGAATCTCAGTCACATCACCACAAGGAACTGAGTTTATTATCTACTGCTGATAAAATTGCCACCAATTTATCATTGCAAAATAACAAAACTCCACTATTTCTGTAGGTCAGAAACTAAGGTACACTTGACTAGGTATGCTTAAGATCTCTCAATGCTGAAACCCGGGGTAGAGCAGGGTTGCATGCTTTATGAAAACTATGAAGAATAATCTGCTTTCATATGCAGATCATTGGCTGAATTCAGTTCCTTGGGACTGTAGGCCCAAGGCTCTTTCCTTATTAAAGCAACAACAAAAACCAGAAACAACACTGTAGGTAAGTCGATTCTGAATCATAGTGGCCCTGTAGAATAGGGTAGAACTGCTCTGCAGGGTTTCTGAAGTTATACTATTTAAAGAAGAAGATTGTCTCATCTCTCTCCCATGGAGTACCTGCCGGTTTTAAACTGCCAACTTCTCCATTAGCCATCCAACATCTAACCCATGAGCCACCAGGGCTCCCTATTTTAGAAAGATATTGTTGCTGCAATGTCTCTACTTTCTGTGCAACATTTCTTGTCTCTCCTTTCCTCAACTGTTCATAGAGAAGATTTTTATAAACTGTAAACTAGGCAGCTTCTAAGGGCTCATATTTTCCTTTGGAATAAATATCTATAAAAATATGTGATAGTTATTATCTCCTTCATAATTGAGGATGGAAAAATAGACATGTTATCAAAAGACTAATTATGGAAATAGCTTCATGTATGAGACAGACAATAGAAGCAGGTAAAGTTATTGTGTTTATATCATTAATCCAGACCTGATCTTGATTTTTCCATGCCTACTCTTGGTTTTGTTAGAAGTAGGAAAATAAGATGGAGTCACTTAATTTATGTTGGTGAGGGTTCATTTTAGAAGAATTGCCTGATCTTGAATGAGGTGAAGGTTTAACTCTGCATAGTCCTCAAACAACCGCGTGAGAGGAACACGAGGGAGTTATGCACAGAGGGAAGTTGTGGGACCTGAGTTGGGACTTTAAAATCATGCTTATATGTAAATAGGTCAAGAAGTCAAAAATAAAAATAAAACCCGCATCAAGCCCAGATCTCAATCAGTAATGTTTCCTACACTAACTAATGAGCTTTTGTTGATTTTTCCAATAGACCAGCACCCAGTTGGAAAATGCATTATCTTCTACCCCACAGAGTAAATGTTCTGACATTTGCCTTTAGCATTCTGAACAGAAATAGAGTATGTAACCCTTGACCTATCGCAAACTTTACTCCGGGTCAGGGAAACATTGGCTTTGGCTAAAAAGAAAAATAAAATCCATGCTATTGGTCTAGAAGAATGGATAACTACTAAGGGTGCATTGAATCACAGAAGGAAGCTAAAGAAATCAATGACCTCAGGGCAGATGTAGCCACCAGTCCTGAGAAACAGTCTGTTTGGGAGACAATACCTGTAATCACAGAAATGTTCTAATTCACAGTCATTGTCAATGACTATTGCCCCAAGCTAGACTCAGCTTATAGAAGATGCTGGGCACTCACACTATAGTATTTTAGCCTCTAAGCAGTGGAGGGTTTACGGCAAGCTCTGCCCTCCCCAGAACAAACTCTATTGGAAACAGGCTCTGCACAGTGTGATATCAGCTGTTTTGAGGAAGCTGCATAAAATATGACTTTAAAAAAATTGTATCATTCCACAATGTCAGATTTACTTGTCAATAAATCAATAAACCAGTCCACAGAGTCTCATAGTTCTATGAATTAATTATAATGAGGGCAGGAATGGGGCAATCATGTTGTTAAATAATTCAAATTTAAAATACATGAGGCAAAAGCCTGTTTCTGTGATGTAGTGGTCTGGTCAGGATCGCAGGTAAGGTTCCTCTGTAAGAGACTCTGTATTTTACTTTATTTATTTTTAATGAGGGCTTTCCTTAGTGGGTGTTGGACAGAAGGACTGTTGTGTTTTAATTAGTTGGGATTTAATACATACAACTTATCATTCCATATTTCAATCTGATCAAGCAGAATTGTACAATTGCTACCACAATCAGTTTCCAACCATTCCTTTTCTACATGGACTCCTTGACATCGTCTCTCTTTTACCCCACCACCACCGTTGCACCCCCTGCCCACAAACCCCTTATTCTACTTGCTGTCCCCATAGATAAGAGACTCTTGATCTTCACTGGACAAGTTGGAAACTCCATGGTGCTAAGAAGCCAAGGTCGAAACCTCAAGCAGTTAGAGCGTGGCCTCAGGCTACACTTCTTGCAACTAGTAGGTAGTTTCTAAAGGAAATCAATCATTAGCTTTGTGTTTGACTGTCCAGATGGTTAACTGTCAGAACTACCTTGGCTCCAAGGGTAACCCAAAAATGCTTTCTGGTTGTTTCTTTTTAGATGCAGAAAATGCCTTCATATGTACCATTGCATTAGGTCTCCATCCATTCGGTCCTAGCACCTATGCTTTATGTATAACTACAAGTTTTCCTTAATAACATGTTTCACTTAAAAATAAATGTCACTTTGAAACTAAAACAAGTATCAATTCAATAGAAAAAGAAGCCTCAGTTCAAAACACATTTCATATCCTTCCAATCCATATGTTCATAGCTGACTATGAGTTCTCCAAAACAAGCTTATGTCTTTTCTAACAGATATACCAGAAGTGGAACCCCCTGCTTCTTATTCCTATGGATACTCTTCTAGCCTGTCTGCAAGGCCCGCACAGCGTTTTCCAGCGGAGCAGGGCTTACACACCTCACACCAGGTACTCCTGCATCCTCAGGTTTTCTCAGGACCGGCAGGGAAGGATCCTCTGGCAGATAAGGAGCCTGAGTGCTTGGGAACTCAGTGCTAGCTAGTGATGAGTAAAAATTGTTAAGTTGTGAGACTCGAATAGAATTCATACTTCTGGTGGAGACTCTTTTCCCCAATGTCCCAAGACCAGGGCTCTCTTTTCTGGGGGAACTTCAGAAGTGAGACTGTAGAGATGGCTAGAGCTGCTGGAGGCAGAAGCAAACTTATCACCTGTGATAGTCAGTGTCTACAGTGTTCTAGAAACTGTCGAGACGGCACTGTCTCTTGCAATCATCACAATCAAATGTAGAGGGTGGTTTTAGCATTTTACAAATGAAAAAATTTTGTGCCTAACTAGGTACAAAATTCTACTCCTATTGAAAGACAGGGTTTCCTTCAAATCTAAAGCCTTAATTTACTCACATGATCTTTTCAGGACATATACTAGAAACACTGGGGTGTACCCCATACACCTCTTAATCATTACCACCTGTGTCTTTTAGCCTCTGCATCTTTCTTTGTCCTTTTAGACTCTGATTATATCTCTGTCTTTGTGTCTTTTTTTATATAATTTCTCTCAAAGAATAAATAGGGGAAATAAAATAATAAAAGAAACAAAACTGCACTCATCTGCCTTTTACTTAAGGCATCAATGAAGATCTAAGGGACAAATCTGGTCACTTTTCTGTACCTTCCACCTTGCCCAGCTTGTTTTACCTGGTTCATCTATACTGCCCCTTAGATGAAGAGGTCCCAAATAGTTGAACTTTGAAGATCCACTGGTTTTTGTGGTTTCGTTATGTGATAGAAATTGAGACGTCCATTGGGGAGAGTGGAGGATGTGTGTGATAGTGGGAAAATACAGTATTTATAAGTAGGCCCATGCTTGAGTACAAATTCAGTCACTGGCCAGTTACAGTAAAACCTGCAAAAGCCAGAGCCCGTGTAAAGCCTAAAACTGTCAGGAAAGGAAAACTCAAATATTTTCCATTAAAATAGGTGATGGAAAAGTAGTCACAGGTAAGCAAATGTTCTACAATTGATTGTGGTAATGGTTGTGCATTACTCTTCTTGATATGATTGAACTATTGAATTGTATGATATGTTAATGAAGTGCCAATACAAATGTTTAAAACCATGAACAGTCGATTGTGAAAAGTTTTGAGACTCAGTAAACCAAGACCAGTCAGGTCGCTGCTGACCGTCTCAGACTTGACTGTGTGTGATTTTAGTTGTAATCTAACCCCCGGCTCCTCATCTCTAAAGAAGAGATGATACTATCTTCTAACCATCTTCAGCACAGAGTTGTATCAAATAGACTCAGCGTGCCACACAGCAGGGCTGTCATAGATTTTACTTGCTTTCTCACCATCATCTACTCACCTTTTGGTGCCAGAAGAGAAGAGACAAGATGAAAATCAGAGATATAAGGCTAAGTAAAAAAAATACTGCAACTAGAGGTCCAGAATTCACATATGTGTGAATTTATTCCAAACAAAATATGTTTAAGCCTTTGTCTGGGATGATTGGATGACTGAAGACAAGCTCCCTCCGGAGTCTCACGAAGATCCCCTCAAAAACAGAGAAAGGTTCCACCCAAACAGTGGATTTGCTGGACTAGTAAAGTTCTCGTCAAAAAGGTCAGCTCGGAGGGACAGCAAATCTCTAGGGGGGATTCCAAAGAGATCATCTTAATATGGTTTCTGAAAACACATGAGATGAACATGGAGACTTCTTATGAGAAATTTTAAGAAAAAGGGAAAACTGCATTGACAAGAAAAGTAACACAAACAAACCGTACTGCCATAGTTGATTTTGACTTGTTGCAGCTGTGCCCCTGTGGGTCCCTTAACACGAGTAGAAGGCTTATTGTTCTCTTGTGGAGCAGCTAGTGGGTTTGAACTGCTGTCCTTGTGGTTAGCAGCCAAATGCATAATTCATGACACCAGTCAGAAAAATTGCCCTGAGGATATTTTTTTCTTTTGTTCATCATGTTGATTCACTTGCTCATTCATTGAAGGTAATAAGGCATTTGTATGAGTATTTGGTTGGGAAACCAGTAAAGCCCAGATATTGCCCCTTCATACTTCATACTTTCTGTTCCTAAAACTCAAAGAACATTTCAAAGGAACAAGATTTGAGTCCCTTGAGGAAGCCCAAACTGCCATTGTGACATGATATGAATCAAAGGACCCAGAATCCCTCAGGGAAGGGTTGGAGCAATGGACGCACTGCCTTCAGACATGCATCACCTGGGGGGAGGGTCTGCTGAGGAACAAGAGCTACACATTGTCACCGTTTTGCTTATTAAGCCTTCTGTTATTTTATAGCAATAATTTGGACTTACCCTTACATATTTCCTCTTATTAGTCGAGAGGATGAAGACAGTAGTCAAGCAACATTATGAGGCCTTGCCCTTCCTACAAGACAGACCAATAGATAACTACAATTACTGGTTTAGGGTAAGACTCTTTTGTTTGATGTAACTATTTACGCCAGCCTAGAGTTTGCTTTACCTGCCTAATGCATATGAAAAAATAATGTTTGGCTTTGGAACAATATGTTTTGGTAATGTTGAGAATGCAGATATATAGCAGAAGAGGCAATGAATTGGGACTAATTTTACCTCTTTTATCCTTGGTTTAAATTTAAATTAGGCAAAACTCCAAAGAGAGAAAAAAAATTCCAATAATAAACTTTTACCCACATATTCAAATTGATATTTTGTAGTTAAAATAAAATGTTTTATTATTAGACCATACTAGATGATTTAAAAATATTTTCAAATAGCTGAAGTATATTTTAAAATTGTAAATACAATTCAATTTTTAAAATGTAGGAAGCGTTTCTTTTATTGAGCTTCATTTATTTCACTCCATAATAAATTTTACAAATTGAAGGTTTGTGGCAACACTGCATTGAGTGTAAAGAAGTCCTGCTGGGAAGTCAATCAAGAAGTAAATCCATCCAAAGAAACAACTCATAGATTGCAGCTGGAATATACTCACAGAAACTCTTCATATCAACAGTATCCAACATTTGTAAGTCATTTTATTGGGGGCTCATACAACGCATCACAATCCATACTTACATCAATTGTATAAAGCACATTTGCATATTTGTTACCCTCATTATTCTTTTTTTTTAATTATTTTATTGAGGGCTTGTACAATTCTTATCACAGTCCATACATACATCCATTGAGTCAAGCACATATGTACACCTGTTGCCCTCATCAATCTCAAAACATTTGCCCTCTACTTTAGCCTTCAATATTGTTTGCTCATTCCCCCCTTCCTCCCCACTCCCCTCCCTCCTGAGCCCTTCATAATTCATAAATTATTGTAGTTTTGTCATAAGTCACACTGTTCGACATCTCCCTCCACCCTCTTCTCTGCTGTTCATTCACCAGGGAGGAGGCTATACTTAGATTCTTGTAATTGGTTCCCACCTTCTACCTCACATCCCCTTCATCCCCCAGGCCTCGCCCCTTTCACCACTGGTCCTGAAGGAGTCATCTATCCTGTACCAATGTACATCCTCTGGTCTAGCCAGATTTGCAAGGCAGAGTTGGGGTCATGATATTGGGGGGCGGGGGGGGGAGCATTAAAGAACTAGAGGAAAGTTATATGTTTCATCATTGCTTCCCTGCACCCTGATTAGCTCGTCTCCTCCCCAAAACCCCTCAGCAATGGGGTGTTCAGTTGCCAACCGATGGACTCTGGGTCTCCACTCTGCACTCACCCACCTTTACAATGACATGATTTCTTGTTCCTTGATGCCTGACATCCGATCCCTTCGACAGCTCGTGGTCACACATACTGGTGTGTTTCTTCCATGCAGGCTTTGTTGCTTCTGAGCTAGTTGGCTGCTTGTTTATCTTCCAGCCTTTAAGACCCCAGATGCTATATCTTTTGATAGCCAGGCACCATCAGCTTTCTTCACCACCTTTGCTTATGCACACCTTTGTTTTAGTATCAAACATTTTATGTCATTGGGTAAACTGTTGATGTTATCAATGCAATTGCCTATACCCCAGGGAGATGATTGAGAATGTTTTTCTTTTATGTTTCTTTGTTTTGTTTTTCTGCCTTTTGTTCATTTGTTTATTTGCTTGTTTCTGTTGTTGTTTTGTTTGTTTGTTTTTCATACCCTGACTGCCAAAATAAACCAGTTGATTATAACCTGTGGACAAGCAGATGGACTGTGAGCTCCCACTTCATTTTAGCCCCAATCCAAGAATGGTTACAACACAGCCCTGCTCCATACTCACCTTCATGGAGAGAACACTAAAAATAAGGGTGCTACAGCAAAGTGTGCTGAATAAAACAGATGGTGCCCAGCTATCAAGTGAAAGAGTGTCTGGGCCTTAAAGCCTTGTATTCAAACAAGCAGCCATTTAAATGAGCCAACAATTAGTGTACATTGAAGAAGCACATCAGCTTGTGTGACCCAAAGATCATGATAACCAAATCCAAATACGATGAAGGGGAATATATCACAGTTTATGGAGGACAGCGGGTGCCTCAAATCCATCTCAGATCAAGCCTCTGGCAGATCCCCTCTAGCTACAGGCAAGGGACTCGAACAGCTTTACTGTCAGACAGAGATTTTTTGTAAAACTGATTATGGTGGATCAAATTATGGGATAATATACTTGGTCAGTTGACCCTATCTTCACCCAACCTGAATTTGCTGTAGGCTCAAGTGTTTCTCACTTGTTCCACACAGAAATGTCTTCTCCAGCTTTTTAAATATTGATGGTGGTTGTTTCTTTCTTACTCTTAATTTTTATCTTTATAATACTATCGTTATTTTCTTCTTGACTTTGTTTCGGTTGGGTTTCCCAGTTTGTGGAGCACGGAAGGAGTGGATACATAGAGACAATAACTGATGCAATGGTTTATTCAGGCCTTGGGGTTGGGGGAAGAGTGAGGGCATTGGGGAGCAAACAATGAATGTGGGAGGTGGGGAGGGAGCATTAGAACTGATTGTGATGACTTACATACAACTCTCTTAAAAAGCGATTTGACTCTGGAAGTATAGGATATGTGAATTCTATACGAAGAAAACTACTACTACTAAATAAAAAAGAACAAGCCACACATTACCAATGGTTACCATGGGTGAAGGAAGAAGAGGTTTTGTTTAGGGGCAATTGAGTTTGTGTTAATGGTGGTGTAATAATTTGGAAAAGGATATCAACAATGGTTATAAAACATGAAGAATATGATCAGTGTCACTGAATTATGCATGTAGAAATTGTTGAATTGGAGAATATTTTGTTGTGTATACTTTTGCCACAATTAAAAAAAAAAGAATAATTACATGAATAGCAATGAGTACAGGGGGGGGGGCGAATAAAAAGAAGCAGCAGCACTGTGGGCACTGGAGCATAATTGTTGAGCTGCTAACTACAAGGTTTGAAAGTTCAAATCCACTAGCTGCTTAGCACGAGAAAGATGAGGCAATCTGTTCCCGTTTTTTTCATGCCTCTGAAAACCCTACATAAGGTTACCCTGAGCTGAGATGAGTCAATGACAGTGGACAGGTTTACAGTGTTTTCAAAGACGACCTGGGTAGAACAAGAAGTTAAGCACTTGACTTCTATTAAAAGGATGACAGTTTGAACCAACTGAGTGGCATCTTCCAATCAATTCCCCATAGGTCACAAAATCGAAAATTCCATGGAGTATGTGAGTTAACTAGGAGGGAAAAATAACTTGAGAGCAACTAACAACTTAGCATTTCAAAATCCTTTTATGGAATGTCTAAGATATATATATAGAAGACTGTTGGTTTGGAATACTGTGGCAAGGGATGGGGGTTACAAAGGAAAAGAGGGCTGTGCTCTGAAGACACAAAGTAGAAACTAATTTAGCCCACAAGGCAGCCGTACTGAAAAGAACCTTTGGCAGAAGAACTTGAGCGGCTGTCAATGTTAAGCAATGGGCGGAAATCTGCTTAGAACACTGGTGTCATTCACGCCTAAGGGCAGCTTCAGGGGCGAGTCAGCCAACTCGTGAAACACAGCTCCAGGCTCAGAAAGCTGTGTTTTACCAAATACATTGCTTCCTGTCATTGTCTTAAGACACCTAACCATCTCCCCCCCCCCCCCCCCCCCCCCCCCAGGAGACAAACAACAGAAACTATGGGGAAGAGAGACCGCAGTAAGTGTACGATATGAAAATTAAAATTCATGATCTATCAAGAGGCTACTAGGGGCAGGGGGAAGAGGAGCTGATACCAAGGACTCAATAGAAAGTAAATGTTTAGAAAATATTGATGGCAACTTATGTACAAATATGCTTGATACAATTGATGTATGGATTTTTATACGGACTGTAAGAGCCAATAAAATGACCTTTTAATTAAAAAAAGAAGTCTGATAATTTTATCTTTGAATTTGTGTTTTCTCAAAAAGTTTAATGACATAATGGCGCATATGTATATTTGCAACCATTCCTTGCTGCTGATTCATATGTAGCGTTCACACAACACATGTACACAGAAAGCCCTTCCCATCACCGTGTAGGGCAGTTTGGGAAGATGAGCAGAAATTAGGAGAAGAGAAAAGGGACCATGAAGTGGTAATTAAGAGAAGATCAACAGAAGAGAAGACAGAATAACACACAAAACATGCAAATTCAATGTTAATTGTCAGGAATTTCCTTGCAAAGGTCCTGAGCAATGTTCTGTCCTGGTCGTTGTTAGCTGCCAGCACACTAGTTCCCTATCACAGCCGCTCCAAGCTCCTCCTTTGATTTACCTCACCTACCTTTTAAAAGGCTCCCTAGTGGTGGAGGGGTTCCACATTGGGCTTCAAGCTGCGTGGTTGGCAGTTTGAAACCACCAGCAGCAAGTTGGGGAAAGGCTGGGTTTTCTGCTCCTGTACAGTCTCAGAAACCTATGGGAGTGACTCTACTTTGTCCTATAGTGTTGCTTTGAGTCAGAATTGACCAATGGCAGTGAGAAGAAGCATCTCTTTTCTAGCAACCTTGGTGGCACGGTGATTAAGTGCCTGGCTGGCTCCTAACCAAAGATTTGGAGATCTTATCTATCAGCCACTCTAAGAGAAAGATATAAGTCTACTTTCATGAAGATCACAGATTTGAAAGCTCTATAGGGAAAGTTTACCCTGTCCTCTGACAATCAAAAGCAAACCCAGAGCCATTGCTGGCTCATAGTGACCCCTGTGGGTTTCTGAGACCCTAACTGCTGGCAGGAGAAGGTCCATTCATTCTCCCGAGCAGCTGCTGATGGTTTTGAACTGCCAGCCATGAGGATTATGTCATCAGGGCTCAATACTCTTGTCATTTAGGGTGGCTCTAAATTGGAATTGAGTTGACGAAATTAGGTTTGTTTATCTGAGTGTTTTTCTCTCTCCCAGAGTAAATCAAATCCCTAGGACAAGCCTCCAGGGATTTCACAGGGAATAGAACCATAAATAGCCTTACTTGCCATTCTTCCTGTCTAAAGGAAGCTGGGAAGCAGAGCCGAGTTAACAACCCTTAAGGAGCTCAAAAAGGCCAAGGGAGGAAAAGGTATTTCCATCCAGATTAATTACTTAGACTCCCTCACTTTTCATATGAGAGCCACACAGACCTGCTCAGATTCACAACTTCAATCTCACTGACAACATCTTCATTCAGATGCACGTCATCTGACCTCCTCACCCCCACTGCATCACACCCAGACACTGTAGAGAGCTGAGGATCGCCAGCTTCCAATGAATGTCTTCGAGAAGGTATGTTCTCTAAATCAGATTCCCAGAAATTAAGGCGGCTTGTAGAAGTCACTGGGTGGCACAGACCATTTGTACAAGCCTACTAACCAAAAGGTTGGCAGTTTGAGCCCACACAGCAGGCTTCTGTAAAGATTACAACCAAGAAACCCCTCTGCTTCAGCTCTCCTCTGCAAATCACGCTTTCCATGAGTCTAAAAAGACTTTGAGGCAATAGGCTTGCAACAGGTTATAGTTTCAGAGGGGGACCTCCAAAAATCAGTCACTATGGAACCCCAAAACAAAACTGATGGGAATATTGTCCCCATGATAGAGGAGAATGAGCCCCACTCGGTGGCTTTTCTCCATTGTTTCTTCAAAAAACCGTGGCAGCCTGGTCCCCAGTTGGTAGATGCTCCCAGAGTAGCAGCTTTTAAATTCTGGTCATTGAAATCTTCCTTTGGGGCACGAAAAAGAAGGAGACAAAAACTCCAACTTCCTACTCTCCATAGTTTATGATTTTCCTAAGAGTTACGGGGCAGTGTTCAGGCTGAACACATGAGAGCCGACATCAGACATTGCCTTGCAATTAGGAGGCTAGCCTTCCCTCTGTCACTTGACAGTCTAGAAGATGACTAGTTCCAATAGGAACTAGTGTTAGACAATGTATGAAGAGATTGGAATCCAAAGCTTGGGGATATAAATGGTCAATTTGGTAAATTGAAAATGCCAACCTGATCAGGGGACCCAAGGTCTAATTTCATTACTGCCAGTAACATGCTTTGTGATCTGAATTGCACTCATCTTCCCATCTGGAGTTAATTTTCCAAATGTTTAGGCTAGGGTGAGGTTACTTATTATATTCTGTCCACTCTATAATTCTGGTAGGAGATAGAGACCTTCTGAAACTGGGGTTTATCATGATTTGGGGCACCAGATTTTTTATCCTATGTAATTTTCTTCAGTTCAATCACACACACACACACACACACACACACACACAAATCCTAATGAGGTAAGTAGATCAAGTTTTACCAATTCCAATTTATAAATGATAAAACTACTATAGGATTTTTGAATACCAGATAGAGAATTGGAAAGTTGACCTTGAATTTCATTGCTTTTTCTAAACTGGCTCTGTTCACTAAAACAAACTCTTCGAGGCCATACAACAATCTTGTAAAAGAAGCAGAGCTATAGGTTTATTTTAAGTGAAATACATTACTGAGGGAAAGTATACAAAGTGAGTGTTCTTTATAAACATAAGCTTATCCGGATGTACTTATTGCTAGCATCTTCAGTGTCCTGAAATCTCCTTGTCAGTCAGCTCCCATCCACTTGATGGTTTGAGCTGCATGTCATATCCAGTCATTACACTGTTAGCCAGGCACTACAATAAACTGGGTGTGCCATGATTGAGAATACAATCTCTTGCTTTGTCCTTGTGTGCTTATGGAGTGCTCAAATTACTTCAGATATACAATTATGAAGCATGCGAGCATATTCAGAATCCCTAATCACCCTGTTTTGGAGGGTGGATTATATCAGATGATATGAAAATAAGCCATTCATTTGTATTTGGACAGATAGGATACCCAGAAAACGAAGTGAATATAAAACCAGAGCCTTAAGTCTAAACGTCAGAAGCAAGATACTGAGAGTTACCAAAATTGCTTCCTTTAGTGGACATTGATCTAAATATCAACACACACATTAGTCATTAACAAGAACAGTTTATAATAACCTAGAGATATGGCCTTACTGAAAAGGATGGTGATATGAATGAGAAAATGGGGGGGGGGGTGTATAAAATCTCACTAAGGAATGACTAAGAAAAGAAAACTTCTGGGGGTGATTAATTTTTCCCAAGTCCATAAGAAATAGATAAGGGAGAACGGAAGAGAGCAGGCTCACTATGAGTGACCAATAACCGGAATTTAGGGCATAAGTAAAGATATCCCTAGGTACGTGTAGTCAAAGTCAGTAAAAATAATTGTTTTAAAAAATAATTTTAAAAAGTAATTTTAGTGGCCTAAAAATAATGGGAAATAAGTTGAGAATGGTACAATTGTGCAGAGGTCTACCTGCTTAGCTTGGTGCATGGGATAGAGAGCTCCAAACTTCTCATAGCTGGGAGGAAAACAGCAAATAGGGGCGGGTGGAGTGAGAGTTTTTGTGATAAAATTTGCAATTCTATAACAAATCAATAACAATTCATCTCTCTTTTTTCAGTCTAAGGGCTAATTTCCCATGGAGATGAATATTTCATGTGAATGAACCACATACCGACAGGGCAGGCATATCAGCACACTTTACATTGACCCTTTCATTTGTCAAGCAGCATGTCAGCTTTCAACATTAGTGAAAACAGTCTCCCAGATACTCTCTGCCTAACAGGGATCCCAGGACTGGAGGCCAGCCATACCTGGCTTGCCATCCCCTTTTGTGCTGTGTACCTGGTGGCACTGGCTGGAAATGCCACTCTTATCTTGGTCATTGTAACAAATTATGCTCTACATGAACCCATGTACCTCTTTCTTTGTCTTCTCTCACTCACGGACCTGGCCCTCAGCTCGACAACAGTGCCTAAGACACTGGCTATTTTGTGGCTCCAGGCTGGTGAGATTTCCTTTGCTGCCTGCTTAGCCCAGATGTTTTGTGTCCACGCCATCTATGCGCTGGAGTCCTCAGTTCTTCTTGCCATGGCCTTTGATCGATATGTGGCTATCTGCCAGCCTCTGAGGTACAGCACCATTCTCAACCACAGTGTCATAGGCAGAATCACATGTGCTGGGATTTTCCGAAGTATAGCCGTGGTTTCCCCTTTCATCTTCTTGCTAAAGCGACTGCCCTACTGTGGGCATCGTGTCATGGCACATACGTACTGTGAGCACATGGGCATTGCTCGCTTGGCCTGTGCCAATATCACTGTCAATGTTGTCTATGGACTGACGGCAGCCTTGCTATCTGTGGGTTTGGATTCCATCCTCATTGCCATCTCTTATGTCTTTATCCTCCAAGCAGTCTTTCACTTGCCATCTCTTGATGCCCGGCGCAAAGCTCTGAATACCTGTGGCTCCCACCTTGGTGTTATCTTGGTTTTCTACATTCCTGCCTTCTTCTCCTTTCTCACCCACCGCTTTGGCAGACACCGAGTCCCCAAGTATGTGCACATTCTGGTGGCCAATCTCTATGTGCTGGTGCCTCCTGTGCTCAACCCAATCATCTATGGGGCCAGAACCAAGGAAATCCAGATTCGAGTTCTAAGAATGTTTCACTTGAGCAAAGACTCAGTGTAAGTTCTGAGCAAATATTGGATATGACATCACAAGATAAGTGGGTAGAGGAACTGTATTATATGCATGAAACCTCATGGAATGGGAAGTATGAATTGAATTGGGAAGGAACTCCGGAAGGAAGAAGACTGGCCAGATGAATCAGAAATATCAATAAGCACATAGAATATGCCATCTTCCCATCGCTCAGCTTGTTCAGGAATAGCATTGTTCTCTCTTGCCTCCGAAGAAGCTATGATTTAGCAAACAGGAAGGCTGTTCCCAGTCTGGAAAGCATTCTACTAAGAGAACAAATGGAAAACAAAACAAAATAAACTCCTGGAGTTGAATTTTAATTGAACTTTATTCTTGTACTCATCAATGGCAATGGTTAGGATACGAGGTCTAAAAGCAGAGTGTCTGGTTTCAAAACTCTTTCATGTATTAATTTTATGTCCTTGAGAAAATTGCTAGATCTCTCTGTGCCACAGTGTGGCCAACCAAGAAATGGGGTAATAATAATACTCAAGCATTTATTCTATGGTGAGGAATATATAAGTGATTAAATGTAGAAAATTTAAAACAGTGCCTAAGCTAATAGTGATCGATAAATACATGTAAGATGAGAAATATAGCTAACCTCTTTAAGCTTCATTAAAATCGCTGTAGTGGCATGCTGGGTTACTTGATGGATTGCTAAGCACAAGGTCAGCAATTCAAACCCACCCGCCACCCTGCAAGAGAAAGATGAGACTTTACCACCAAACCGGACTCATTGCCACTGAGTTGATGTACATTCAGTGGTCCTATAGGACCGGATAGCCTGTGCCCGTGAGTTTCTCCGACTGTCATTCTTTTTTTTTACCAGTTTTATTGGCATATAATTCACATATACAATTCAATAATTCAATCCCATGAAGAAGAGTTGTACAATCATCACCACAATTAGTTTTAGAATGTTTCCTTCATTCTTGTACTCATCGTTATTAGCCCCCCCATTCGTCCCCCAACCTCCCATGCCATACCCCTAAGGAACCATGAATCCAGTTACTGTCTCAACAGAGTTACCTATCCTAGCTTTAATAGATAGAAAAGCATTTAAACAACAACAGCAACAAAAATCTAACAAAATAACAAAGTAAAATAGATTAAAATCTCAATTGAAAAGAAAGTAGTAAATATTTAACAATGAGGACAAATTCAAAAAGATTATAAGGGATGTCACATGATGGCTTACTAAATTTTACCATAGCTACATCTGCAACGACCCAAAACTGATTACCTGGCAATTTCCAAACTGGTACCTTGGAACACCTGTGCTGCTGATACCAGGAGAAGTTATAATCACACAAGATTCACCACTCTTACCAAATTCCAGCCAATTTCCTTGAATTAGAGACTTAAGGTTACTACAAGTCTATTTAACTTCCAGAATAAGGAAAATAATATTTAATTTTCAGAGTAATAAAAAATTCTAATGTTTGCCCGTATTCCAGTTGTTTCATTGAAGAGAAAATTTTCAGAGGTTTTTAATTTATTGCATTTACTGATAACAATCTTTTACTGTTCTATATTATTTCTTGGGACCTTCATGGAAACAGTGATATATTATTCACAAAGAAAAAAAGAAAAAAAGTAGTGTCTTTGGGAAAACAAATCTACAAACACAGACCCAGGTGTAAAAACCAATTTACTAATTACCGTTTTTATATGATTTTAGATGTAATCTAAACTTCAGGTTTTTCAATTTTAAAATACAGATAATAGCTTACAAATTTCTTCCTTGGATAGTGGTGCCAAATAGATTATTTACTTCGTTTATAACATGGTAGGAATGCAATAAACATTACTATCCATCCTTAAATATCTACTTAATTTTGACTACAAGATAAATCATAGAGGGTAGAAATCAGAGGCATTTTGAGTGGACAAGGGTGGGGGGCAGAGAGGGATGAAGAGTGTAGTCACGTGAAAAGAGTGTTTCTGACCTCAAGCTCAAAGGCCCAGGAGGTTCTCCCCATGTGTTTTCTCATTGAAGGCAGTGCCACTCTCGGTGCTGACCTGCTGCTTTATACTCACCTTTCGCCATTTCCTCTCATCTCTGATATCAGGTCACCTTGTCACAGTTCTTCAAAGGGTTTAGCACTTAATTTATTATTGATTTTCCTAAGTTATTCTTACACCCGTCATCTGAATTAAAAAGCAGACTCCAGCTTATTGCTACATTAATTCTCTCAGTTCTGACACATTTATTCCCTTTATTCACCGAGTGGTGTTTCTAACTCCCACATCCACCTGCTGGAATTCTTCCATGTGGACACATTAACCATTTTCTAGCCTCCCTCCTCCACCCAAAATGACACACACATTTATCTTCCTTTATGAAATTATCTTAACTCATCTCTCTATTTCTTTGGACTCATTAACTTTTTAGATAGAACAAAATACCAAACACTAATTTGGTTTCTCTACATATTCAACTTAACATATTTTGAGCCATAATAAAATATTTTCTTCAGTAATGTTTTTTGGACCATTGGAGGGGAAATTGGGAGAAATGGGTAGCTAATAACAATGAGTACAAGAAAGAAGATAAAGTACCAAAATTGATTATGGTGATGATTGCACAACTCTTCTTCATGTGTTTGAACTATTGAATTGTGTAATATGTTAATTATATGCCAATAAAACTGCTTTTTGAAAAATATTTTCATGAGAACATATGTTTGGGTAGAATGAAAAATGCTACCAAATAGCTGCAGTGCTGTATTGTAAAGTGTAATTATAATTAAAATGCTCCTAAATATTACCAAAATTTAAGTATTGCCAGTATATATTAGATGTAACATAAGGATAAAAATATTAATTTGTATAAGAGCATCTGTTAGTTTTTTAGGTGAGCAGTATATTATTTAATAGGAACTTAATATTAATACTTTAGTTTTCAAATTAGAGTTAATCCTGGTTTTATTAAAATGTACCTAATGTTTTAAATTTTTTAAGATATTTACCATATTCTTTTTCATTAAACATTTTTTAATTTTTTTACTGTGAGGGCTAAACAAAATTAATTGGTTAATTTTAAAAAATGTTTATACATAACTTAATTTTTCCTAAACTGCCGTCATATATGCTCACCACAATGTGTAATACACACAAATATAAACATGTATGAAGGGAATACTGTGCTGGTTAATAGATTATCTTTTCTCTTTCCCAAACTGACTTTGAGAGCTTGCTTTGCAACCTCAGGTTCTGGGTGACTGGTCTCTAATATCAGTACATTGTCTGAGTCTGCCTGTAGGAGGCACTGAGGGAAGGCTGAAACGCTAGAGGAAAAGAGAGCAGTTGCCATTTCCTGTTGGTGGTTTAAGGAGCCCTGATGGTGTCAATGGTTACCCATTGGGCTTTGATCCGCATGGTCTGCATGGAAACCACAGACAGCTGCAGTTCTGGAACTTACAGAGGGAAAGTACCCAAACATGAGAAAATGTGCTATTTCCTTGACTGCATTATTCGGTTCTACTTCTTTATGAGAGTCAGCCTTGTCCCACATAAAGATCATTAAGTCCAAGTACTTTCAGCCATGACTGATGATCATTTGGAAGTGTGCTTGAGGCTGGCTGTCAGCAGCTACTGTCCGGATTATGCATACCTGGCTCATTCTATTCAGTGCAAGTCATCAGAGTAAACTCAGGTAATGACAAAAATATACATAGTTAATTGTGTTGTGTTGTGCAATATGGACTCATGTGGTTATGCAAGGTACATAAACATATATTGTACATATAAGGAATTCTCAGTGCATTTATGAATAAATGTAATAAATAAATATATTTTGCAGTTTTTTAGTTGGTAGATTATTTTGACTTGATCATTTTATAAGTAGCTCTCATGCTGAAAAAGTGTGAGCACCCCTGGGTTAGCATTCAAAAAGCCCTGGTGGCATAGTGGTTAGCATTGGGCTAACAATTGTAAGGATGGTAGATGTCCATGCAGTATTTGCTCTATTGGGCAGGAATTGGATTGGACAGATGGCACCTAACAAGAGCCATTCCACAGGAGAAAGCTGAGACCTTCTACTAGTCTTGGAAACGCACAGGGAACTTCTACCCTATCCTATCTAAGTCACCATGAGTCAGAATGGACTCAATGGCAGTGAGGGTTTTAGGTTTTTTCTTTTGTTTTCTTTGTACTCTCTTCCAAAACTAATCGTTTTTCCTTGGAAATACCAAATGTTCCTAGCAATAAAAGTTGTTCCAAAATGAAGGGGGAAAATGGCGACTCGATAGGACTCACCCGTCCCGAGATCCTGCTGCCAAACCAGAAAACTGGGAAGAAGGAAACAGGGAGGTGGACTCCTGAAATTAGAAATAGGGTACTAGGGTCTCACCTGAACCCCTTTTATGTGTGTGATTTCCACTCACAAGGAAAACCAAGAACACGTTAAACCGCTCTTGCTTTGGCGAGCCCACGGGCGCCAGCTGCGCACTTGCTGGGAGCAGCGATTCCTCCAGGCTGACGCCCTAAAGGGGACAGAATCCCAGACATGAGGAGAACCCCACGCCGGAGCTCTCCATGCTGTTGGCTGCCTTGAGCTCACAGCCTGGGGAGTGGCAGTGGCGGGTAGGTAGCCATAATTTAGAGTAGAAGAAAAGCAGATTTTTACCTGAGGTAGATTGCGGTGTGGGAGAAAAGCGGATCATCGGAGTCCAGGGAGCAAATTTAGTTGCAATTGGCTGAGAAGGAAACAACGCCCCTGATAAGCTGGATCTCCCCCTCTGGGGGTCAGCATGACAGCCCCCAAATCAGAGCAGATCACAAGCATAATATAAAAAAGGGTGAAATATATATTATTGGTTAAAAACTCAACCCCCAGTCTCGCTGCTCAGCTCCAAGGAGGACATTGGGGGGGGG